>NC_045546.1:8489057-8644057 GCF_009769535.1 Thamnophis elegans
AGTATATAAGTCTAACTGGTATTGCTAACTGCTATTGCTATTCTTGTCTTGCCTTCAGGTGCTTTGGAGAATAGCTTGACTCCCTCTTCTTTGTGGCAACTCCTTAGATATTGGAACATTGCTATCATGACACCCTTAGTCCATCTTTCATTCAAATAGACATACCCAGTTCCTGCAAACCGTTCTTCATATGTTTTATCCTCCAGCCCTGCCGGCATTACTACCAATTCGGTGCCCGAAAAATTTTGCTGACTCCCTCCCTGTGACTGTCCCTCAAGCACCAGAAGACAGCTATCATGTCTTCTCCAGCAATCAACACTGACTTGAAAGCACTAAGGAAGAAAAGTATTCTTCTGTTGGAAGACATCTGCCAATATTTAAGCACACACACACACACACACAAATAAAAATGATTGTAAGGCCAGCTTGTAAAAACTATTATGTCAAGCAACTGTTACATAATATTCATGCAGCCATGATGGTGCAAATCCATAGATTTCATGCGCCGCCCACCAGCTTTGCACACAGCTCTCAAAACCCCCCAAACTGTTTCCCAAATTGAATTAGTAGGTCTTGAAGGAGAAAATTGGGAAATAAACACTGCTAGTAAATAATATTAATTCAATTTTAATTACATGCAAATGACATTAAATGTAGGTTTTGCTCCGGTTTTGCCTGCTCCTTGTAGGAATGAAGTCCTGCAGACATTACAGAAGGATGAAATGTGTCCTTAGGCCCAGAAAATTCATGTAGCCATTATTCATTTATTGTATATAATCCGGCTGGATTATATATGGTTTGTACTGCTCTCTGTTGTTGTATTTGGCTCATGTTTTGACTGGAGGAGATTCAAAGGTCAAAACAGGCGTATTATAACATTACTCATTTTACAAAAAGTGGAACTCCTAAACATTACAAGCCCCCATTCCCCATCCGATTTTTCACTTATATGTTGGCGCATGTGGTTTGTCATTGAAAATAATAAAGCACAGAGAATAATATTTATAGCAGAACTAATGGGGAAGAAATTGCTTGTTAAATAGGAACATAATAATGCACATATAAGGAAAATGTGGGAGAGGATGTGTTCGTGCTGCGATGTGGGCTCTGTTTGCTTTTACCCAAATAACTGAAGTCATACGGACGCTTGTAGCTAATAAAACAGGAATTTTATTTATTATTTATTATTAATTAGACTTATATACCGCTTCCTAGGGCTTTCAAGCCCTCTCTAAGCGGTTTACAGATTTTTAGCAAATTGAGTCAGCAAATTGCCCTCACAGTCTGGGTCCTCATTTCACCCACCTTGGAAGGATGGAAGGCTGAGTCAACCTAGAGCCGGTGAGATTTGAACTGCAGATAACAGTCAGCTGAAGTGGCCTGCAGTACTGCACCCTAACCACTGCACCACCTCGGCTCGGTGAAAATGGCCCGGTTGTCCCTCTCTGACTCAGCAACCAAACAAGACAGACACAGACTTCAGAGAATAATTAGAACTGCAGAAGAAACAATGGCTACCAGCCTGCTTTCCATTGAGGACCTGTATACTGCACGAGTCAAAAAGAGGGCTGTAAAAATATCTACAGAACAGATGTGGGTTGCTCCTGGTTCGGCCAAACCGATAGTGGAATTCAGGCCTGGATCGCAGAACCGTCAGCGACCCAGGCCTGCCACGCCCCCGAACGGGTTCCCTCGCTGCCGCTTGGCCGCCGCCATTTTGATTTTGGTGACTGTGTCTGCGCAGTTCACTGTAAATTGTTCTGTGCATGCGCAAAGGTTGCGAACCGTTAGTAAAACTGGCAGCCACCCACCCTTGCTACAGACCCCCTCACATCCTGGACGTAAATTATTTCAACTCCTGCCCTCAAAACACAGTATAGAGCACTGCACACCAAGACAACTAGACACAAGGACAGTTTTTTTCCTGAATGCCATCACTCTGCTAAACAAATAATTCCACAACACTGTTAAATTATTTACTAAGGCTGTATTACTGTTATTCTTCTCTTCCTTCCTAATACCTATCTCTTTCCTAGTACCTATCCCTTTCAATTTATGACTATAACTAGGTGCTTTGTATCTTTAAAATATATATTGTTTTATTTGTTTCCTGGTATAATTTGATTGCTTTTTAGTAACCTATGACTATCACTAAGTGTATATCTTCTGATTCTTGATGAATGTATTCTATTTTATTTTTCCTTATGTACACTGGGAGCATATGCACCAACAGGGGTGGGTTTCTCACCCCGTTCCAACCGGTTCAGTTGGAACGGGGCCGGCGGCGTCCTCGTGCATGCGCATGGTGCACGCATGCGTACTAGCGTCTGCGTGACGCTCCAGCTGCTCCTGGACGATCGCGCAGGCGCTGTATGCGTCCTGCGCATGCGTGGAAGCACAGAACCTCGTCAAAACCGGGTAAGGACCGTGGGCGGGGCGCGCCCTTCGCCATTCCCGGAAGTTACTTACTTCCGGGTTCGGCAACCAACCAGTTCGCAGGGACCGCCGCGAACCGGTTGAAACCCACCCCTGTGCACCAAAGACAAATTCCTTGTGTGTCCAATCACACTTGGCCAATAAAGAATTCCATTCCATTCCATTCCATTCTATTTAGAATGAAATACAGTTCTCTAACAAAGCCACATATTGGTTGGATTTTTTTAAAAAAAAACATACGATAGCCAGGCATGATGGCCCTAGATTTATGTTTGCGGCAGCTGTCAAAACAGCCAGTGAAATCTTTGGCTGCAGCAACACCAGCATTAATTTCAAGATTATAGGAAGTGGTTAGTTCTGCTCTGTGCTATATTGGTTAGACAGCACCTGCTGCAGTTTCTTTGCCAAGATGGAAGAGGGATGCTGAAGATCTTGCAAATTGCAGAGAGAAGACCAGGAAAGAAGGCGAGGGTTTGGAAGTGAAATCCTGTGAAGGACACTGAAGAACGGGATATATTTACCCTAAAGAAGTGAAGGTGAAGGAGAGACATTTTAGTAATTTTCTGAAATCTGAAGGGCTGCCACTGTTGTGCACTCTCCAGAGTGCACAACAGTAAAACAAAAATATAGAAGGGGGAAGGAGGGAAAGAAAAAGAAAGAAAGAAGAAAGAAAGATAGATAGAAAGACAGAAAGACAGAAAGAGAAAGCTAGAAAGACGGAAAGACGGAAAGATAGAAAGAGAAAAGACCAAAAGACAGGAAAATAGAAAGAGAAAGATAGAAAGATAGAAGACAAAAAGACAGAAAGACAGAAAGAGAAAGATGGAAAGACTGAATGATAGAAAGAGAAAAGACCAAAAGACGGAAAAATAGAAAGAGAAAGATAGAAAGATAGAAAGAGAAAGATAGAAAGACAAAAAGATAGAAAGACAGAAAGACGGAAAGACTGAAAGATAGAAAGAGAAAAGACCAAAAGACAGAAAATAGAAATAGAAAGAAAGACGGAAAGACTGAAAGATAGAAAGAGAAAAGACCGAAGACAGAAAAATAGAAAGAGAAAGATAGAAAGACAGAAAGACAGAAAGACTGAAAGATAGAAAGAGAAAGACCCGAAAGGCAGAAAATAGAAAGAGAAAGATAGAAAGACAGAAAGAGAAAGATAGAAAGATGGAAAGACTGAAAGATAGAAAGAGAAAAGACCAAAAGACAGAAAAAGAGAAAGATAGAAAGACAAGAAAGAGAAAAATAGAAAGAGAAAAGACCGAAAGACAGAAAAATAGAAAGAGAATATAGAAAGACAGAAAGAGAAAGGTAGAAAGATGGAAAGACTGAAAGACTGAAAGACAGAAAGAGAAAAGACCAAAGACCAGAAAAATAGAAACAGAAAGATAGAAAGACAGAAAGATGGAAAGATAGAAGAGAAAGATGAAAAGACAAGAAGACAGAATGACAGAAAAATAGAAAAAGACAAAAGGACAGAAAGATAGAAAGACCGAAAGATAGAAAGAGAAAAACAGAAAGAGAAAGACAGAGAGATAGAGATTCTTTAAAGAAAGAGATTCAAACTTAAAATAAGGAGCTCCTGACAATTAAGTCTACCTCCTGGAGTTGTGGGTGTCCATCAAACAAAGGTTGGGCAGCTGTTGGAAAGGTGTGGAAATTCTTGATTTGGTCAAGAGGTTGGACTAAAAAAGATCAACAAGGTTTCTTCTAACTTATGACTATAGGACTGGGATTTGTAAGAGACTACAATATCCAGGCTGAAAGGCTCTAGAGTTACTTGCTTGTTTATTGAAAGACTTCGCTGCTGCCCCACAAGACTTGCAATGGTTTGTAATCGTTAAACGGAACAATACAGCAATAGCATTAGCATTGAGACTTCCCAGTGCTTTTACAGCCCTCTATAAGTGGTTTACAGAGTCAGCCTATTGCCTTCAACAATCTGGGTCCTCGTTTACTGACCTCGGAAGGATGGAAGGCTGAGTCAACCTTGAGCCAGTGAGATTAGAACTGCCAAATTGCAGGCAGGCGGCAGTCAGCAAAAGTATCGCCTTCTTTTCTCTAGACTCGCCACCAGTCTGAATAGTCACTAGATTCCACTGCCTTAGTTCTATTCTCCTTTTTGATCATTGCAGGGTGTTTTCTTTCTCCCATTAAACAAACAAAAAAAGAAAAGAGCAAAATCAGCGTGGAAGGACACGTCTCCCATCCTCAATTCCCTCCTGGATCCTGACTGTTTCTGCCAAGATCTACAGGGCTTTCTCTAGTCCCTCTGAGCAAATTGAGATTTCAAGGTTTTTGGTATTTCATCCACGTTATCGGTTGCCTTCAGCTTTAACCCCCAGAGGGACAACGGCTACAGAACAAATGATCCGTCAGTCAGACGGAGGGAGAAATGTGTTTGATGTTCCCCACTTTGTCACTTTAATCGGGTCGTAGGGAAATTGATCGCTTCTCTGATTTTAGAAATGATGGTTGGTGCCCTGATTTTTAACCCTCCTTCTTTCCAAACACAAAGGTAATGTATTGAGGGTCAATCAGAGGAGGCTTGGGTTCAAATCCCCAATCATGCTCATAATAACTCATTCTCCTATAGTCTCATCTAACATACAGGGTTGTTGGGAAGACTATCATTTACAACTTTTGGAATAGTTTATAGCAATAGCAATAGCAGTTAGACTTATATACCGCTTCCTAGGGCTTTCAGCCCTCTCTAAGCAGTTTACAGAGTCAGCATATCGCCCCCACAGTCTGGGTCCTCATTTCACCCACCTCGGAAGGATGGAAGGCTGAGTCAACCTTGAGCCGGTGAGATTTGAACCGCTGAACTGCAGATAACAGTCAGCTGAAGTGGTCTGCAGTACTGCACCCTAACCACTGCGCCACCTCGGCTCTTTAAAGGGTTTGATGTTATAGAATGGAATGGAATGGAATAGAATGGAAAATATGGAATGGAATAGAATAGAATAGAAAATATGGAATGGAATGGAATAGAATAGAAAATATGGAATGGAATTGAATAGAATAGAAAATATGGAATAGAATAGAATAGAAAATATGAAATAGAATAGAATAGAAAATATGGAATGGAATAAAATAGAATAGAATAGAAAATATGGAATAGAATATAATAGAATAGAAAATATGGAATAGAATATAATAGAATAGAAAATATGGAATGGAATAAAATAGAATAGAATAGAAAATATGAATATAATAGAATAGAATAGAAAATATGAATAGAATATAATAGAATAGAAAATATGGAAAGGAATAAAATAGAATAGAATAGAAAATATGAATAGAATAGAATAGAAAATATGGAAAGGAATAAAATAGAATAGAATAGAAAATATTGAATAGAATAGAATAGAAAATATGAATAGAATAGAATAGAAATATGAATAGAATAGAATAGAAAATATGAATAGAATATAATAGAATAGAATAGAAAATATGAATAGAATAGAATAGAAAATATGGAATGGAATGGAATAGAAAATTTGTTTATTGGCCAAGTCTGATTGACTAGGAATTTGTCTGGTGCAAATGGTCTCAGTGTACTTAAAAAGACAAGATACATACGTCAAGAATCATAAGGTACAACACTTAATGATAGTCATAGGATACAAATAAGCAATCAGGAAACAATCAATATAAATCGTAAGGATACAAGCAACAAAGTTACAGTCCTGCAGTCATAAGTGGGAGGAGATGGATGATAGGAACGATGAGAAGACTAATAGTAATAGTAATGCAGCCTTACATGGGCAGCCCTTGAAGAGCATTCGGAGACTTCAGCTTGTCCAGAATGCAGCCGCGCGAGCAATTGTGGGTGCACCTCGGTTCACCCACGTAACACCAATCCTCCGCGAGCTGCACTGGCTGCCTATTGGTCTTCGGCTACGCTTCAAGGCGCTAGTCGTCACTTATAAAGCCCTTCATGGTATTGGACCTGGGTACTTGAGAGACCGCCTGCTGCCAAATACCTCCAACAGACTGATCAGATCCCACAGATTAGGCCTCCTCCGAATTCCATCCGCCGGCCAATGCCGACTGGCGACTACCCAGAGGAGAGCCTTCTCTGTGGCTGCTCCGACCCTCTGCAACGAACTCCCCGTGGGGATTCGAACCCTCACCACCCTCCAGGCCTTCCGCAAAGCCCTTAAAACCTGGCTGTTCCGACAGGCCTGGGGCTAAAGAGTTCTTGCTCCCCTTCTCAAATGGTATGGTTGTTGTGTGTTTTTAAATTTTGTATTGTTATGTCTCGTCTTTTTATCCCCCTGTTTGTATCTCCTTCCCTGATTGAATTGTGAGCCGCCCTGAGTCCCCTTCGGGGAAAAGGGCGGCATATAAATGTAATAAATAAACAAATAAACAAATAAATAAACAAACAAACAAACAAATAAATAAATAAATAGTTTGACAGTGGTGAGGGAATTATTTGTTTAGCAGAGCGATGGCATTCAGGGGAAAACTGTTCTTGTGTCTAATTGTCTTGCTGTGCAGCGCTCTATAGTGTCATTTGAGGGTAGGAGTTGGAACAATTTAGGTCCAGGATGTGAGGGGTCTGTAGCCGGGGTGGGTTGCTGCCGAAGTTTACTGCCGGTTTGCAACCTGCGCGCACATTGTAAATTGAGAACTATCTGTATTCAATTCCAAGTCCTAAAAAACTCACGTAACTTTCCCCTCCTTTTGGTCATGCCCAAGCTCAGCACATAATGAAGTGAGGTGAGAAATATCACCATGACGAATACGCTTGGATTCTAATACGATGTATCTTGCCCATCGAAC
The DNA here is from genome assembly GCF_009769535.1 of Thamnophis elegans. Classification (NCBI taxonomy): domain Eukaryota; kingdom Metazoa; phylum Chordata; class Lepidosauria; order Squamata; family Natricidae; genus Thamnophis; species Thamnophis elegans. The sequence goes on from NC_045546.1 coordinate 8,496,288, forward strand.
AAGGAATAAATTGCGTTTAATTTAACTTAATTAGCCCCCTTTATTTCTTAGCAACAGTATGTTCTGAGAGCGGCCAAATTGTTTCGGGAGCCTATTTGTTAGCGTCTAATCTCAGCCAGCCACATGTAATGTTTATCCACTTTGGTGACACGAGGAACATTATAAATCACAAAAAGATGTGTGTGGCCAAGGGAAGGCTTGTTCATTAGGCAAGATAACTGCATTTTATAGAAATTTTTTTGTAATCGGAAAACCTGGACTCCAGTTCTGTGCGGCCAAACATTTACTAAGTCATTTAAAACATTGTTATTTCACTGCAGATGAATCATAGGAAAATGCCAAAAATATAGTTAGAGGGCCTACCGACACCCCTTTACACCCCAAGTTGGTTTGATGTTTGTTTGTGTCAAATTTTGTGGCATAAATTCAAATCCAGAAGCACACAAATAACTGATTCAGCAAGATTCATTAACTTCTTTGTATACATAAGAATAGATGAATAAATGTACAATACCAACAGGTGGTTCTTCCAAGTAAAACACAAGGTAGGAGAGTTGCAGGCAAACACAGTTAGCTTCATTTCAGCAGACAAGCCCAGACAGACTGCTAAGTTTACTTCTCAGAGCAGCAGACTGCTTAATATAGCTAAGCCACGCCCAGACTTCTTACTTTATTATTTATTTATTTATTATATACCGCTTCATAGGGCTTTCAGCCCTCTCTAAGCGGTTTACAAATTTTTTTTTTTTAGCAAATTGAGTCAGCAACTTGCCCCCACAGTCCAGGTCCTCATTTCACCCACCTCGGAAGGATGGAAGGCTGAGTCGACCTTGAGCCGGTGAGATTTGAACCGCTGAACTGCAGTTCACAGTCAGCTAAAGTGGACTGCAGTACTGCACCCTAACCACTGTGCCATCTCGGCTCTTGAATTAAGTTTCTGTTTCAATTCTCTGCACAGACTCAGATCTGTTTAAGCTCCCATTGGCTGACTTAGTTGCTATGCCTATTCATTGGCTGACCTTGTTCCCATGTCTCTCCCAGTCATGAATATTTTAACAGTTTGTGGAATGTTTTTGCACTGCAGAAGTTTAAGTGGTCAAAGGAGTGTTATGCCTTGCAGACGCTAAAGGCACACATTTTCTCGCTTAAAATCTGAAGACTCCCCAATTGAGCCTAGCCCCATCCAACTTTGAATGGCTACATCTGAGATGCCATCAAAGTCTGGTGGGATCTTCTAGCACAGGAGTGTTCAACCTTGGCAGCTTTAAGACCTGTGGACTTCAACTCCCAGAATTCCCCAGCCATCATAGAGGAGCACCCTTTGAATGTTGTGAATAGGAATGGATTTCCAGAAGGAAAATTGCAGACTAGAGGAACCAGGAGCACTACTCAGGTGATCCTAAGGACACAGATAAACCTCCAGGTGGCCTCAATGACCCTCTAAAAGGATGCAAATGACCATCTGTCTGCAAGCAATATAAATCCCTCAATTCCCCACTATCCTGTCAGAGCTGAAGAAGCTTTCAGATGAGAAGCGAAACATCTTCAACAGAAAAAAAAACCAAGAAAGTCCAGTTGCCTCCTGAAAAAGCACCTTTGGGACAACCATGACCTGGATGATCTTTACTTTACTTCACTTTACTACTAGACTTTGAGTCTCATTAGAAAATTTGCATGCTGGAGCACAAGCCTAAAAAGCCATATTTGACCTTGGGTAATGAGGCTCAAAGCATTAGGGTTTGGTCCCTATCACTAAGCCATGATATTTGCCAGGCAACCCAACTCCAGCTGCAATGACCTTGAATTATATATTTTAAAAAATCCACGCGAGAAACATGCAGAAAAATACAGGAAACAAATTTAAAAAGAAGAAGGTTGAGGAATCCTATTTCACATGAAGGCCAACTGAGTAAGCAGAGAGCCTACAATATGTCCATATTGTGCCTTAAACCTGGAATAGGCCTGCCTTTGTTTCCCTTTAGACATGCTTGCCTGTTCTAAATTGCTGAGTATTGATTCAACAAAGCATCCAGCAGTGTATCTGAGAATAGGATAGGAGCCAGAAGTGGCTAGCAATTCACATGACAAAAGGCAAGTTTAACAGACATAGAAATGCTTTGCGAGTTGAGAGCAAGATTCCTCCCTCAATCTCTCTCTCTCTCTCTCTCTCTCTCTCTCCCTCTCTCTCTCTCTCTCTCTCTCTCTCTCTTTCAAGGAGACAAACAACCATCGTGTTGTCTCTTTCTTTCAAATGTGCAAGGAAAGTGTGATTTTCAAAAATTCTTTCTCACAATTCCATGCGCCTCTGCAAAACGCAATTTGCTTTAGAACAGAGATGGGTAATGATGGGAAACAATCAAGATCAACTGAGGCACCAATGCCACTCCATAAAGTCCTAGTAAAAACTACACCTGGAATACTGCATCCAGTTTTGGTTGGTGTTAAGTCCTCAAGGCTACGACGCCATTGACTTGCATTGCCAGCTCCTGATTGGCTAAGACGCGAGCAGCCAGCTGGCGGGAGAATCCCGCCATTCTATTGGTTAAGCGTCTGACAGCTCTAGTATAAAAAGGGCTGTCAGCTGTCAAATGTTGCTGTTTGCCGGTTCGAGGTTTGCTTTACGTTGAGCTGTATGTAAAGGTTGTGTTAGCTTCAACCTGCCTTGCCTCAGTTCCTGTATGCCTCGTTCTCCCTACAGAACAGTCGCCACTATAAAAAATAGCTAAGCCACACCCAGACTTCTTACTTAAGTTTCTGTTTCAATTCTCTGCACAGACTCAGATCTGTTTAAGTTCCCATTGGCTGACTTAGTTGCTATGCCTATTCATTGGCTGACCTTGTTCCCATGTCTCTCCCAGTCATGAATATTTTAACAGTTTGTGGAATGTTTTTGCACTGCAGAAGTTTAAGTGGTCAAAGGAGTGTTATGCCTTGCAGATGCTAAAGGCACACATTTTCTCGCTTAAAATCTGAAGACTCCCCAATTGAGCCTAGCCCCATCCAACTTTGAATGGCTACATCTGAGATGTATGTAAAGGTTGTGTTAGCTTCAACCTGCCTTGCCTCAGTTCCTGTATGCCTCGTTCTCCCTACAGAACAGTCGCCATTATAAAAAAGATGTTGAGACTCTAGAAAAAGTGCAGAGAAGAGCAACCAAGATGATTAGGGGACTGGAGGCTAAAACATACAATCAACTGGTCATGGCTAGTCTAGTGAAGAGAAGGACCAAGGGAGACATGATAGCAGGGTTCCAATATTTGAGGGGCTGCCACAGAGAAAAGGGGGTCAAGCTGTTTTCCAAAGCACCCGAAGGCCAGACAAGGAATAATGGATGGAAACTGGCCAAGGAGAGATTCAACTTAGAAATAAGGAGGAACTTTCTAACAGTGAGAACAATCAACCCATGGAACAGAAGTTGCCTTCGGAAGTTGTGGGGGGTTTCATCACTTGAGACTTTCAAGAAGAGATTGGACTGCCATTTGTCAAAAACGGTGTAGGGGCTCCTCCTTGAGCAGTGGTGGTTGGACTAGATGACCTATAAGGTCCCTTCCAACTGTGTTAATCTGTCTGATGGCCCCTTTATGATTTACGGACTTCAACTTCGTCTCCCACCCCTGCTTTAAAATTTCATCTTAAGCCCATTTCTTTTCCCCAAGCATTGAAAATAAAATAAAATAAAGCAAGTCCATCCCGTTTATAAAACAAGTCCATCCCGTTTATATTTCCTGTTATAAAAAGGTAATGTTCTTCCTGTTTTATCTTTTCCAATCTGCAGTTTTAATTTAATGATAAAAGGGTGAGGGAACAGTTCTCCAGCCTGCCTTCATACCACAGGCATAAAGCCATTGGATGATTTCCCAGCTTCTGTATTCAACCCTGCACTGCAAAGCAGCTGACTCCACATGTGGATATCCAGTGAAGCTGGGAAAACATAATCCTGTACCAAGTTGGATATGAACCCAGAACTGTTCCTCTCTCTTCCTGCCTTTGGAGTCAAGCCAAAGTCACAGCAACTATTCTCCTTTTTCTTGTTTTTATTTTTCACTAGCCGATAACCCGATGTTGCCCTGATATTTATTTATAGGGGGAAAATATCCGGACCAAACGTAATTTCTAATGTTGGATTTTCCCCCTTACCAGAGGGAGCCCCCTTGTGGAGTACTGTGAAGCCGTTAGCATGACAACTCCATTGCGCTGCATAGTAGAATCCATTTTATGGCAGTACAGTAAAAGCCATTTTAAGGCACAACAGGCTGTATCTTAACCGAACACACACCCTGAGGGGTGTTAGAGGTGTCTTACCCCCACAGTATTTGTTTCCAGAGAGTAAGTTAGCTGTGTACCACATTTGGTTGAAATTGCTCGAGGCGTTCCAGAGTTATGCTGGAAGATACATACCCAGAGCCGTTTTTACATATATACATTTTATTATTATTATGATTTGCTTTTGAGCTAGTGTTTATGCCTAGCAATCAGCTGGACAGGTCTTTGTGTATTTTAATTACGTGTATTGTGTTTGTATCCCCTTTTTCCCCTTTTGAGTTGTTCGCCGCCCTGAGTCCCTCCCGGAGAAGGGCGGCATACAAATAAACTAAATCAATCAATCAATCAATCAATTATCTTGGCAAGATTTCAAGACTGGTTTGCCATTGCATCCTTCCTAGGGCTTAGAGAAAGTGACTGGCCCAAAAGTCACCCAGATGCTTTCATGCCTATAAATCAGTCTCCTGGTTTCTAGCTTTGGGTCTTCATCATTACACCATCTCTCTACTTATTTTTACATTGTAGACTAATTGCTAGTATCACCGACTGCTAGGAAGTAGACAGTACATGACGTGGTTTCATCCTATTGGGGATTCCTCAGTGATAGATAGCCAGTTGGTATTCTATAGCAGGTTTTTATTTTTCAAATTTGGCAACTTTAGGACGTGTGGACTTTAACTTCCAAATTTGGGGACTTTTAAGTCCTCACATCTTAAAGTGGCCAAATTTGAAAAATGCTGCTATAGATTACCATCTGGCTAACCCTAGAGAATAATGTCTAGTGGAGAAATTTGATGGAAAACAGGTAAAAACCTGTACGTGGGGCAAGCCATGATGGTAATAACTGTAATTATTGTTATTATTTTGTTCTGAGAGCTTAAGGAAAAATAGGTTGTATATGACAAATTTCAAAAATTAATAATAAAGAAAGAGAAAGGGAGGGAGGGAAGGAGAGAGGGAGGGAGGAAGGAAAGAAGGAAGGGTTACTTTCAATTGGAATTGGCATTTGCACAACCCTTTATCCCATCCCAAAGGTAGATTGCTATATTTGAATGTTATTTCACACAGAGTGATTTCTCCAAGGGGAAATTTGGGATATCAACTCCCAGAATATTTCTGTTGTTGTCTAGGCCAGTGTGTGTTATCACTGGCAAAATTAAGACAGGTGGACTTAAACTCCCAGAATTCTCTAGCAGGCAAGGCAGCCTGGGGCATTCTGGGAATTGAATTCCATGCATCTTATACAGTTGCTGAGAATCGCATTTCTTTCCTTTCTCTAATTCAAAATAGAATTATAAGTGGAGCTCAGCTTCCAATTTGCTCAGTTTTGAGGTTGCTTTCTGCTTTTCTCTAACAAAGCAGCTCTGAAGCAGCATTAGAACAAGGCTGGGTCCAAATATTTTTATTTACTCTAGTAGTTAATGGCCTTATCAGTGGCAGCCTTCCAGGCTAAACTTTTCCAGATAGCCCTCAGGGAATTACTACTGATGTTTGGATGTTTGTTTGTTTAATGATTAATCATGCATTGTTTGTTATTTTTCATTTTGCTTATGAATCCACACTGTCCCTTTTGAAAAAAAACCACCATGGATGTTTCATTGCTTTTTGGCACGTTGTTGTGAGCCACTGTGAGTCTGCATAGATTAATAATTAATAACAAGGTTAAATCATAATAAGATTCCTGTATAAAAGATTCTCACCTGCTTCTTGGCTTTTAAGAACATTTCCAATGTACTAAAAACTATCCAAAGTAAAAACCAGTTAAAATTATAATTCAGTAGCACTCCAAAAATGTTAAAAGAAATAAATGCGACAAACTAAAATATGGGACGATACCAGGTTACAGTAGAAGAGATCAGCACAAGCCGGAAATATCTCTGGATCTTCAAAATTCAGTTTTTTCATTGACAGCAAAATGGGAGGAACCATTTTACTAAGAGGATAAGTTTTCTAATGGCTTTGCAAAGTTGGAGCTGACAAAGAATGCTCCAATGCACAGGTGGGCAGTGTTCCGACCCAGACTTCCTTAGAAAGCAAGAAGCAAAGTCTTGGTCCCGGCAAAACCTCTTTATTTACACGACTGTGAATTCCTTTCATTCACAGTCAGCAAGGCTTGGCAAACAGTCTTTCAGAGGAATGTTTATCAACACGAACCTTATCTTGTTTGGCGAGCTGCCAAACAACTAGTGTCCAAACGCAGGGCAAGGCAACAATTGGCACAGAGTCTCTTATAGTCACAAACAGAACTTCCCACTCTTGAAACAGCCGAAGGAACGAATTGTTTCCTGCAAAAGCCCACTCCCCCTTCGCCCCTCTTTTGTTTCCTATGGGAGGGGCCAATCACCTCCAAGGGGTGGCTTTACTCCCAAGTTGACCCTGCTTTCTTAGTTGTTCTTGTCCTCTGGCAGCTCTGCACATGCGGAGACTGGGAACAGGCTCCAGCTGTTCCTCTGCTTCATTGCTGACTAGCAGAGTCTCTTGTAGTCTCTCATAGTCACAAACACAACTTTCCACTCTTGAAACTAGTTATTTCTTTTACCCTGAAAGCATAACAAACTTACGGTGACATCTGAATTTTGCATGTAACTCTCAAACGTTCTTTTGTTAAACTCTGGAGCCTCCTTTGAGTAGAGATGTCAAAATCTGGCAACATAAGGCCCCAGAACAATACTCCACACTTTATATAAAACTATATCGTGCATTCTAAAATGTTTAGCTTTTGCTGAAAAATTAATAACTCAGACCTTAAATCAAGGCCTGAAAGCTAGTTTGGTGCAGTGGTTAAAGCATCAGAGATAGAGCCGAGGTGGCGCAGTGGTTAAATGCAGGGTTCCACCACAAATCCGTGAAGCGCTTATCCGCGGAGACATAAGCGCGAAGACTAATTCGCGCCGTTCGAAGCGCTAAGGAAAAACGTGACCCTACCGCAATGACATAATCGTGGAGGGCAAATCCGCGCATTCCCAAGCACTCAGTAACCCTAACCCTAAATCTAATTCTAAACCTAATCCTAAAACAAACCCCTAAACCTAATCCTAACCCTTACCTTAATTGAAATCGGCTTTCTGCTGCGGCACCATTTTAAAGCGCCCTTCTGTTGCCGCGCTGTTGTCGCGGCGGTGATGACGCGTGGTGATGACGTCGCGGCTTTAGCGACGCGATTTTATCACCGCTATTTTGACGAGCGCGGTTTTGTCGTGCCACGAAATGCAGCACTGCAGGCTACTTCAGCTGACTGCAGTTCTGTAGTTCGGCTGTTCAAATCTCACCGGCTCAGGGTTGATTCAGCCTTCCATCCTTCCGAGGTGGGTAAAATGAGGACCCGGATTGTTGTTGGGGGCGATATGCTGACTCTGTAAACTGCTTAGAGAGGGCTGAAAGCCCTATGAAGCGGTATATAAGTCTAACTGCTATTGCTATCAGGCTAGAAACTGTGAGACTGTGAGTTCTAGTCTCACTTTAAACACACAACCAGCTGGATGACCTTGGGCCCAACCCTCTCTCTCAGCCTTATGAAAAAGAGGGCAAGAGCAAGCCAATTCTTGCCAAGAAAACTATGGATTTAACTTTGTAATTACCAAGACTGTCAAAGACACAAACAACCCTTTCCCAGTAAATCCTTTACTGCTTCCCAAAACCTAACAAAAATATACATATAGCTGTAAATGCTACACCAGATAATATTTAACTGACAATTGAAAGTTTAATATACAGGTAGTCTTCACGGTGGCTCAGTGGTTAAGACAAAGAGCTTGTCGATCAGAAGGTCGGCAGTTCAACGGTTTGGATCCCTAGCGCCGCATAATGGAGTGAGCCCCTGTTACTTGTCCCAGCTTCTGCCAGTTCAAAAGCACATTAAAAAAATGCAAGTAGAAAAATAGGAACCACCTTTGGTGGGAAGGTAACTGCATTCCATGCACCTTTGGCGTTTAGTCATGCCAGCCACATGACCACGGAGATGTCTTTGGATAATGCTGGTTCCTCAGCTTTGAAACAGAGATGAGCACCGCCCCCTAGAGTCAGGAACGACTAGTACATTTGCTCGAGGGGAACCTTTACCTTTAACTTTAGTCTTCACTTTCCAACCACAGTCGGGACCAAAATCTCTATTGCCAAGTGCCGTGGTCATTAAGTGCAATGTTGTGTGATCGCACAATATCAGTTCTGGCTGTGATCGTTAATCATGACTTCATATAATTGCAACTATTGGCTTCCTGACAGCTTTTCCCATTGCCTTTCTGGTTGGAAGCAAACCCCGAAGGTCACAAATGATGATCCTGACACCATGTAACATTGGGATCATCATAAATGAAATCTGATTGCCAAGCATGGGAATTACGACCACATAATCATAGAAATTCTGCAAAAGCTGTAACTTCAAGGATTGGTTGTAAGTCTCCTTTTTCAGCATCATAATAATAACTTCAGAAGATCACTGAACAAGTAGTTGGTAAGTGAGGACTTCTTGTATGTCTGTACGTCTGTACGTCTGTCTGTCTGTATGTATGTATGTATATATATATATAGGGTTTCTGTCTGGATGGTCTCTTATGACGAGCCGATGGACAGAGAATGGAAGTAGTGACCTTCCTCCCATATTTGGGCATACCAGGGGTTGTGACTTTAAATATTTACCTTTCTCCCTGGCTCAGCTGATAACGGAGGACAGCCTGTGGCTTAGTGGTTAATACATCTGCCTAATATGCAATACAGCCCAGGTTCGAATCCCAGTAAGGGTATGGCTAGCTGATGAGAGCTAAATAGCTTGAAATAGATCTATACTAGTCTCCCTTTATTTATTTATCAGCGCGCGCGCGCACACACACACACACACACACACACACACACATATATATATATACCTGAAACCCAGAAGGATCTTGTTCCCTGTTGCATCCCTTCTACACAACATTGCTTGCTACCATTCTTGACTATCCCACATATCATTCAATGAACTACTTGGCTACTTCTTTCCTTAAGGTCATCTTCTGATCTTCAATTAGGATGGAAAATACACTTCTATCTCCACTGCAAGGAAAAAATAGTTCAACTACCCCTTGATTAGTTGGACACGTAATTTTTTTTTGTCTGAAGCATGGAACAATTAATGCTCAGCTCTGCACTTATATAAATTGTGGAGAGAAGCTTGCATGGATGGTGCTAGTGGTGATGATGATTGAACGTGATTTCCTCCATAATTCTGGGGTTCCACTTCACTGTTCTATGAACTGATGGTGTCCAAGCCACATTCTAGTTATCTTCCTGATAAAGAATAAAATAGGTTTTCAAATCACCTTTGGCACAAGAGACAGCATAGCAGATATATATTTTCAACTCAGTGGAGCATGGAAGACGCAGCAAAGCCTTAAGCAATGTGACTGCTTGTAGTTTCTTAACCGTAAAGCATCATACAATGCCATCAGTAGGACTCAAAGACACGCAATGGAGAGTAAGAATTTTTGTTCTCTGTATCTTTATGTCCTTGGTTTCACCGAGGACTTAAAACGAAATTGTAAAAAATGCTTTTCCTGGTTGAAGGCCTGGAAGTCCCTCTTCCCTGCAGAGACAAGTTGGTGAATTGATATTTGCTACTTAAGAATGCAGAGAGCAACTGGACTGGACTGAGCCTGTGGCATGAGGGCCATAGGTTTACAATCACAGCCCTACACAACTTTGGACAAAGGGGTTTCAAATCTCTTCTTGAAAATCTCCAGTGATGGAGCACCCACAACATCTGAAGGCAACTTCTGTTCCACTGGTTTATGGTTCCCACTGTCAGGAAATTCCTCCTCAGTTCTAGGTTGCTTCTCTCCTCGATCAATTTCCATCCATTGCTTCCTGTCCTGCCCTCAGGGGCTTTGGGGAATAGGAGAATAGCTTCACTCCCTGTTCTTTATGGCAGCTGCATAGATATTGGAAGACTGCTATCATGTCACTCCTAGTCCTTCTTTTCATTAAAGTAGACATACTCCATTCCTGCAACCGTTGCTCATGTTTTATTCTCCAGTCCCCAAATCATCTGCATTCTTTCTAAAGTCTAAATATCTAATTTTTTTTCTAAAGTTTAAATATCTTTTTCTAAATATCATGGTACCCAAAACTAGCTGCAATATTCCAAGTGTACTTATTAAGGCCTTATAAAATGGTACGAACACTTCACATGATCTTGATTCTATTCCTCTATTAATGCAGCCTAGGGACTGGGTTGGCTTTGCTGCAGGGGTGGGTTCCTGCCACTTCTAACCTCTTCTAAAGAAGAGGTTCCATAAATCTACAGGGCCGTTTAGAACCGGTTCCAGCTCCCTCCCCCCGCCCGTCTGCACATCATCAAGATGAAGAGTGAGAGGAGGAATTCTGGGAGTTGAAGTCCACAAGTCTTAAAGCTGTCAAGTTTGAACACCCCTGGGGTTTTTTCCCCTAAAGGGTTAGGGGTGCAAGGGTCTTGTAACTTGACAGCTTTAAGACTTGCACACTTCAATGCCAGAATTTCTGAGCCAACATTTTGTTTGCTAAGCAAGAGCCTTGTTAAGTGGGTTTCATCACATTTTACAAGTTGGCCACGCCCACCCAGTCACATGGCTGGCAAGCCACTCCCACCCGGTCACATGGCCGACAAGCCACTCCCACACCTACAGAAGAGGTTCTAAAAAATTTTGAAACCCATCACTGCTTTGCTGGCAACTGCAGCATACTGCTGGCTCATATCTAAATTGTCCACTAGGAGTCAAAGATCTCTCTCACAGTTGTGACTTCTAAAAGAAGTAGTACCTCTACTACCTCTTCCAACTACTACTTACTAGTGTTTGCATTCTTCAACGTATTACTATCTATCACTGGGTCTTTTCCTGATAGTTCTAAGAAGATATAATCCTTCTCCATGACTGCTTTTCATCTGTTGTTATTTGGGGGAAGACCAAAGTTCCGCAAATGGTAGGGTTTCACTTGAGCCTGCTGATATTCAGATTTGGAAACAAGTGCAGGTGGTTAAAAGGGATACAGTGGCTCAGGGGCTAAGACACTGAGCTTGTCAATCACAAAGGTCGGCAGTTCGGCAGTTTGAATCCCTAGCACCACGTAACGGAGTGAGCTCCCGTTACTTGTCCCAGCTTCTGCCAACCTAGCAGTTCGAAAGCACCTAAAAATGCAAGTAGAAAAATAGGAACCACCTTTGGTGGGAAGGTAACAGCGTTCCGTGCGCCTTCGGCGTTTAATCATATCGGCCACATGACCACGGAGATGTCTTCGGACAGCGCTGGCTCTTCGGCTTTGAAACGGAGAGGAGCACTGCCCCCTAGAGTCAGGAACGACTAGCATATATGTGCGAGGGGAACCTTTACCTTTACCGATGATCCTCGATTTACAAATACAGGTAATCTTCGACTGAAATTTGAGATAATTAATGATATTTATGTCATTCAAGTAATGACATACTTGATGGTTTTAGATTATTGGCTTTAACCTACTCTGCATAATTCCACAAATAACACCAATGTAAATTACATCAATTACATTTAATGCAGGTTAAACAGACACTTAGATTGAACAGGCATCTCTCTCCCACAAATACTCCATTAATTCAAGGTTTCACTGTACTCAGAAATTACATTTGAAACCAGAGATTTACTTTGCAACACAGTACAATATCTGGTTTTTTTTCATTTTAATTAAAAGAAGAAAATGAAATAAAACCAGATGGGACAGGAAAACAGATGGGCATTATGGCATATCAGCACCAGTTGCGTGATTCAAAAGTTTTTACTACTGGTTCTGTGAGCGTGGCTTTAATGGGTGTGGTGTGGCTTTGTGGGTGTGGCTTTATAGGCGTGGCAGGGGAAGGATACTGCAAAATCCCCATTCCCTCCCCTCCCTACTAATCTGCTTTCCAGCTCTGTTCTCCTGCACAGGGCAACAAAAGAAGATCAACTGGGAAGCAGCAGAGGCGGGGCCAGCCTATTTGCCGGTTCTCCAAACTACTCAAAATTTCTGCTACTGGTTCTCCAGAACCTGTCAGAACAGGCTGAATACCACCTCTGGCCAACACCATTGGAAGTTTATACCTACATGGGTACCTTGAGTTCCAATCGTGTTTACATTGAGGTGATAAGCACATTTAAATTGCAAAACCCAAGCTAAGTTCTTCACTACTAAAAAAGGAGGACAAACCTTTACAGTGGACACACTGTATATTTGTGAACACACATCAAAGTGATATAAATATAAACAGTCAGATTTATCTTGAACATTTTGCTATTTATTGTAGTCCACTAGATTTTTCACTAGATTTTATCACACAAGAATGTAGTCGATTAACAGCCAGCATTAAATTGACACTAGACAACAGTTAAAGGAACTCTAGAGGGGTGGGACTCGCACTGCTTATGGGAACGTAACGACTCTAGGCTGATTGCTTGCTTGATTCCACCCCCAGACTCTGCTTCTTCTACTACTACTACAAGTTCTCAGTAAACAATATGATGGACCCTTCAATGGCTTCTCATCTGGCAAATTCATTTGAGACCTCTGCCTGGTGGTAAACCCTTATTAGCATTTACACAACTAACTAAATTAAACGGCGCAATAAAACACAGTAATGTGACAAGTCACCTTTTTTTGATTGCTGTTGTAACTTCGCTAAACAAATGGTTGTAAGTCAAGAACTACCTGTAGTGGATTAATGTTCTCCTGATGTCAACCTGAATCAAGATATCTTTAACCACGATACAGCTCGAATGCAAATATTGAAGGATTTGTTCTGTTTATCCAAAGAAGGCAACAACGAATGACAGATTTACTCACCTGCCCAGCAGTAAAAATTCACTGGCCAGCCCCAAGCGTCTCATTGCCATCAACAGTCCTCGTACTGTCATCCCTTCGCAGAAACAGGCGACAACTCTTGCTTTGGGTAAGTGGCTTCTGAGCTTTTCCAACAATCTATCAAAACTCTGTTCTCCGGCATTGCTGTAGATCTTGTAAGAATGAGCGATGCAGATCCCTTCTTTACCTGACATGTCTTTGAAGGCTTCCATCCCACTTTCACCATAGTTTCCTAGAGCGAGAACCAAGAGACGCACAAAAATATTAGCCAAAAAAATAGTGGGAAGGGCCCAGTGGTGGGTTTCAAAAATTGTTCGAACCTACTCTGTGGGTGTGGCCTCCTTTGTGGGAGTGGCTTGCTGACCATGTGACCGGATGGGAGTGGCTTGCAGCCCATGTGACCGGATATGAAGATGCCGACGACACTTGTCAGAACCACCTTAAATTACCTCACACACAGCACTGGCATGCATAAGAATATGATGTAAACGTGTTTTTTAAAAGGCATCTTTGGTTTGCGTTAAAACAACTTCAACACACGCAATGTTCTGATTGCACCACAAATGCAGTAGTCATCCTTACCTTTCACAGAGGCACTGAGTTTTATGAATATGAGCATGATAGTGTAGAATAATCATATCCAAGGACCAGTGGTGGGTTTCAAATTTTTTGGGAATGTCTTCTGTAGGTGTGGCCTGCTTTTCGAGTCCACTGGTGGAACCTCTTCTAACCGGTTCGGTAGATTTGACGAACCGATTCTACCGAATAGGTGCGAACTGGTAGGAACCCACCTCTGGAAGGGCCCTTATAAACAGTGACGTGCAGTGGTGGGCTTAAATTTTTTTAGCAAGGAGTTCTCTGCCTGGTTACTGGGTAGGCATGGCTATGGTGGGTGTGGCCTAGTTGGCCTACTGCTCCATGATGGGGGGGAGCTTTTTGCTCTCCCTAGGCTCCAGAGGCTTTCCTCAAGCCTCCGGGCGGGAGAAAAGATACCAAGCTAGGCCCGTTTTTTTGCCCTCCCCGAGCCTCTGCATGCACCCTGCACTTTCCTGCATCCAAAACAGGCTACGTGGGGACTCCTGGGTGGGGAGGAGTGGGGTGGGCAGGGCCAGCCAAGAGTGGGATTTGGGAGTTCTCTGAACTGCACAGAATATTAGCTAGAGGTTCTCCCGAACCGCTGTGAACCTCCAGCAGCTCACCCCTGTTGATGTGACATCATCACATAACTGGGAAATTGAAATCAAATGTAAAGGAACAGATGAGGACTAAGATGGAGAATACCTGCATAGGTGAAATCGGCATACGTGGGACTGATTGGGGTAGATTGTAGGGGTAACACTGAAGTATAATTTTATCACAGTGTTTCTCAACCTTGGTCACTTGAAGATGTCTGGACTTCAATTCCCAGAATTCCCCAGCCAGCATTCGCTGGCTGGGGAATTCTGGGAATTGAAGTCCAGACAACTTCAAGTGGCCAAGGTTGAGAAACACTGTTTTATCATATTTTATTTATCTCTATATTAAATTATTGTATTTTATTCAATTTGATTTTAAATCGTATTTTATCAGATTCTAGTAATAATTTGTCTCTGGGATTCTGCACTTTGATGTGGCCCAAAGGCAGTGGTGGGATTCAGCCGGTTCGCACCACTTCGGGAGAACCGGTTGTTAACTTTCTGAGCAGTTTGGTGAACTGGGTGTTGGAAGAAATCATTCGGGCAGAGAACCAGTTGTTAAATTATTTGAATCCTACCATTGCCCAAAGGCTAATCAATAAAGTAAAGTAAGCAAGTAAACCTACAAAAGTAACAATACTTCAAAAAAAAAAATATGGAATAGCAACTCATTGCAAACCGAATATGTCAGTGGGACATAATTTAAAAAAAGGCCAGTATACAATTACAGCAATAGCAATAGCACATAGACGTGCTTTACAGCCCTCTCTAAGTGGTTTACAGGCTCAGCCTCTTGCCCCCAACAATCTGGGTCCTTATTTCTGTGTCCTCGGAAGGATGGAAGGCTGAGTCAACCTTGAGTCGGCCGGCATCGAACTCCAGGCTATGGATAGTTTGCTTGCAATATTGCATTTTAACCACTGTGCCACCAGAGGTCCTTGTATGATGCAGTGATGCCATACAATATTACTTCATCATATAAGCAGTGACATGACATAATATCAATAGCACTTAGACTTATATATCGCTTCATAGTGCTTTACAGCCCTCTCTAAGCGGTTTACAGTATCAACATATTGCCCCCAACAATCTGGGTCCTCATTTTACCAACCTCAGAAGGATGGAAGGCTGAGTCAACCTAAACAGTGATATGCAGACTTCAGGTGATCTGAGCTGAAGAAATGTTATTGCTGGAAACTTGGGAGATTAGCATCGGTTTCTCACTTATAAACAGGACATTCGGTTTATTGCTTTCATAATAACGTCTGAAGACATTATGTTTATTTTTGCATATGCCATACTCCAATAAGTACTCACTCCATATGACCTTGTCTGATCTCAACAAGCTAAACAGGATCAGAGGTGCTTAGTATAAATATGAGATACTACCAGGAAATCCCACATTTGTGGAAATCAAAACATGATCCTGGGATTATGGCAGTGTTAAATCACTTTCCAAGAG
Organism: Thamnophis elegans; assembly: GCF_009769535.1. Taxonomy (NCBI): domain Eukaryota; kingdom Metazoa; phylum Chordata; class Lepidosauria; order Squamata; family Natricidae; genus Thamnophis; species Thamnophis elegans. Next base: position 8,512,002 of record NC_045546.1, read on the forward strand.
CTGCCAAGTAAAATGTGTGGTTACATCTATGTAGTCACCAGGTTTCAGATTCAAGGTCACTTGATATACATGGAACAAAAATACACATAAGCTGAGACATTTAAAATACCACTTATTATCACATATGGTGGACCTGCCCGGAATCACAAAAATATTGGACAAAAATTTGGAAATGGGTGCAAGAAATTACAGGAGAACAGATAAAATACAAACCTGAAATCTTTCTGCTGGGAATCATCAAAGTGAAATATTCAAAGAAAATTAAGTACATATTAACACATCTGCTAACTACAGCTAGAATAGCATTTGCCCAATGCTGGAAACAAAATAATGCCCCCTCGGACGAATTAGTGATAAAAAAAACTTTGGATTATGCAGAGATAGACAAATTAACACTGAAATTAAAAGATAAAGAAGAGTCAGAATATTATGAAATTTGGAACAATTGGTACAAATGGCTGCAAAACTAATAAAATTAATTAAGCCAAAAAAACAATATGTATGTATGTATGTATGTATGTATGTATGTATGTATGTATGTATGTATATAGAGAGCCTAAATATATTAAGCCTAGACACTAAATATATACCTACTTCCCTGGCTTCAGCTGATAAGGAGGAGGACCTGTGGCTTAATGGTTAAGACATCTGCCTAAGATGCAATACAGCACAGGTTCGAATCCCAATAAGGGTATGGCTAGCTGATGAGAGCTAAATAGCTTGAAATAGATCTATACTAGTCTCCCTTTATTTATCAGCACAAATACAACACAAATGTAACAAAGGCAACGGTAAAAATATTGGGTTTCTGTCGTGATGGTTTCTTGTGACGAGCCGATAGACAGATAATGGAAGCAGTTAGCTTCCTCCCATAATTGGGGCATACCAAGGGTTGTGACACTAAATATATCTATCTATCTATCTATCTATCTATCTATCTATCTATCTATCTATCTATCTATCTATCTATCTATCTATCTATCTATCTATCTATCTATCTATCTATCTATCTATAACTGTGTATAAAGGTGTATAAATATAGAAGCAAAATATTATATACATGTATAGGTATGATGACATAACAATGTTGATGTAATGACTGTAAGGTGTTGTAGAAGGGAAAAAAATAAAAAAAATCTGCTAAAAAAATAAATAAAATACCACTAAATGTGTTTGCTTACCAGAGACATAACAGTTACAGTAGTCAACAATATACATAACAACAAACACAATAGAATTAGATAAATGGCAGAAACCATGGGATAGGAATGTAAAAATGGCAATGTCAACTGCATATAAGGAAAACTTGTACAAAATATTTTATAGATGGCACTTTGCACCGGCAAGGCTGGCTAGAATGTATAAAGATAGATCAACCAAATGTTGGAAATGTAACCAAACACCAGGTTCATATTACCATGTGGTGGACATGTCCCAAAACTAAAAAATACTGGTTGAAAATACATATCTGGTTGGAAAAAATGACGAAGAATATTGAACTGAGACCAGAGATGTTTTTGCTGGGCATCCTACCAGAAAAATACAATAAAAAGACTACATATTTGATTTTACACGCACTGACTGCAGCTAGGATTGTATTTGCACAACCGTGGAAAAGTGAGGAGATCCCATCAGACAAAAAAGTGATTCAGAAAATAATGGAATGCACATAAATGGGCAGATTAACGCTTACTATCGAGAAGAAACTGAATATTTTTGACATGGGATGTATTTTGTTAATGGCAAGAGAACAGAAACAGAAGTTAAGAAGGAAGAGATAGAAGAAGAAAAATATTACTCCAGAGAGAGGTTTATGAAGATATTACATTTTATTGTAATTATCTTGATATATAGTTATATTATCAATGTTATTGTAATGAATATAACAACAAATATGTGGACTATGAACTATCAAATTGTACCCAGTTCACACACTGTTTGACGAAGATGAAAAGTATTATAAATAAAATAAATAACAAATTAAAAATTGACATAATAATGATCCTGAGAAAGGTGGATACATTTAATTTGAAATGTCATACTAAATTTGAAATCTGTCCTGGAAGCATTTTGCTAGCTTTCATCAACTCATCTTTGAAACAGGACAGAAGTCTCTGATCTTTAGGAGAAAATTAATTTGAGCTGTCAGTAAAAAGAATAGAGAAGGAAGAATCTTGGCTGTCAAAAAAAGATGATTCTTTACCCTGATAGTAAAAATGTGATTCTCAGGAGCTACTTTTCACAGAATTTAGGGTTCCTGGCCAATCAAAGGATACGTCACAAGCCAGGCCAGTTGTAGGTGGTATCAACTTCATTGTAGTATGACAGTCTGCTATATCAAGAAATGATTTTTAATTGGTAACCAGAGACTTAAGTCGTTGATGCTATTGTTATTGTTCAGTAAAATAGAATAACAGAGTTGGAAGGGACTTTGGAGGTCTTCTAGTCCAACCCCCTGCTCACGCAGAAAACCTGCACCATTTCAGACAAATGGTTATCCAACATCTTCTTAAAGACTTCCAGTGTTGGAGCATTCACAACTTCTGGAGGCAAGCTGTTCCACTGGTTAATTGTTCTAACTCTTAGGAAATTTCTCCTTAGTTCTAGGTTGCTTCTCTCCTTAACTGGTTTCCATCAGCAGTGGCATTCAGCAGGTTCTGACCAGTTCTGGAGAACTGGTAGCAGAAATGTCGAGTAGTTCGAAGAACCGGTAAATATCACCTCTGATTGGCCCCACCCCCATCTATTCCCTGCCTCCCGAGTCTCAACTGATCAGAAGGAAATGGGGATTTTACAGTAATCTTCCCCTGCCACACCCACCAAGCTACACCCACCAAGCCACGCCCACCAAGCCACGCCCACAGAACTGGTAGTAAAAGAAATTGAATCCCACCACTGGTTTCCATCCTTTGTTTTTGTCCTGCCCTCAGGTGCCTTGGAGAATAGCTTGACTCCCTCTTCTTTGTGGCAGCCCCTGTGATATTGAAAGACTGCTATCATGTCTCCCTTAGTCCTTCTTTTAATTAAACTGGATATACCCAGTTTCTGCAACCGTTCTTCATATATTTTAGTCCCCAGTCCCCTAATCATCTTTGGTGCTCTTCTCTGCACTCTTTCTAGTCTTCACATCTTTTCTACATCGTGGTGACCAAAACTGGATGCAGTAATTCCAAGTGTGGCCTTACCAAGGTCTTATAAAGTGGTATTAACCCTTCACGTGATCTTGATTTTATCCCTCTATTAATGGGATAGAATCAAGATCACGTGAAGTGTTAATACCACTTCAGTCATGTCTGATTCTTCATGACCCCATGGACCATAGTACACCAGGATCTCCCTTCTCTTCAACTGTCTCCCAAGGTTTGCCCAAACTCATGTTCATTGTGTTGATGACATTATCTAACTATCTCATCCTCTTTTGTCTCCTTCTCCTTTCACCTTCCCTTTTTCCCAACATCAGGGTCTTTTCCAAGGAATCCTCTCTTCTCATTTGGTGGTCAAAGTACTTGAGCTCAGCTTCAAGGTAAAGAAAAGGTTCCCATCGCACATATGTGCTAGTTGTTCCAGACTCTAGGGAGCAGTGCTCATCTCCGTTTCAAAGCTGAAGAGCTAGCACTGTTTTCTAAGACTCTTAGTCATGTGGCCGGCATGACTAAACGCAGAAGGTGCATGGAATGCTGTTACCTTCCCACCAAAGGTGGTCCCTATTTTTCTACTTGCATTTTTACGTCCTTTTGAACTGCTAGGTTGACAGAAGCTGGGACAAATAATGGGAGCTCACTCTATTACGCGGCGCTAGGGATTCGAACCACCGAACTGCCGACCTTTCTGATCGACAAGCCCAGCATCTTAGCCACTGAGCCACCACATCCCTTTTATGAAATTACGAGGCCTTATTTTATTCAGAATGGAAGGGAGAGGAAAGAAGGATCATCTGAAAATTGTTTATTTGGAAAAGGGAAAAGCAAACCAGCACTCCCATTTGGGAATAGATGCAGCTGCACGGTGGATACAGGGAAGTAACTTTTTCCACAACTTTGCAAACAAGAATACTCATCCAACAGATATTTCTCTACCCTAATTAATTTTTCATACAAATTCTCCTGATGACGAGGAAGAATTTTTGAGAGAACATGAACATGCATATTTAATTGTACTTATGTGGGAGGGAATAATTATATATTTTTTATGGCAGAGAAGTAAAAGAATGGCCATTTCTGTTACTTTTGTGGCAAAACTCTACCGCAGAGAGTTACCATATTTTTCGGAGTATAAGACGCACCAGAGTATAAGACGCATCAAGGTTTGAAGAGGCAAATAAAAAAAAAAGTTTTTGCACTCTGCAAACCTTCCAAAAACGGCCCGTTTTTCACAAAAATGGGCCCGTTTTCTTCCCCCCCCAAAAAAAGGCATGAATAGCCTTTAGGGGGCTTACAGAGTGCTCCTGGGGATGTGAGTAAAATTGAGCAAAAACGGCCCATTTTTCACTAATTTCTGCTCTCCCCACCCCAGGAGCTCCCTGAAAGCTTCCTAGGGGCTCTGCACAGCCATTTTGGTGAAGGGGGTGGGGTTTGGGGAGGCAAAAAAAATGCTGTATTCAGTGTATAAGATGCACCCAGATTTTCAGCCTCTTTTTTGAGGGAAGAAGGTGCATCTTATACTCCAAAAAATACGGTAGCTGTATTGTCAAAAGTTTGCAAGACAATCAAGGAGGATGTTTGTAGCTCAGGATTGAAATAAGAGGTTCCTTGGTGCTTATAAAGGGCTTTATAAGCGTAACTTATAAAGCCCTTCATGGTATTGGACCTGGGTACTTGAGAGACCGCCTGCTGCCAATTACCTCCCAAAGACCCGTTAGATCACACAGGGTCGGCCTCCTCCGGGTTCCGTCTACCAGCCAATGCCACCTGGCTACTACCCGGGGGAGGGCCTTCTCTGTGGCAGCTCCGGCCCTTTGGAATGAACTCCCCGCGGAGATTCGGACCCTCACCTCTCTCCAGGCCTTCCGGAAAGCCGTTAAAACTTGGCTGTGCCGGCAGGCCTGGGGTTGATGAGTTCCCCTCCCCTCTCGACCTGTGTGGCTGTATGATTCTTGTTTATTTTAATCACGTGCATTGTGTTCTATGTTCCCCTTTCCCCCCTTTGAGCTGTTCGCCGCCCTAGAGCCAAGGTGGCGCAGTGGTTAAATGCAGCACTGCAGGCTACTGCTAGATCAGCAGGTCAGCGGTTCAAATCTCACCGGCTCAGGGTTGACTCAGCCTTCCATCCTTCCGAGGTGGGTAAAATGAGGACCCAGATTGTTGGGGGCAATATGCTGACTCCCTGTAAACCGCTTAGAGAGGCCTGAAAGGCCTATGAAGCGGTATATAAGTCTACTGCTATTGCTATTGCTATTCCATCCCGGAGAAGGGCAGCATACAAATAAACTAAATCTAATCTAATCTAATCTAATCTCTCTGAGCTTGCTTGTTTTCTTGCAGATGTTTCATTATCCAAACTACCCTACATCGTTACTGCAGTGATGATGTTACCATGTTGCAGGGATCATCATGCACTGATGATGTTACCTAATTTGATAAGAAACATCTGCAAGAGAACAACCGAGCTCAGAGAGCACCAAGGATGCCTTTATTGGTAAGATAAATCAAACACACAAAAGGCTCATGGTAGCTACAGTCACAGGGTTATTAGGACACAGTAGCTCAGTAGGCAGTTGGCAGTTCAACGGTTTGAATCCCTAGTGCTGCGTAATAGAGTGAGCTCCTGTTATTTGTGCCAGCTTCTGCCAACCTAGCAGTTCGAAAGCACGTAAAAAATGCAAGTAGAAAAAATAGGGACCACGTTGGTGGGAAGGTAACAGCGTTCCATGCGCCTTTGGTGTTTAGTCATGCCAGCCACGTGACCACAGAGACATTTTCAGAGAGTGCTGGCTCTTCGGCTTAGAAAGGGAGATGAGCACTACCATCTAAAATCGGGAACAACATTTGGGGGGAACTTTATCTTTACCTTAATTACTGTCAAGAAGATTGCAAGATGATTGTGAGCCTTGCCAGGTAGACCAGCCAAGAAACACAAAAAGATAAGCTACCGTATTTTTCAGACTATAAGGAGCACCTTTTTCACTCAAAAAAGAGTGTGAAAATCTGGGTGCATCTTATACACTGAATAAAGCATTTTTTGTCTCCAGAAACCCTGCCCCCTTCACCAAAATGGCCATGCATAGCCTTTAGGAGGCTTCCAGAGTGCTCCTGGGGGCTGGCTAGGGCAGAAATGAGCGAAAAATTGGCATTTTTTTGCTCAATTTTGCACCCCACAGCTCCCAGGAGCACTCTACGATTCTCCTAAAGGCTATTCAAGGCCATTTTTGAGAAAAAAACGGGCCCATTTTTTGGAAAAACGGGCCATTTTTGGGAGGTCTGCAGAGTGCAAAAACTTTTTTTAATTTTCCTCTTCAAAATCTTGGTGCATCTTATAGTCCGAAAAAATACGGTGATTCTACTTGATTGTAAAGCTACATTAACTGAATTTTGCAAGTCTGAAAGTACAATTCTCCTGACATCTCCTGTACAGTCCAAGAAACTTGGGAGGGTCTCATCTAAGCTTTTGCCTCATCCACTATCCAGCTGTGGGCTAAGTTTATTTATTTATTTATTTATTTATTTATTTTTTATTTATTAGACTTATATACCGCTTCATGGCTCTCTAAGTGGTTTACAATTTTTTTTTTAGCAAATTGAGTCAGCAACTTGCCCCCACAGTCCGGGTCCTCATTTCACCCACCTCGGAAGGATGGAAGGCTGAGTCGACCTTGAGCCGGTGAGATTTGAACCGCTGAACTGCAGATCACAGTCAGCTAAAGTGGCCTGCAATACTGCACCCTAACCACTGCGCCACCTCGGCTCTTATCTGACCATTCCCTTGGAAGCATCTCTTCACCCTGCCTCTCAAGGTCTTTCCCCCATACCATTACATCTATCCAGCTTCAGTCCTCTTGCTATCTTGCTCTCTCTTTACTATTCCTGAATGAATTCTTAACTTCAATTATAACCACCAACTCGTCATTCCTAATTTAAACTTCCCCTGGTTTAGCAATAGTCATGCTAACAGTGACTGATACTGGGCAAAAATATATTATGTCCTCTTAGGAACAGGCATTCAACCGAAAACTATGACAAGTTATTGGAAGTTATTGGAATATTAATTTTTTAAAAATAAGTAGGCTTTTGTCAACAGCAGCCATTTTTCAACTGGCTTCAAGGTGGAAATAGTGTATGATAAAGTATGTAAGAAAGAATTGTTTAATTGGGCATAATATGCCTGCAAAATAAGATTTTGGATTCTTTACCCCCCTACCATCGGGAAGGAGATATAGAAGCATAGCCAGCCGCACAAACAAGCTAAAGAACAGTTTTTATCCATGGGTTGTCAGACTCCTGAATACGAAATAACTTCATAACTAAGTACCATATTTTTCGGAGTATAAGACGTACCTTTTCCCCCTCAAAAAAGAGGGTGAAAATCTGGGTGCGTCTTATACACTGAATACAGCATTTTTGGCCTCCAGAAACCCCGCCCCCTTTGCAAAAATGGCTGTACATAGCCTTTAGGAGGCTTCCAGAGTGCTCCTGGGGACTGGGGAGGGCAAAAATGAGTGAAAAACTGGTTGTTTTTTGCTCAAATTCACCTCCACAAGTCCTCAGGAGTACTCTAAAAGCCTCCTAAAGGCTATTTGTGAAAAATGGGCTGTTTTGGGGAGGTCTGCAGAGTGCAAAAACTTTTTTTTAATTTGCCTCTTAAAAATCTTTCTGTGTCTTATACTCTGGTGCATCTTATCCTCTGAAAAATACGGTAGTACGATGGACTTGCAGGGCTGGGTCAACGTGTAACATGTTCACACTGGTGCAATGGGACTGGGTGTTTGTTAATATGATTTATTGAGTTAGGGATATATTTTTTCTTCTTTCTTTGTCTTCAATGTGAGTTGTATTGTGTTGTGTGGGGGGGGTTGCACTGAGGGAGCTTAACCAATCTCATTGTACATATGTTATGCACTGACAATAAAGAATTATTATTATTGAATTTTCCTGGAAACATTATTTCCATTTCTGTAGGAGAAGAGCAGACAGAGCTGGGGATGGAATTAAGAACATCATCAGCTTAGAATCCTTGCGTTCCCACAAGCGTTAACTTTGGAAAGCTGAGGGCGAGGATGAAGTTTTAAAAAGAGCATTACTGAATCAGTGGCTACGCTTGCTGGGGCTTCTAAAGTCAAAGGGACCTGTTCAATTACTCATGACAAGGGACTGCTGAAACTAAATTGAATAATGTTGGCTAGCCATTTTGCAAATTAGCTATTTAGTTGGCAGAAACGGGCTGTTATTTACAGCTCTTTTCATTATTCATAACTGTTTCGGCATAGTGTTTTCCAGAGGCACATTAGTCCGAGCTTCGGATCACAGCCTCCCTTCTTAATTGCCCAGAGAAAATGCAAGTCACATTTACACCTTCTTAATGGGCACCTTCTGAGCTGAGCTGGATCTGATTACTCCCTAGCTTTGCACAGAATGACAATAGAGGAGGCAGTGAGGTCTCCATGGAACTGCTTACACATCTGAAGTGACAAGGAGATGTCAGATGTCGGCACTCAGCTTCAGAGGGAGGGAGAAGACTCCAGAAGAAGAATTATGGAGGATCACCAGAGATAAGAGCTTACTTCAGGAACACAGGTTTTGTTATTGCCTATCCTGTAGAGAAATGTGTATATAATGATTTCTGAAGTGGGTATCTCTCTTCACAGGTATTATATTAAGAGCCGCGGTGGTGCAGTGGTTAGAATGCAGTACTGCAGGCTACTTCTGCTGACTGCCGGCTGACTGCAATTTGGTAGTTCAGATCTCACCAGACTCAAGGTTGACGCAGCCTTCCCTCCTTCCGAGGTGGGTAAAATGAGGACCCAGATTGTTGGAGGGACAATAGGTTGACTCTGCAAACTGTTTAGAGAGGGCTGTAAAACACTGTGAAACAGGGGTGGGATTCTAGCGGTTTAACAACCGGTTCGCTGAGTGTACGCTTTACGTTCACTTCTTTCGCGCATGCACCTGACGTGCCTGATGTGCATTGGGTGCGCGTGCGCAGTTCACAGAATACTCAACTTGTGCATTACTGCTGGCAAGGAAAACAGCTGAGGCAATCCACTCTGCCATGCCGATCAGCTGGGCTTTGGAAAAGGAAACATAGGTGTGTATAGCGCAAGGGTGGCAGGTGGGCCCACTTCAAAGTCAGAAACAAACTGGTTCGCTCCCAGCTGATAGTCGGAGCTACTGGTTTGCCCAAATCGGTCCGAACTGGTAGATCCAACCCCTGCTGTGAAAATGTATATAAGTCTAAGTGTTATGGTTAAGTGCTATTGCTATATGATAATAATGTAGGGCTTATCAACTCATCCATTTAGATGATCAGGGATTTGGTAACCAGTTACAATCAATGCCTGGCAGTCCTTCATAGGTGGTTCTTCTATGAGAACATTAGTTGAGCCATGCAGATGTCATCTAAGTCACTTCCACATCTGGATCTTCGAGCCTTCAAATACCCAATTGTTTCAGTTAGCCCTGGAATAGTCCATTTGGACTTTGTCAAGAAGCGAATGGACAGCTATTTGTCCGGAATGGGATATTAAGAGTGGTTTCTTTTGCAAAGGGAAGGGAGATAACAATAGCACTTAGACTTATATACCGCTTCACAGTCCTCTCTAAGCGGTTTAGAGTCAGCCTCTTGCCCCCAACACTCTGAGTCCTCATTTTACCCACCTCGGAAGGATAGAAGGCTGAGTTAACCTTGAGCCTGGTGAGACCTGAACTGCTAAATTGAAGGCAGCAGAAGTAGCCTGCAGTACTGCACTCTAACCGTTGAGTCACTGTGGCTCGTGGGAAGGAATAAGGAATAACTTATGGATGACCTGTCTTAAAACCTATGGAGTAAATGATTTGAGGTTGAGGACAGAAAGAAACGTAAGATTAACTCACTGATCTTTTCAGTAATAGGAAACGTTAAACCCGCCAACTCATTAGATATCCTTTGACCCGAAAAATCACTTAAGGATGACAGTCTTGGCAACAAATGGATCAAAGGATTACAATTAGGAATTATTGTTATCAGTGTCATCACTTGGATTTAATACCGAGCTTTTAATTATTTTATTATAAATGCTTCTATCTGGCTTCAATTCGTGATATACTGCAAGCATTCAACTTTCTGAAAGATAGTACAGAACCATAAGAATAAATACTATCAACGTAATTCACATAATGAAATGAAAAATGTTAAATGTTTATTTATTTATTTAGAACTGGGCAGGTTAGACTTTTCACTCTGCCTCAAACAAGGGAACTGATTTGATTTATCGGTACCCTTTTTGATTTTGTATTCTCAATTTGTTCTTTAGTTAATGGTCATGAAATTTCTCAACTTCTATATGGTCTTTCTTTCTTTCTTTCTTTCTTTCTTTCTTTCTTTCTTTCTTTCTTTCTTTCTTTCTTTCTTTCTTTCTTTCTTCTCAACATAAAACACAGCAAAAATAACAATATAACTGTCAGGCTCCAAAAGCCAAAGAAGGCATGATGTAATTTTTCCAAAGAAGATTTCTTTATTGTTCCTCACCGATAGACAGAATCTTGCTAAACTAAAGCATGCTGACATCTATAAAGCATACTGTATACTCTGGGAACCATTAGGGAGGAGCCATCTTCACTCTCTTTCTCTCACACAAAATCTCTGAACTGAGTTGCCTCTTGCTCCTATGGAATGCCCTGCCTCCCTCCTTGCTTCCCTCCCTCCCTCGAATCCAGACTACATTTTATCACAATGTAACAATGAAGACCAAGGAGCAAAGAAATGGTAGAACCAGGTGACAATGAAAATATGCATACATTTATCACAAGACACAATATAAATTATACACCATATTTTTTGGAGTATAAGATGAACCTTTTTCCCTCAAAAAAGAGGCTGAAAATCTGGGTGCGTCTTATACACTAAATAAGCATTTTTGGCCTCCTGAAATCCCGCCCCCTTCACCAAAATGGCCATGCAGAGCCTTTAGGAGGCTTTCAGAGTGTTCCTGGGGGCTAGAGAGGGCAGAAATGAGCAAAAACTGGGCTGTTTTTTTGCTTACTTTTGTTCCCCCCCCAGCCCCTAGAAACACTCTATAAACCTCCATGCCCTTTTTAAAAAAACAAATGGGCCCGTATTTGTGAAAAACGGGCCATTTTTTGCTCATTGGGGGGGGCACGCCCCAGGAACACTCTACAAGCCTCCTAAAGGGTATTCATGCCTCTTTTTTTTAGGGGGAAACTTTTGGGGAGGTTTGCAGAGTGCAAAAACGTTTTTTTTTTAGATTTGCCTCTTTAAAACCTTGGTGAGTCTTATACTCCGGTGTGTCTTATACTCCGAAAAATATGGTAAATGCCTGGGGCAAAGGTCCCGGTCTTCCAGGCTCTTCCCAATAAGTTTGGAGGCACCTGGCTTTTAGGAGGGATCCCCTTCCAGAGGAAAGACACTACGATAGAGAAGGTGCACTTCTGAGGTCCCCAATGGTTGACACTGTTTAATCAAAAGAACCCAGAGCACACAACAACCCCCTCTGATCAAAGTAGTTGGGCAGATATTATTGGAGACAGGCAGTCCCGCAAATATCATGTAGCACATTCAGAGTCATCTGCAAGCTTTCCTTTTCTCTTTTCGCTGGATAGTCTTTGGGTTTATTGGCATGCTAACATCGCACCTTTGGGGTGTGTATTTGTAATGTTTACAGTAGAAGTAGACCTATCTCTGGTTATGTGCCCATTCAAAGGAACGGGCAATATAACTGTGAATCGTTTTCTGAAGATTGCACGCACCGTTGGTTTAAGTGCGCATCATGTACTCCATCAAAAGGAATGTGAGGCATTTAAACAGCAGCTTTACGTCAACGGTCCAAACATTACCCCGCTTGCAATCTACAACAGGAATCCTGTTCCTGTTCTGAAATGCAGAGGGCAGTGTGGCTATAAATACTGTATAAAAAGTAATAGCTGTGTGTGGTGCAATTATGGGTGCCGTTTGTTTAATTGTGCATTCAATTTCTCGTTTAAAAGATGAGCCTCTTTCAGATTAAGCCTTTTTTAAACACCACTGCTGTAAAACACACATGAGAGCAGGTTTACTGCAGTGGTCATAGGAGCAGGAGTAGAAAGATGGAGATTGGCAGTAAATTCTAGTTCTGTCCTGGGCTCAGAAGCCAGTTGGACATCTTTGGGTCAGTCACTCACTCTTAGTAACAGGAAGAAGGCGGCAAGGGCAAATAGAAATACTTGGCAATAAAACTGCATGGACATCTGCATAGACTTCTTTGGTGTCTAGAAGTGAAGCTTGGACTTGAAGGCACCAAACACATATAACTTGTAATTTTCCTTTAAAGGTAAAGGTTCCCCTCACACAAATGTGCTAGTCGTTCCTGACTCTGGGGGGTGGTGCTCAACTTCACTGTCCGAAGACGTGTCCATGGTCATGTGGCCAGCTTGACTAACAGTGGTGGGATTCAGCCAGTCCGCACCTATCCGGGAGAACCGGTTGTTAACTTTCTAAGCAGTTGGGAGAACCGGTTGTTGGAAGAAATCTCATTTTGTTTTTTTCCACTTTACAGGGCTAATCCTGTAAGGAAGGCAGGAAGGAAACATTCTGGTGTTGTTTCCAGCTGAATCTTTATCACCCTGCTTACAGAAACTGCCTCTCCGCTTAACCCTTACTACATTGTAACAGTTGATGCGAAGCACCCATTGACGTTAGTGACATTGAGTTGGCCACACCCACCCAGTCACATGTCCACCGAGCCCCACCTACCCAGATGGTCATTAGGGCAGAGAACCGGTTGTTAAATTATTTGAATCCCACCACTGATGACTAGACACTGAAGGCACACAGAATGCTGTTACCTTCCCACTAAAAGTGGTTCCTATTTTCTACTTGCATCTTTACATGCTTTCGAACTGCTCAGTTGGCAGAAGCTGGGACAAGTAACGGGAGCTCACTGCATTAAGCAGCGCTAGAGATTCGAACTGCCGAACTGCTGACCGAACTGATTGACAAGCTCAGCGTTTTAGCCACTGAGCCACCGCGTCCTTTATTTATCTTCAAAGTTTTGAAGGAATTCTTTGAACACAGGAAAGTATTTTCAACACTACACAATCTTTAGTTCTTTATGAGAAAACTGGCTACAATGGTAGTTAATTTATATACATCAGCACTGGTTGTGCTGTTCCCTTTGAGAAGTAAACTAAAAAATAGGAAACACCTGAGTGAGAAATATAAAAGATAACTAAATAAACCTAATGTCTTGCACTGCAGATAGACCTTGCTTACCAACTGCCTCGTTCAGCAACTGCATGAAGTTACAACACTGCTGCAAAATAACTTTAGGACCAATGCTCTCATTTACAATCTTGGCATTTGCAACCTTTCCTCAATTGCTTGATTGCTATTATAGTACGATTGCTATTATAGTATGAATTGATACGTGCCTGAATTGCTTTTTCTCCCCACAATGCCTTGCAGAGCAGAGAGATTGAAGGGGAAGGGATTACAAGAGAATACAGAGGCACAATGAACAAACACATTGGGGTCCCCCCCCTTGCAGAGCAGAGAGATTGAAGAGGAAGGGATTACAAGAGAATACAGAGGCACGATGAACAAACACATTGGGGTCCCCCCCCTTGCAGAGCAGAGAGATTGAAGGGGAAGGGATTACAAGAGAATACAGCGGCACAATGAACAAACATGTTGGGTTTTTTTTCTTCCCCCCCCCCTTTGCAGAGCACAGAGATTGCTTAAACAAGTGGTGGGAGGAGAGAAAGGTAAAAGCAAAACTAGCAGTGTCTGTAGACAATCTTTCCTGTTTCTGTTACTTGTTTTTTCTTCACCCACCCCCAACAGAATAGAGAGATTGAAGAGTGAGGACTACAAGATGGTAAACAGGCACACAATGTGGGCACAGCAGGTACACAATACACTAAGCTGTTTATATAACCTGCTCAGCGCTGCTGGCCGAGGCACCTTATTTTCATTGCCTGTTCCCCATTGTGTGCCAGTCTACTCTCTTCTAATCCCTTTCTCTCCTAGAAGAATGTAAATGCAAACATTGATCCCCTTCTTGTTAATTACTAATTGGGTTGAGTATTCCAAAGGGCTGGGGAGAGAGGGGGAAAGGAAAACCCTGTCACAGCATATGGTTTCCGACTCATCCATCCTTCACTAAACAATAAGCTCCTGGTCCTCACTGTAGCCATTCAATGAGGACTACCTGTATAGTCCTCCAGATGTTTCAGGCATTGAATATCATTCTGGATTCCACACTACCTCATGCATTGCCTTTGTCCTCATCTTTCCCTTTTTTTCAAATCTCATCAAGTCCACCCGGTCTTGACTTTCTCAATTTTCCCATTCCTTGCAACTACTTCAATCAAGCCTCATTCATTCTTTTGATAGGACCAAGCCAAACACAATGTATTTCTTTCTACTCACTTTTGTATTCAATCCACGTTCCATTCATCACCCATTTCCTTTTGACCCTGATTCCCTTTCTTTTGCCAAAGAGACTATTTAAGCATCCCATATCCACAGCATTCAGCTTCCTTTTATGTTTCTCTTGGCAGTTCTAATCCTCACTTCCAGATATCAAAAACATATTTTTATATTTGGCCTTTTTTTTTTTACATCTTATGACAAAAATATTCATTCATGAAATCACGGCAACCGCTGTCTTTTTACTAGCATCTGCCCACCTTGAAATATCCTAGTTGGGTTTGATTTTTCTATCTTAATCCCGTCTTTTTACCAAGGCGTACACATTCATTGCCTGCATTATTTTTCAGCATTTATATAAAACTTGCAATTGCGGGCTCTGGTTTTTCCGTCGAACAGAACTACCTTGTTCCTTGATACGTTAATTTGAAGTTCCAGCCTTCTCATTGCCTCGTTCAGTTTAACAATCATTTCAAATCATCCGGAATCTCAGCTAACAATATGGCAGCATCTGCCTCTAAAAGCATTTGTGATTCTTGGAACCAGCCTGGATAAGGAGAAGATGGGAGATCACCCAATTTTCTCCCCTCCTATTTTTCTTCTTTCTCTAAGTTTGGTTTATATTAGTTTTAAATACACAGAATAAAATTCCCACCACTCATCATAAGGTAACCAGGATCACAAATCACCTTGGTCTTTTCTGTCTTTGAAAATCTATCCCCGTGATGGCAAACTATGGCATGAGTGCAGTGGTGGGTTCCGGATCCCATTCCAACCAGTATGGTTGGAACAGGCCGGTGGCATCCACATGGACGCGCACAGCACACACATGCATCTTGGCGCCTCCGCAAGCCTCCGTGACACTCCAGCTGCTTAGTGGAGCATCGCGCAGGCGCTGTACGCGCCATGCACATGCATGGAAGCGCCGAAGACTTAAAAGACTGGTAAGGAGCTCGGGCAGGCAAGTGGGCCCTCCGGAGCGCCATACCAGAACGATATATGGTGCTCTGGGCAGGCTCCGGTACACCCATACCGGGGCGTACTGCCTGCAACCCACCACCAGAGGTGGCACACAGAGCCCTCTCTGTGGGCAGGCGCGCCATTGCCAGCTGCTTCTTTGGTTTCTGGTATGCCAACCAACTGGTCTTAACAGGTGCAAGAGTGCGGGAAAACGGCCCCCAAAATGCCCCCAAAACAGGCTGTTTTCTGGGCCTTCTGGGGGCTGTTTTTTGGGGGGAATTTTTGGCATGAAAAATAGCCTGAAAATGCCCCCCCCAAAAAACAGCCTGAAAAATGCCCCAAAAAACAGCCTGAAAATGGCCTGGAAAGTTGGCCTGAAAATAGTCCGAAAAATAGCCAAAAACAGCCTGAAAAACAGCTTTAAAACAGCCAGAAAATGGCCCGGAAAGACCTGAAAACAATCCAGAAAATGGCCCAAAACTGCCAAAAAACAAGCACGCGCATGCTGGCCAGTTGATCTTTGGGTTTCCATTGCTCTCACTTATCCAAATCATTTATAGATGAGTTGAACATTTGTTGTTAGTTGCGAAGTTGTGTCCAACCCATCGCGATCCCATGGACAATGTTCCTCCGGTCCTCTCCCATCCTCTAGAATCCATTTAAGCTCATGCCGATTGCTTCCGTGACTCCATCCAGCCACCTCATTCTCTGTCGTCCCCTTCTTCTTCTGCCCTCCATCTTTCCCAGCATTAGGCTCTTCTCCAGGGAGTCCTTCCTTCTCCTTAGGTGGCCAAAGTGTTTGTGTTTCATCTTCAATATCTGGCTTTCTAAAGACCAGTCAAGGTTGATCTCTTCTATGACTGACCGGTTTGATCGCCTTGCAGTCTAAGGGACTCCCAAGGAGTATTCTCCAGCACCATACAGTTGAACTTACAGAGTTGAGCATACAGAGACTAAAATAGTGCCCTGCTATTTGAACTATTTGTCCAGTTTGATTTGGAACACTGAAGTACAGTTGTTCAACCAACTCTTGTATGATAGCATAGTTCAGCCCAATTTTTTCCATATTCTCAATTAGATTTCATGGGCAATTTCGGTGAACACTTTGCTGATGCCAAGGGACCAATATTATATCTATCCCATTCCCAAGGTCAACTAAATGGTCAACAACAGATCAAATGGGATACACTCCTTACTGTTAACAAACCATGCTGGCTCTGGGCAATCGATGCATTTTGTTCCAAATGGTTCTACGATACTTGTTTAATACTTTTGTTCTGGCAAGGTTGTGACTGATCTACTTCTGAGAACTTTGTAAATAGCCAGTTGCTCCCTGAATACCTCTGAATAAAAGTGAAGGCGACACCAAGCACGTTGCATGATTTACTTATCCTGCATAGCTGACACTCGATGTCTGCAAGGGATTATACATGCTCTGGGTTATTTTCATCCTTCCCGCATTCTCTGACACATTTCTTCTTAAAGGCAAAATCCTTGAACATAAACGCCATCTATAAATCTACAGTTGCATATAACCGAGGTATTAAGCATACGTCCCAATGAATTACCGCTGGTACTGCACGACTAGGCTGAAGTTGTCATAGCTAAAGATGAAGTAGGCACCTACTGTAAGTAAGGGTGGATGGAAGCCAGGAACCTCGTCTACCCAAGATAGTGAAGAAGGAACTAAGTCATTAAGGAAACAAAGAAAAGATGTTCGCTGAACCACACAAAAGAAGTTGGGCCTGAGCACATGGGAAACCTTATTTGTTTGTTTTGTCAAGGATGTATAAGATAACAGATATAAGTACATACAAGATTATGAATACATGAAATGGGCATGAATAAATGGGGTTGTTAGGACAGGGACAGTAGGCACATTGGTGCGCTTATGCAGGCCCCTTACAGACCTCTTGGGAATGGGGTGAGGTCAACAGTAGACAATCTAAGATTAAAATTTTGGGGGTTTGGGGAAGAAACCACAGAGCCAGGTAACACATTCCAGGCATTGACCCCTCTTGTTGCTGAAGTCGTATTTTTTACAATCGGGTTTGGAACTGTTTACCTTAAGTTTGTACCTATTGTGTTCTTGTGTATTCTTGTGGTTGAAGCTGAAGTAGTCACTGACAGGTAGAACATGGTAGTAGTGTTGAGTTGAGCATGATTCGAGTGTATCTCTAATTATTCTCTGGTTGTTGATCAGGGCTGTGAGTGTGTGAATGACCATAATACAAATCTGGGAGTGTGCACACCACAATATTAAAAAAATATATGTGGAGACTCTAGAAAGAGTGCAGAGAAGAGCAACAAAGATGATTAGGGGACTGGAGGATAAAACATAGGAAGAACGGTTGCAGGAATTGAGTTACGTACAAAACATATGAGCCACAGTGGTGCAGTGCTGCAGACTACTTCTGCTGACTGCTGACTGCCTGCAATTTGGCAGTTTGAAGCTCACCAGGCTCAAGGTTGACTCAGCCTTCCATCCTTCCCAGGTGGGTAAAATGAGGACCGGACCCAGATTGTTGGAGGCAATATGCTGGCTCTGCAAACTGCTTAGAGAGGGCTGTAAAACACTGTAAAGTGGTATATAATTCTAAGTGCTATTGCTATTATATCTAATTTAATGAAGAGAAGGACTCGGTGTGACATGACAGCAGTGTTCCAATGTTTGAAGGACTGCACAAAGAAGAGGGGAGGAATGGTATTGGGTCTCCTGTTTGAGCAGGGGGCTGAACTAGAAAACCTCCTAGGTCCCTTCCAGCTCTATTCCACCAAGGCACCAGAAGGTAGGACAAGAAGCAACGGATGGAAACTAATCAAGGAGAGAAGCAACCTAGAATTAAGAAGAAATTTCCTGAAATAATAATTAATCAGTGGAATGGCTTGCTCCACAAGTTGTGGGTACTCCAACACTGGAGGTTTTTAAAAGGAGAACCATGTGTCTGAAATGGTGTAGGGTTTCTTGCTGGGGTTGGACTAGAAGACCTCCAAGGTCCCTTCGGACTCTTCTGTTATTCTGTCCTCATACCACCATTGACCTATGGAGGCATTGGCAGATGACTATTTCTTCCATTATGTCCCCCATGCCCATTAAATCAAAGCCAATGCTATTCAGTGCTACAGTCAGGGATACAAGCACTAACATTACCATAAGGGGACAGATTTATTCCTCTTGCCTGATTTCCTGTGACCAGAAAGCCTGCAAGGAATATGGTCTGAGCAAAAGTTTACAGATGGCTCTGCTGGAAACGCTTCTGCCCATAAGTACATGAAAATGTATTCAGTTATTCCGAACAGATTAAGGGAATAAATTTGTAGGATAGCTGAGCTTGTCAACAGCAGGAAGGAAACGAAAATGTTCCGGCGTTTGGAGACATGAATCGGTTTGTGTGCTTTGCTTTACATCCGTTAAGCCGACCACCATTTTCATAATAGCATCATTTCATTCTCTCCCTGTGCCTGCATGTCAACAGAGGCTGAAGTTTGGTACCTTTTGAAATAGGTTCTTGTCTAAGGGAGGCGGTGGCTCAGTGGCTAAGATGCTGAGCTTGTCGATCAGAAAGGTCGGCAGTTCGGCGGTTCAAATCCCTAGCGCCACGTAACGGAGTGAGCTCCTGTTACTTGTCCCAGCTTTTGCCAACCTAGCAGTTCGAAAGCACATGAAAAATGCAAGTAGAAAAATAGGAACCACCTTTGGTGGGAAGGTAACAGCGTTCCATGCCCCCTCGGCATTTAGTCATGCTGGCCACATGACCACAGAGACGTCTTCGGATAGCGCTGGATCTTCGGCTTTGAAACAGCGATGAGCACCGCCCCCCGGAGTTGGGAACGACTAGCACATATGTGCAAGGAGAACCTTTACCTAAGGCAGGAGTGTCAAACTGGATTTCATTGAGGGACGCATCAGGGTTGTGTTTGACCTCAGAGGGCCAGGTGGGTGTGGCCAGCTCGATGTCACTTATATCTGGGGCACCTGTAGTGGCTTAGGCGCCCCCCCCCCCGGCTCTGTTTTCAGCTGGGAAGGCCTCCTGCACCACTTTGCCAGTGAAAATGGGTGCCCCTCCGACAGGAGGCCATCACAGCCAAATATGGAGCCCGGGAGACACCATATGTGGCGGCCGGAAGCTCCATTTTTGCTCTACATACATTGACAATGGAACATCCTTTTGGCTTTTATTCTAAGAAATCGAAATGTTTCCAACCAGACCATTTCCAATTGCTTCTCCAGCTTTCTTTATAGCCATAGCAACAGCATTTTGGCTTATATACCACCCCATAGCACTCTGTGGATGGTTTACAACGTAAGTATCGTTTGCATATTGCCCCCAACAATCTGGGTCTTCATTTTACCAACCTCAGAAGGATGGAAATCTGAGTCAACCTTGAGCTCCATCAGGATCGGATTCCAGGCTGTGGGAAGAGTTTGCCTGCAATGCTGCATTTTTAACAATGCTCCCCTAGGGATCTTTTTTAAAAATTAAATTAAATTTAATTTACCTTAGTTTAGTTTAGTTTACTTATTTTATTTATTTCCTTCATTATTTTTATAAATAACTTAAGACAGTGTACATACTCCTTCCTCCTCCTATTTTCCCCACAACAACCACCTTGTGAGGTGGGTTGATCTGAGACAGAGTGAGTGGCCCAAAGTCATTCATCTAGCTTTCATGCCTAAGGCAGGATTAGAACTCAAGTTCTTTGAGGGTCTAGTCTATCTTTTGAGAGCTTCGTTTTCAAAGTCTTACAGTAGCCTACAGTGCTGCAATCTTCTGATATCCTCCATTCAATTACCAATCAAGTCTGACCATAGATAATTTTTTTTGCATCACTATTTGTGGCTTTGCAAACACCATCTCTTCAGTTCGCACAATACACTGTAATAAGGCAAAGCTAAAACACAGGATGACTTAGGCCATGTGTGAAGTCTCCTTCTGAATTGATCTAATTGTGATCATTAAGAAACCAGATTCACATCTGGGGACCATCAAACATTTCTGTCCTCAATGCTACCTTTTTAGTTGTGGATTCATCTTCATTTTCTCTCATTTCGGATGAACTCCTTTTAAAAATGGGAATGAAACAACCAACTGTAAAACGTCGACTTGGCTTTAAATGCAGAGACAATTTAACTGCCCAACAGAATAACAGACTAAAATAGTTGGAAGGGACCTTGGAGGTCTCCTAGTCCAACCTTCTGTTCAAGCAGGACACTCTATACTATTTCAGACAAATGGTTATCCATTGGTTATTGAAAACTTCCAGTGTTGGAGAATTCACAACTTCTGGAGGCAACTTGTTCCACTGATTAATTGCTGTAACTGTCAGGAAATTTCTCCTTAGTTCTTGGTTGCTTCTCTCCTTGATTAGTTTCCACCCATTGCTTCTTGTTCTACCCTCATGTGCCTTGGAGAATAGATTGACTCCAGAGGTGGGTTCCTACCAGTTCGCACCAGTTCGGTAGAACCGGTTCGTCAAATCTACCGAACCGGTTAGAAGAGGTTCCACCAGAAAGCAGGCCACACCTACAGAAGAGGTTCCAAAAATTTTGGAAACCCACCACTGACACACACACACACACACACAGAAAGAAAGAAAGAAAAAGAAAGGAAGAAAGAAAAAAAGAAAAAAAGAAAAAAGAAAGAAAAAGTGAGAGATGAAAGAAAAAAAGGAAAAAGGGACAGAGAGACAAAAGGAAGAAGAGAGAGAGAGAGAAAGAGAGAGAGAGAGAGAGAGAGAGAGAAAACACATGGCCAGCAAGCCACTCCCACAAAGGAGGACACACCCACAGAGTAGGTTTGAAAATTTTTTGAAACCCACCACTGATTGACTCCCTCTTCTTTGTGGCAGCCCCTGAGATATTGGAACACTGCTAGCATGTCTCCCCTCGTCCTTCTTTTCATTAAACTAGACATACCCAATTCCTGCAACTGCCCTTCATATGTTTCAGCATATGGTGTGTGTGTGTGTGTGTGTGTGTGTGTGTGTGTGTGTGTAGAACATGCTTGTGTTTCTATGCAACACTAAAAGGACAAAAGATTTTGTGCAACCTAAACTGGACAACTAAATTCAACATCAGCCACAGTGTACACTAAACATGCATCCAATTCCTTCAAATTATGATCTGGTACCCTCTCATGACTAGTAATGCAAATGTATTTTCCCTACATTGTGGTCTTGGCTTCAACCCTGTCAGCATTGTCATCTTTCAGGAAACATTCTGAATTAGCATGGCTGAATGACACAGAAGGATGCTCATGTAGAGCTGGGAAAAACACACTGCTTTTCAGTGATTCTCGGAAGTGTAAATTCAAGAGGAGAAGGGACTGTGCTAACATAAAGCGAACTATGATTAGCTTTCCAGGCTTCTTGGTGCTCAGTCAAAGGGCCTCCTTGACTGAGTTCAAGAAGCTTGCCTTTTCTCTGCTGTGTTGTAAATGACTAAAGACGTAATTTTCACAAGGGCCCTCTGCAAAAGAGGGTTCAGATTTCCAAAAGCAGCTTATAAAACAGATGGAGACGGATCACTTAAGAATGGAATGGAATGGAATGACAGGTGATCAGTTTGTCTAAGGAGAATCTCAACCGTCCAGGTCATGGTTGTCCCTTTTCAAAAGGCAACTGGGCTTTCTTGGATTTCTTTTTCCTTGAAAGCATTTCATTTCTCATCCAAGAAGCTTCTTCATTTCCTTAGAAGGACAACGACTGAAGCTGAAGCTCAAATACTTTGGTCATCAAATGAGAAGGGAGGATTCCTTGGAAAATAGCCTGAGATTGGGAAAGACTTACAGCGAAAGGAGAAGGGGACGGCAGAGGATGAGATGGTTCGATAAGGTCATCGGCGCAAGGAACATGAATTTGGGCAAACTTAGGAGATCATGGAAGACGGAGGGGCCTGGTGTGCTATGGTCCATGAGGTCACAAAGGGTTGAGCACCAACTTACCAACTTACAACAACAACAGTGGGTTTGTACTGGTTCGGGCGAAGCGGATGCTAATTTTACATCTGGTTTGCAAAACTGGTAGTTGCAAGGACTGACTGCCCCCCCCCCGCCCCTCCCAGGAGTCTCCACATGGCCCATTTTGGATGTCAAGTGAGTTCAGGGCCCACACAGTGGCTGTGGAAGGGCAAAAAACAGGCCTCTGGAAAGTCAGAAATGGGCCCTTTTCTGGCCTCTGGAGCCCAGAGGAAGATGTTTTCGACCTCCTGGAGGCTCAAGGAAGGTCTCCGGAGCCTGGGGAGTGAGAACATGCCCCCCGTGGTGCAGAAGGCCAAGTAGGCCACACCCACTATGGCCACGCCCGCCCAGCAACTGGGCAGAGAACCAGTTGTTAAATTTTTTTAATCCCACCCAATAGCAGTGCTTACTTACGAGTTTTGGGCAAAAATGTCCAACAGCAAACAATAGATTTTATTAACTACCATTGTAACCAAGACTTATGACTGTAATGGGCAGGCTATAAGTCGAGAACTACCTTTATATCATAGCAACAGTTGTAATGTAGAAATTCATCAAGCCACCTTCAAAGATACCGAATGGACTATGTGACTCAGATTTGTATTGAACTGAATTGTTCGAGCCAGGCTTCCCATCTCCAATTATTCATTTCCCTAAAACACCAGATGAAAACCATTCATGGGAGCCCTTCAGAAAAGAACATGCACCTTAAAAAGTTGCAACGGTGCTACTAGATACTTGGCATCTGTTAATATTAGAAAATGATTCCACCTCAGCAGTTGGTGAAAAGAAGTGAAAACAGTCTGCATGTTAAGTACAATGAGAGACACTTAACAGAGGGCTATAAAGATTAGTTTTATTTTCGGAGTTACCTGTTAATTTTTTCTTTTAAGTGAATAGATGGTTGGTTGACTTGATAGATGGAGAACAGATTTCCACAACTGATATCTTTTTATGTAACATTTTAGTAAATAGAAATAGGAATTAGTTTTAGACCTGTTATGTGTGTGTATGGGAGAGAATATATCAGATATTGGAGATAATTTTTCAGCATTCAATCCAGGTGAACATTTTACGCTGATGGTTAATATTAACGGTAGGTTTGTTATTTGTTCTACACACATTATTTTATTATTGTTCTTTGTCTTGTTGCTTTATTTGCAATTGATGTCTTCTTTTTCTTCCATGTTTTAACTTTGGAGGTAAATATGTGTGTGTGTGTGTGTGTGTGTGTGTGTGTGTGTGTGAAAACAAAACACCGCCATTTTTTCCCAGTAAGATTTTTTTTTTTATGATGCCGATGTTAATAATGATAACGATGATGTTCATTTTTCTGTTACTTTGTTTTTGGCTGTCTGCCTCAAACGTTAATCCTTCTTTTCAGGTTAACATAGAGGACAGAGGTCAATTGCTGGAGACAGGAAGCAAATCAGACTGGCTTTCCACATATTGAAGTAACTCTTCATGTCAAATTACGATCTTTGTTTTTCTTATATGTACTGTATTTGCTTAAATTGGATGCTGGATTTAGATAGGGCTAGTCTAGAAAAAAGGAGGCCTAGGGGTGTTATGTTAGCAGTGTTCCAGTATTTGAGAAGCTGCCACAAAGAAGAGGGGCTCAACCTATTTTCCAAATCAGCTGAAGGCAAGACAAGAAACAATGGGTGGAAACTAATCAAGGAGAGAAGCAATCTAGAACTAAGGAGAAATTTTCTAACGGTGAGAACGATTAATCAGGGAAATGACTTGCCTTCAGAAGGTATGGATACTCCAACACTGGAGGTTTTAAAGAAAAGATTGGAAAATCATTTGCCTGAAATTATATAGAGTCTCCTATTTCAGCAGGGAATTGGACTAGAAGACCTCCAAGGTCCCTTCCAGCTCTATTCTATGAACTACTGCGAGTCAGAGAACTCTCAGTAGTTCATAAAATAAAGGGAGAATGTACTATAATTCTCAGGGGAATGATTTTCTTACTTATGCTGGATCATTTTTTCTTGCTCAACCTTCTAATATTCTATGCATAATTCATTTTCCAATTTGCTCCTCAACCCATCTGATAATTCCAAGCATATCTCAAGGCTGTATTTGGGATCATGTTATATATATATTTGTACTAGTTGTTCTTTAAGTGTCAATAGTTACATAACTAAGCAGTACCACCCATCAAAAAGAAATGATCAGGAGACGTGGAAGAAACTGTGTGTTCAGCAGGGATATTTTGAAATGTAAAAAAAAAAAGATAATTTATATTTGATGGATAGTTTGGTTCACAAGATAGATAATAATTTGGAGTTGAGATTCACAGAACTCCACTTTATGGGGTTTCTCCCTAATAGTCTTCAAAAGAGGCTTTTGTATATCTGCCAAATTTTCAATTAAAATTTATTTCAAATTTTAACTGGAACCATCTAGGGAAATGCGCTCTACATGGGGCTACCCTTGAAAAGCGTTCGGAGACTACAGCTAGTCCAGAATGCAGCCGCACAAGCGATATTGGGTGTACCGAGATACACCCACGTGACACCTGTCCTCCGCGAGCTGCACTGGCTGCCAATTGGTCTCCGGACGCAATTCAAGGTGTTGGTTATTACCTTTAAAGCCCTACATGGCTTAGGACACGAGCCGAGGTGGCACAGTGGTTAGGGTGCAGTACTGCAGGCCACTTCAGCTGACTGTTATCTGCAGTTCAGCAGTTCTAATCTCACCGGCTCAAGGTTGACTCAGCCTTCCATCCTTCCGAGGTGGGTGAAATGAGGACCCAGACTGTGGGGGCAATATGCTGACTCTGTAAACCGCTTAGAGAGGGCTGAAAGCTCTATGAAGCGGTATATAAGTCTAACTGCTATTGCTATTGCTATTAGGACCAGCCTATCTGCGAGACCGCCTACTGCCATACACCTCCCAATGGCCGATAAGATCCCACAGGGTGGGCCTCCTTCGGATACCGTCAGTCGGTCAGTGTCGGCTGGCGGGCCCCCAGAGGAGAGCCTTCTCTGTGGCTGCTCCAACCCTGTGGAATCAGCTCCCCCCAGAAGTCCAGACCTTACCCACTCTCATGGCCTTCAGGAAAGCTGTTAAAACCTGGCTGTTCTGGCAGGCCTGGGGCTGTTGACCTTAGTGTTAAGGTCCAACCCCGATTAGATCGTATGTGTGTTGTGTATTTTAAACTATTTTTTTACTTATTTTGCTTTTCTTTTTTTTTTTCTTTCATTGTAAGCCACCCAGAGTCCTCCGGGATTGGGCGGCCTATAAATTTAATAAATGAAATGAAATGAAATTCTCAAGCATCCAGGTCAGAGTTGTCTCAAAGTGCTTTTTCAAAAGGCAACTGGAGTGTTATTTTCCTTTGAGGATGTGTGCTGCCTCGCTCCCCCTACACCAGGGGTGTCAAACTCGATTTCATTGAGGGCAGCATCAGGGTTATGTTTGACCTTTGGGGGGGGAGCAGGGTGGGTGTGGCCAGCTTGAAGTCACTCGTGTCTGGGGGTGCCTGTGGTGGCCAAAGTGCTCTGCCAGCAAAAATGCTCCTGGCTCCATTTTCGGTCGCAACGGCCTCCTGCAAACCTCTGCCAGCGAAAACGGAGCTGTGGGGGTGTGTGCAGCCTCCCGCGAGCTCCGTTTTCACTGGCAGAAGGTTGCAGGAGGCCGCCATGGCCGAAAACAGAGTCTGGGAGGGATGTACGCTGGAAGGGACCGTGGCCCGATCCTTTGCTGTTTCTAGGGTGGCCCCATGGGCCAGATCTAAGCACCCCATGGCCCAGATCCAGCCCCCGCCCTTAATTTTGACACCTCTGCCCTACACACATTTACATATACCAAGAGTTCCATAGGTGTTTATTCAACCTCCTCCCCCAAAACCGGTCCTTAGAAAACACCTCCTGTTGCACAGGTTGATATTTCAAGTTCAGTACAGCCAGAGTCACTGGGCAACTAAGACCAATGGGCGCACACAAAGTCCAGGAAAGCAATCCAAGAGTCAAACAGGCCAGGATGCACGACATGACCACACAAGACACAGAACTGGGCATGTTGCTCTAGCAACACCCAAGTCCTCCGTGTGGGATTAAGTAGACAATGCCTGTGCAGCCCTTCATGAGAAGCGAGGTTGCCTCTTCATTAGTAGTCTAGCGGACAGGCATTGTGCCTGTCTCCTCTCTGTCCTGCATGTCCTTGGATCAGGAGGAGGTGTGGACTCCACTTCCTCCTCATTGTTAAGGGGTGGCAGCTGCTCCCAGCCCTCGCCTGGAGCCTCCTGGCCAACCAGCTGCAGCTGTGGCTCACCTGGCTCAGCCCCAGCATGTTCCAACCCAGCTGAGGCTCTTTCCTATTACACTCGCATTCTCTGAGCCCTTTGAAAGCAAGAAGCAAAGTTTTGGTCCCGACAAAACCATTGTTATTATTTACACGAATGGATTCCATTCATTCTAAGTCAGCAAGGCTTTAGCAAGCAGTCTTTTAGAGCAGTGGTCTCCAACCTTGGCAACTTTAAGACTTGTGGACTTCAACTCCCAGAGTTCCTCAGCCTGCTTTGCTGGCTGAGGAACTCTGGGAGTTGAAGTCCACAGGTCTTAAAGTTGCCAAGGTTGGAGACAACTGTTTTAGAGGAATGTTTATCCACACGCACCTTATCTCGTTTAGAGCGCTACCAGATAACTAGTTTCCAAACACAAAGCAAACTTGGCATAGAGTCTCTTATAATCACAAACAGAACTTTCTGGACGTTTCCTTCAAAAGCCCACTCCCCGTTCGCTCCTCTTTTGTTTCCCATGGGAGAGGCCAATCACCTCCACGGTGTGGATTTACTCTTAAGTCGACCCTGCTTTCTTAGTTGTTCTTGTCCTCTGACAGCTCTGTGCATGCGCACACTGGGAACAGGCTCCAGCTGTTCCTCTGCCTCACTGCTGTATAGCTTCCTCTCTGCCTCCAATGCAGAGCCCTTGTCTGAGATTCCCTCAGCCCCCAGGACAGGCCCATGTTGCTCCCCAACCTCCCCACTGTCCGACTCTGCTGCCGGCGGTGGGCCCCAACAACACCCAACAACCTGTCAGAACTCAACCTTCCATCTTCTCCCCTCATCGTGATGCCACTTGATGAATTGATGAAGCTTAGATAAATAGGTAGGTAGGTAGGTAGATGATAGATAGATAGATAGATAGATAGATAGATAGATAGATAGATAGATAGATACTTGAGAGACCGCCTGCTGCCAATTACCTCCCAAAGACCCATTAGATCACACAGAGTAGGCCTCCTCCGGGTTCCATCTACCAGCCAATGTCATCTGGCTACTACCCAGGGGAGGGCTTTCTCCGTGGTGGCTCCGGCCCTTTGGAACGAACTCCCCACGGAGATTCGGACCCTCACCTCTCTCCAGGCCTTCCGAAAAGCCGTTAAAACCTGGCTGTGTCGGCAGGCCTGGGGTTGATGAGTTCCCTTCCCCTCTCGAATCGTGTGGCTGTTGGTTGTTTTTTAAATGCCCTGTACTTTGTAGTTTTTGTGTTTTTCCCTTCCCCTCTTCGGGTTTGTGCACCGCCCTGAGTCTCGTAGGGAATAGGGCGGCATATAAATAAAATGAAACTCAAACTCAAACTCACTCAAACTCAAACTCAAACGCAAACTAGATAGATAGATAGATAGATAGATAGATAGATAGATAGATAGATAGATAGATAGATAGATAGATAGGCAAGATGAGGCAAGGGAAGAAGAAAGAGGTAAGGAGAGGTAAGGAGAAAAGAAAGGGAAAATAAGGTGGTGTTACAACAGGTGCTAGGGATGGTAAACAAAGCAACCCAAACTGAATATTATAACATTTCAAATGGAATAACAAAAGTATAAGAATGGCAAAGAAAAAGAATAACCGTGTGAATGTATATCTATAATTGTATGTAAGAGAATAAATAATAGTAAGAATATAAAGCATAATATAGGTAAACAATATTTTGTTATAAATAGTTAAGTATAAATAAAAATAGAATAGCACATAAAAATGGATAACGATTAAGGGGACCATGAATGCAAGATAGAAATGTATAGAAGGGAAAACACTAACTGTAAAGAAACCGATACGGAACTGCTGTATGATAGATGATGGAACTTCTTGTTCCTATGTTGTTTTAAGTCATGTGTTTGTTTTTGTTGATGTGTTTATGTGTTTAAAATTTAAAAAAAAAAGAATTGATGAAGCTTCTTGGATGAGAAGTGAAACATTTTCCTCTTCCTCCTCAAGGGAAAAAAAAAATCATAATCATGTTGCCTTTTGAAAAAGCACCGGATCCTTTCCAGGGTGGATTATATTTGCCAAAGTTGTACACCTCTGTTTTAGAGTAATTTGCTAGTACATATGGTACATCGGGAAATGCCTCAGAGCATAAAAGGGATGTCCACATCCTAAAGTGATGGGTTCCAGTTTTCCCTCAAGATCCCACATCTTTTTTTTCAGTTTAAATGTTCCTAGGAACTGATCCTTGCAAAACTTCAGAATTTTTGCCAAAGAAAATTCCTCTAGATTTGAATAGAGCATTTCTGATGGCATCATCAGAGGTTGCGTGGCTATTTGGGTAAATATTTGTTATGTGGCTGTGCCAAAAATTGTATCCGGCTATCAAAGATTAGCATTTGGGATAAGAGAAAAGACAAATCCAAAGAACAACAAAAATGATTGTCCTGTAGAAACGGATAAAATAAAATTTTAATTTAAAAAATGGAGCAAATAATTAGTTTTGTTTGGGCAACATTTTTTGGGGGGGAACCAAACAATTTCCAGTTCTTCATTTATGAAGAAAATTTCTATTTTAATTTTGAATGAGCAAAATGAAATGCCTTGCCCAGCTTCTCCAGTCAGCATAGAGGACAATGTTCTAGAATCTAGCTGTAGGAGTAGGCTGTCAAAAATAAAACGTTTTCGGTGTTAACAACATCAATGTACACTCCGCATTTAAAACCAGGTTTTGAATGATATCATCAGTTGAAGTACAGTCGATTATATGAGAGGCCTAAACTGTTCTTGATAAGATGTATGTTCATTTTCGGCGAATACATCAAGCAGCCTATTGAATATGCATTCATGACCTTTCTGCTTTGTCCAGCTTTGAAGGTCGACCACAAAAAATGTTATTTAATTACTGTGACTCAGAGCTTCTAAGGTCCATTTAATAGCTCCTCCACTAAAACACCATTCCATTTGTGGAATGATTCTAAGATGGATCCCAGTTTTATCTTTGAAGCAGATACCTTGGTTTTCACAAGTGTAATAGAACAACAGAATAACAGAGTTTGTAGGGACCTTGGAGTCTTCTGGTCCCACCGTCTGCTTGGGATTCAACTCTATACCATTTCAGACAAGTGGTTGTCCAATCTCTTCTTTAAAATCTCAAGTGATGGAGCACCCACTGTTTTACTTCTAAAGGCAAGCCGTTCCACTGATGAATTTGTTCTAACTGTCAGGAAATTTCTCCTTAGTTCTAAGTTGCTTCTCTCCTTGATTAGTTTCCACCCATTGCTTCTTGTCCTGCCCTCAGGTGCTTTGGAGAATAGCTTGACACCCTCTTCTTTGTGGCATCCGCTGAGATATTGGAACACTGCTATCATGTCTCCCCTAGTCCTTCTTTTCATTTCTAGTCTAGCTTGCAATTTGGTACTCCTTGAGAATGTGAAACATGAAAAGATTAACTGCGCCTAGCTTTCCAGACCAACTTTACACTGCTATCATGTCACTCCCTTTATAATGCCCTGGTAAGGCCACATTTGGAATAACACATCCAGTTCTGGTCGCCACGATGTAAAAAAGATGTTGAGACTATAGAAAAAGTGCAGAGAAGAGGATGAGGGTACTGGAGGCTAAAACATATGAAGAACAGTTGCTGGAAATGGGTATGTCTAGTTTAATGAAAAGAAGGACTAAGGGTGACATGATAGCAGTCTTCCAATATCTCAGGGGTTGCCACAAAGAAGAGAGAGTCAAACTATTCTCCAAATTGCCTGAGGGCAGGACAAGAACCAATGGGTGGAACAAAATGCCTCCAGAAGTTGTGAATGATGCAACACTGGAAGTTTTTAAAGAAGATGTTGGATAACCATTTGTTTGAAGTGGTGTAGGGTTTCCAGCCTAAGCAGAGGGTTGGTCTAGAACAGTGTTTCTCAACCTTGGCAACTTGAAGATGTCCGGACTTCAACTCCCAGAATTCCCCAGCCAGCATTCGCTGGCTGGGGAATTCTGGGAGTTGAAGTCTGGACATCTTCAAGTTGCCAAGGTTGAGAAACACTGGTCTGGAAGTCCTTCAAGGTCTTTTCCAACCTCTGTTATTCTAAGTTCTAGTCCTTCTTTTCATTAAACTAGCAATACCCAATTCCTGCCCCTGTTCTTCATAGGTTTAACCTCCAGTCTTATGACGGTTGCAGTGTTGCCAGATGCATGCGATCACTTTTTGTGATCTTCGGACAAGTGAGGTCAATGGGGAAGCCTGATTCACTTAAGAACCGTGTTACTAATTTAACAACTGAAGTGATTCAGTTAACAACTGAGGTAAGAAAGGTCATAAAATGGGGCAAAACTCACCCAACAACCATCTTGCTTAACCATATCAATGTTGGCCTCAATTGTGGTCAAATATCAAGGACTATCTGCAGAGCCAAGGTGGCGCAGTGGTTAGAGTGCAGTACTGCAGGCCACTTCAGCTGACTGCTATCTGCAGTTCGGCGGTTCAAATCTCACCGGCTCAAGGTTGACTCAGCCTTCCATCCTTCCGAGGTGGGTGAAATGAGGACCCAGACTGTGGGGGCGATATGCTGACTCTGTAAACCACTTAGAGAGGGCTGAAAGCCCTATGAAGCAGTATATAAGTCTAACTGCTATTGCTATTGCAATTTTCCTCATTTGTGGAGGGAGGATATAATTTCACCCAGTTTTAGGATACATCTCTGATATTGTGAAAAAATCAGAGGTGATATTCAGCCGGTTCAGACCAGTTCATCCGAACCGGTAGTAGAAATCACGGGTGGGCCTGCCCGCCCACCCCAGCTCTATGCCATTCTATTTAGGCATGTTTTTGAGGCCGGGCGCATTTGCGTGCGAGCAAAGCACATACGTAGAAGGCCGGATGTATGCGCAGAAGGGGCGCATGCACCCACGTCAAACTGTTGGTAACAAACTGTTAAACCCATTGCTGGTGAAGATCCTGATGTGGGCTTCTTTTAGCTGAACTGCAAATAGCACATGAAGTGTTGGGAAGATTTCCTCCCCTCACTTTCTCTTCTTCGACTTGGAGAAAAGCCCAGCTTCCAAGCACTAACAGCTTTCATTTCTTGGACCGGATGCTCCACGGATTTAAAGCACCTTGATTCCAGCCAACCCAGCTTCAAAGTGAAGTGCTCAGAAACTAAGAAATATGGGGTGTCCCCCCCCCCCCCGCCTTACCACCAGATTCACTTGAAGAAGAGAAAAGCAGTGAACATGTTTCAGCTTTTTATTTTTATGAAATATCTTGGTTTTCTTTCTGAACCACAGCCAGTATTCTGAACAGATTTAAAGCCTTGTAACATGATGGATGGGGAGCTGTTATCTTTTTTTAAATTTTACCTCTGTACCAGTTGCCAAATTTTCTTAGGTAACAATCCATCATTTAGCTTAGATGAATCCTTTCCGTACATATCTTCCAGTTTAACACATTATTCTAACAAAGGAAAATTGGGGCAGAATTAGAAAACAGCCTGAGTCCCAACTCCATAGCAGAAATTGGACATTTATGGAATTATACATTCTTCTCTAGCGTGTTAGACATGAATTCTAAAACCAAGATTGTTACAGAAGAAAATCAAGTTACTTTAAGCTAACACGTAATAATTTTTGTAGGTCACTGCTTATATTTTTTTTCGGGGAATTTTTTTTTTAAAATTAGAAACGTAGTCTCCATGTGTTTAAGGTCCTCCTGTCATGACAATTTTCAGAATTAGAAGCTGTCATAGTCCAATTTAAGAAAATGATGTACTGTCAAAAATTGTTAACAGCATAGTAAAGCCCCGTTTTGTTTAATCTGTTCAAATAATTTAATGATTGAAAAGGTAGTTTATTTTTTTAATCCTGCCTATTTTACAAATAACTGAGGGCAGTAAGCATATTCAGTACTCCTTCCTCTGCCGCAACAACAACCCTGTGAGGTGGGTTGAGCTGAGAGAGAGGGAAGGAGGGATGGAAGGAGGAAGGGAGAGGGAGAGAGAGACAGAGACGGAAAGAGGGAGAGAGAGAGAGACTGACTAGCCCAAACTCACCCAGCTGGTTTTAAAGGCTAAGGCAGTCCTTGAACTTACATTCTCTAGTTTCTAACCTGGCGCCTTAGCCACTAGCCCAAACTGGTTCTCTGGTTTGAATGATCATATACTTTCCATATTATTGGTGGACTTGTGATAGAGCAAAGAAATATTGGGGCCAGATTTATATCTTAATTCAGAAGATAATTATAATCCATTATCTATCTATCTATCTATCTATCTATCTATCTATCTATCTATCTATCTATCTATCTATCTATCTATCTATCATCTATCTATCTATCTGCTAGCTATAATCTATCTACCTACTTATCATCTATCTATCTATCTGTCTGTCTGTCTGTCTGTCTGTCTGTCTATCTATCTATCTATCTATCTATCTATCTATCTATCTATCTATCATTTCTTTATCTATCTATCTATCTATCTATCATCTATCATCTCTTTATCCATCATCATCATTATCTATCTATCTATCTATCTATCTATCTATCTATCTATCTATCTATCTATCTATCTATCATCTATCTATCTGCTAGCTATAATCTATCTACCTACTTATCATCAATCTGTCTGTCTGTCTGTCTGTCTGTCTATCTATCTATCTATCTATCTATCTATCTACTCTTTATCTATCTATCTATCTATCTATCTATCTATCTATCTATCTATCTATCATTTCTATCATTTCTCTATCTATCTATCTATCTATCTATCTATCTATCTATCTATCTATCTATCTATCTATCTATCTATCTATCTATCTATCTACCTACCTACCTACCTACCTACCTACCTACCTACCTACCTACCTACCTACCTATCTATCTATCTATCTATCTATCTATCTAACATCATTCTATCTATCTATCATCTATCATCTCTTTATCCATCATCATCATTATCTATCTATCTATCTATCTATCTATCTACCTACCTACCTACCTACCTACCTACCATCCATCCATCCATCCATCCATCCATCCATCTATCTATCTATCTATCTATCTATCTATCTATCTATTTATCTATCATCTCTTTATCCGTCTGTCTGTCTGTCTGTAATGGTATTCTATTTTCTTCACTACTGGTTTGGTAGCGGGAGTGCGTGCACATGCCTTGATGACTTGCCACACTGCCACTATCAGTTCGTCTGAACCGGTGTGAACTGACAGCATACCACCTCTGCTGTCTGTCTGTCTGTCTGTCTGTCTGTTTGTCTGTCTCCTTTCAGGCAGAGTTTATTCACACCCTCATTGTCACTATCTCATCTTTTTTTGACCAAACTTTTTTTTAACCAATTTTTTTTACCAAACTCGTCTCTTTTTTTTTGGACCAAGCACACAAAAAAAACCCTGCATCTTTTTACTTTATCATCCTGATCCACCCTTGGCCCTCCAATTCCAGGTTTGCTGTATTTTGTTTTTGGTCATTTAACTTCTCTGTTTCTATTCAATGGTAGGTTGCCCAGACTTGCTTTGATGAGCCAAGCAGACTCATCAATCAAATGAATAAAATAAAATAAAAGTAAGATTTTTATAAAGAAAAACAAGCCAGTCTCAAGAGATGGTGATGAACCCTTTAGAGGGCATTATTAACAATATGACTGCAAAAACTAGCACATAAGAGTAATAACTTCTTCTTTTTTAAAAAAAAAAAAATCCAATTTGCAGCAAAAGCACAGTTTTTGAGTCAGATTCGTGAAGAAGCCTGAATAAATTTTCACAATGCAGCATTTGAGGTCATTAAATCTGTAGAAATGTTGGAAAGGACAGCGGCAATATTAATATACTTTTTTTTTTAAAAAAATAACTTGATATGTCTTATAATACATATACAGACAATAGGGTTTTTTTTTCCCTTCTGCTGCTACATCTGTTGAAAGTCGAAATCAGATTTTTACCTCTTTTTACTGCCTCATTAACACAGCTCTCTATTACTTTTGCATGAAGGATTTCTACAATCAGCCCAAGAAATATATACATATATAATAAAAAAAGGCGGGGTGGGGGATGGGTAGAGCTTCAAGAACGCTGCAATGTGCAATGCACGAAGATTCTCTAAGGCGCTTTATTTAAAGTCATGGAGACATGCTTTATTACTTCATTAGTTCATCAAAAGTGCTGAAGCTATTAATATGCAAATGAAAGTCGGACAGCAAGCAAATTTCACTACTGATAACACGCAGGCCTTTTCAAGGCAGTAAATTGTCATTAGCTTTTTCTTCTTCTTCCTTATCTCTGATGTTCAGTGAAGAAAGGATAGGCCCAGAGGCAGAATTAGGGGGGACACCAAAATCCAGAAAGCAGGGATCAAGGTCTGGTCCAGTGACATTTATTTATTTAGTTAGTTAATTTGTCAAACATATAAAAGATAACAGATATAAGAATAAACATAAATAAGAACACAGGAAATGGGTACAAATAAATGGGGACAATAGGACAGGGACGGTAGGCACCCTGGTGTTCTTATGCACGCCCCTACTGACCTCTTAGGAATGGAGTGAGGTCTACAGTAGACAGTTTAAGGTTAAAGCTTTGGGGGTTTGAGGATGTAACAACAGAGTCACGTAGTGCATTCCAGGCATTGACCACTCTGTTGCTGAAGTTGTATTTTCTGCAATCGAGTTTGGAACAGTTGTATGTATTGTGTGCTGGTGTATTATTGCTGTTGAAGTTGAAGTAGTCATTGACAGGTAGGACGTTGTAGCAGATAATTTTGTGTGCTGCACTTAGATCAGACCGTAATTCTAGGCTGTCCGAGCCCAAAATTTCAAACCTGGTGGCATAAGGGATTCTATTGTGAGCAGAGGAGTGGAGGACTCTTCTCGTGAAATATCTCTGGACTCACTCAATCGTGTTAATGTCCAATATACAGTGCGGATTCCAGACAGATGAGCTGTATTCGAGAATTGGTCTAGCAAAGGTTTTGTATGCCCTAGTTTGCAGTACAATATTACCGGAGAAGCAGCTTCGCAAGATACGTTGAATATTTTTAGTTTGCTGTTATTCCCTTCTTACCTTCTTGTTTTCTTCTTTTGTGAATGCGGTGTAAATGTGATTTATTTCTACGTGTCTATTGACGGCAGATTTGTTTGGATGTCAATTAGTTGGCATTAACAATTGTATTCAAATTTCTATAGCTGCCTAACCCAAGTGACTTTGGTTGGGGGTGGGGATCTTATAGTTCTTTATTACTAAAAGCAATTTACATCTTTTTCTATCTGAAGGACTTTGTTATTTATTTATTTATTTGAAAGGTAGAGGCGGGTGGCTTCCTCTTTTTTTTATTTTGCACTTGGAAATGTATGTGTAAAACTAGGAGAAATGTATTAATGACTGATAGATTGGCCAGCCAATCAACACAAGAAACCACCCTGTCTTGCCCAAGAGAAAAAAAAAGCTCAGAAAAACTGTTCCATGTTGGAAATAACGAGATGGCAACTCTGTCCAACAAACTTGGAAGATGTTTGTGTATGTACACACACACACACACACACACACACACAGAGAGAGAGAGAGACATCTTCAAACATCCAGAAGGTGAGAAGATACCAGGCCTAAAATTCCTTTGCTATTTTTGAATTTCTTTGGCACTTTCCTCACCACCATACAGAAACAGATATTTTTTTTCCAGAAAGTAATTTTTCATAACTTAGGATGGTGATGTTTTTCTGGTAACCAACTAAGATACAGAATCTAAATAGTCAGGAAGTCTTTCCACTCAAGGGGTTCAAAAGATTTCGATCATCTTGTCCAGTGACTGAATTGAGTTAAAAATCCTGTGGTTTCAGGCTCCCATATTCTTCCCTTTTCGTTATACTGTTAAAATTACTTTCCCCCCCATAACTTGATATATTTAGTTTCTGACTCATCTGTTTTAGACAATGAGTCAATGCCTACAACTTTTTTTTTCTGACTCATTTGGAATTATTATACAATTTTTGATATGGCCAGGACAAGAATTCCAATTGTATTTTTCATCCCCAAATGCTATTGGCGATGACTCAACTTTTGTTTACAAAACAAGGGTCAAAGCAAATAAAAAGGGACTGTACTTGAAATGTGCATATTTTCTCTACTACTGAGGCATGGCGCCTGTTTAGATTTATAAACTGTTGTGGAAGTAGAGGAGGACAGAAAACGGAGCTAGTGAATGTGTAACTGAGCATAAATGAGTTTGAAAAATGAAATCGCATTATGCCACCTTTATCTGCCACGATTATTTGCACTTATGACCCATTTTATTTGGAGAATTAAGTTTGCATATTAATTTTATTTGCCCAACAGGACTGTTGGGTAAATTAGCTTGAGAGAGAATCGCCGAAAAATAGCCATTGAGATTATGAATGTATACAGGTACACCTTGATGTACAACCAGTTGTTTAAGCAACCATTCGAATATCAGAACCGAAAAACTTAACAGCCATGCCAAAACGATTGTAAAATCGGGTGTGATTCTCTTATCAACTGCCTTGTTTAGCAATGGAAATTCTGGTCGTTATCATAGTCATAAGACAAGAACTACTGCACAGGTAGTCCTCAACTTAACGACCACAACTGAGCCCAAAATCTGAGACAGTTGTTAAGTGAATTTTGCCCCATTTTATGACCTTTTGTCAGGGTTTCAAGTAATAGGCCCATACTAAGCAAAACTCCGAGGCAGATGAATTCCTCAAAGAATAGCTTTATTGAATATATCACAAATCTTGGTGAAAACCGACTCTGAAGTTTCCATGGTTTTCACCTAATTAAAAGTTTTTCCCTCAACCCCAAACAATCAGTCACATGGTCCAATCAAAGCACCGTCTGGTGACATCACTCCTCCTTCCTCCGGCCAGGTGTGAGAAAGTATGTTATTTTGACTACACAACCCTAGATATCTCTAATCCCCCACCCCACTCCCTATCCCTCGGCTCCAGTGGGGCAGCACTGAAGCTCCAAAATGGCACAGGCCAGTCCAGCTTCAGGGTTGACACCTTTCTTGCCACAGTTGTTAAGTGGGTCACTGCAGTTGTTAAGTTAGGTTTAGGGTCACATGACCACGGGGATGCTGCAATGGTCCTAAGTGGGGAAAGGGGTCACAAGTCCCTTTTTCCAGGGCTTGTCAGGTGCTGCTTCATTTAATAATCAGGAAAGAAACCACTCAACTCCATTTGTTTGAAATTAAGTGTACTTTTACTAATTACAAACGAATAGTAGCAAAGCAAAGCTGAATCTGGTTAATTAGGCGTGAAAGCAAAGAATATCATGTATAGGTCAATCCCCTCCCCTTGTCACCCCAGTCCATAGTCCAATTAAAATTCACCCAACTGTCAGGTGGGAGACATCTTCAAAAAACATCATCAGGTCGGAATGCTGGAAAGTTAACCTCGGCGGGAAACTCCCTTCCTCCACATGCGCAATGAGATGGTCAGGACAGTGTCTACAATATTCCTCCAGCACATAATGATTCCCCTCCCAAATACCATGCTCCCGCTCCCCATTTCAATGGCAGCCGAAGCAGTAGCAAAGCAGAGGCTGACAGGGCTGTTGTAACTTTGAACGGCTGCTAAATGAACTTTGTAAGAACTACCTGTACTTCTAGAGTCAAAATCCAGAATCTTAACCACTAACCGTGTTGGCTGTCACAGAAGATCCGCTATCGATTATGGACAAGGCATTCGGACTGATACTAAATAGTTTTTTTCTCATGTACATAATATAATCAAAGGTATTCATAGCCGCATAACGTCATAGGTATTTGTATCTGTCACACCAGTTTGCTAGCCTTCCAAATAATTTCAGCTGATTCCCACTGTATGTCAAGTGTGGCATCTGCGACAAGCTTTAGCATTTATAGAAGTGCCAGATGGCACTGCCTACTCGCCTAGTAAATAGCATAATGCACATGGTAATTGGCAGTCATCTTTAAATTGATAGCACGTCCAGATTGCTACCCCAAGGGAGCTTAAGTAGAGCTCTCTAGGTCCCAAGGCAAATCTCTCAGATGGAGCCCTCCATCCCAACATTTTGTCTACTAAAGGGCCGATGGCTACTTTGGAAGGAGCCAATCTGTTTTACCACCCATGGCTTAGGAAAAAATAGCAACAGCAGGGGCTGAGTGGACTGTCCAAGAGTTGGAGAAATAGATCGCGTGACTGGTAGCATTAACAAATCAGGACTGCAAAATTACCAACTGTAGATGGCAGCAGTGAATGAGTTTTAGTACCTCTGCTGCCATCTAGTGGTCACCTTACTCAGCACACTTTCTTTCCCTCAGGACTAGTGATGGGATGGACTATTTCCACTCTCAATCAACTGGATATTGCGACCAGGAACATCTTCAAGGAGTTCACAAACTTCAAAATGGCAGGCAATCAAAGCCCTATCCCATTTTAAGGTCTATGGAGTGCAGTACTTTCATGGAACAAAGGGTGCAGCATCTATAATGTTGTTGTTGTGGCCTCCTTCCTACAGATGTCCTAGCTCAGAAGGAAGGGATGTGCTTGAGAATCACAATGGCCTCATCCCCATCGTCCTACTTTTGGCTGTTGGAAAGAATCAAGGAGTAAATGGAGCAACTAGGGAGGGGAGAAACTCAACTACACATCCACTGATTGGCTGGATAATGGAGCAACAAGTGCCAATTCAAGAGAATATTTGTAGCTCAGGGTTGAACTGTGAGGTCTTTGGTGCTCTCTGAGCTTGGTTGCTCAATATTGATGATGTTATCTAGTTTGGCAGTGGAACATCTGCAAAAAAAATAATAATAACCAAGCTCAGAGAGCAGTAAGGATCCCATGAAGAAACAAAGTGACTACCAATTTGAGGAATGATGGAGTGGCTTGTGGTCTGCAATCTTATCTATTGTACAAGAAGGGAAATGGTGGTGCAGTGGTTGCAATGCAGTATTGCAGAATTTGCCTGCAATACTGCATTCTAACCCGTGTGCTACCATGCCCCTCCATGCTCCCCAGCCTGGAGTTCGATCCTGACTCGCTCAAGGCTGACTCAGCCTTCCATCCTTCTGAGGTTGATAAGATGAGGACCCAAATTGTTGGGGGAAAATCTGCTGACTCTATTAACATCTTAGAGAGGGGCAGTACTTGTACACTGAGAGTTTATACACCAGAGACAAATCCCTTGTGTATCCAATAGCACTTGGCCAATAAAGAATACTCCATTCCATTTTGTTCAACACTCCACTCCACTACGGTATATAATGTGATTGCTATGCTGCCGACCCCACTGGCAAAGGAATTCTGGCCTGTGAGATCCAAGAGAAGGGCCTTTTTTGCTGTGGCTCCTGCTCTTTGGCACGTTGTGCTGCTCTAGATGTAATCTTCCCCCATTGTCTTGACCTTTATAAGAGCCTCTAGACCTGGCTTTGGTGATTGGCCTTGGGCCCCAATGGATGCATTCAATGTTGAAGTTGGTTAATGGACTAGGAAGAAGATCGCACCTCTACCCTGTAGCATTCTGATATTTTCAACATTTAATCTCTGTTCATTTTAATGTTTACATTTTAATGCTTCGTATTTATCTTTTTATGATGCTTATAAGCCACCTAGAATTGCCTGACAGTGAGACGGATGGCATATAAATTTACTCAAGAAGTAAATAAAATATTATATAAAAGTAATGGTCTTTGGGGTGACAGTTTAGCAATCCCCAACCCATTTATTGGTTTCAAAAAGCTCAACATAATCATAAATAAAACCAAAGAATCTGCTAATGAAAACTGTACAAGGAACAATGGATGGAAACTGACTAAGGAGAGATTCAACATAGAAACAAGGAGGAACTTTCTGACAGTGAGAACAATTAACCAATGGAACAGAAGTTGCCTTCGGAAGTTGTGGAAGCTCCATCACTTGAGACTTTCAAGAAGAGACTGGACTGCCATTTGTCAGAAATGGTGTTGGGTCTCCTGTTTGAGCGGGTGGTTGGATTAGATGACCTATAAGGTCCTTCCAACTCAATCTGTTAAAACAGAGGACCTCTAGAACTTCCAGTCATAAGGAAAGCAAAGTTTGGGACGTAATAATATAAAAAACTAAAATGAGAGGGTTCTCTGGCTCATAACTCTTATTTTATTCATCTACGTACATTTTACAAACATTCACGCCTCAAACGTTTTGGAAGGAAAAGTCTACTGAATTTGATCGTTTAAAAATTGCAACTCGGGTTAAAACAAACCCTGAAGATCATCAGTGTAAGAATCTCACCATCCGTGAAAGGCAAAACCATCAGAAGCAGGGCAGATTAAGAGCAGGTGAAGGAATCAAGACTGAAATTAAAGATACGGAATTATCTCTACAGTCTTCAAAGCAGCACTGCTTTCACTGGAAACTGAGATGCGTGGTGATAAGGAGAAGGCAGAGATAAATCCATACAAAGTAATGCATTTTTAGCATCAAGAATAATAATGCATGCAAAGCCACAATTGAAAAAACAGCAACTGAGAGCAAATGCCACCTTGGCACAGAAGCTGAAGAAAGAGAGGACTACCAAGTTAGCTGGTACAAGATCCCACAGACTGATTACAAACAACGACAGGACAAAATATTAGCAACAATGGTGCGTCAGAAGAGCTGCAAGAAATCACCTCCAAGCAAAGAACTGGCGAGACTACAAAACAGACAAAATATTAGAAAATGAAGAAGCTCAAATGCCCTGGAATGTTATGATTCAAACAGATAAGTGCCGGCCACATAACACTGCAGGCTTAATAATTATTGATAAGAAAGGTGAAATGTGTGGATTGTGAACGTGGCAGTAGCTGGAGACAGCAGAAGAGAAGATAAAGAACGAGCGAAAACCACAAACACAAAGACTCACAAACAGAAGTAGAATGACAGTGGCCAAAGAAAGCAAAGATACAATTGGGTACAATCCCCTAGTATCTGGAGCATCACTTGAACACGATTGGCATTGACAAAATTACCATCAGTCAATTGCAAAAGGCAGCTTTGCTTGGAACAGCTTACATCCTGCGATAATACCTTTAACACCATC
This sequence comes from Thamnophis elegans, assembly GCF_009769535.1. Taxonomy (NCBI): domain Eukaryota; kingdom Metazoa; phylum Chordata; class Lepidosauria; order Squamata; family Natricidae; genus Thamnophis; species Thamnophis elegans. The sequence continues at coordinate 8,553,742 of NC_045546.1, forward strand.
AAAACAACAACATCTGCCAATCCCAAGACCTCGGTGGGTGGATAAAAATGCCAAATCCAGCCCGAACACCTGGCTGATTGCGCCACCATTAATAATAACTACAAATAGTAATTTCCTTTTAAGCACTGAAAAGCAGCTATATTTTGTTCAATCCCCTTCTTTCTTTCTTTCTTTTTTTAAATGAAACCCTGAAAAAAACAGGGAAATAATTAAGTTGTTATGTAAGTACCTCTGAAATTCAGGGAATGAAAAACGGGAAGGATGGGGAGAGGTGGAGAAAGGCTGGCTCATTTGCATGACAGAAGTCATGGGGATGTTTCAAAACCAGAGGTGTATTCGGCCCCTAACTAGTGTTGAAGACGAAATCATGTGCTTAAAAATGGGTGAAATGCAGAGGTGGTATTCAGCAGGTTCTGACCAGTTCTGGAGAGCCATTATGGGAAATTCTGAGTAGTTTGAAGAACCAGCAAATGCCACCTCTGGCTGGCCCCGCCCCCATCTATTCTCAGTCTCCCGAGTCCCAGCTGATTGGGAGGGAATGGTGATTTTTGCAGTAACCTTCCACTGGAGTGGGAAGGGAATGGAGATTTTATAGTACCCTTCTCCTGTCACGCCCACCAAGCCTCACCCATCAAGCCATACCACGTCCACCAAGCCACGCCCACAGAACTGGTAGTAAATTTTTTTGAATCCCACCACTGGTGAAGTGAGGAAAAACTGTGGGTGAAGGCAAGAGACATTTAAATTTGATGAAGAGTACATTCAATACATCTTAATAATATGATTTTTCTGTATGCATTTAGGTTTTTTTCCCCCCCTCTGTCACATAAACAATAATAATTTGCAAGGGATCATATTCCTGGTGTTAGGGGAGAGGGCTGCAGTGTCTAAACATGTAGCATTCAAAACAACTAACTATGGATTAGGGATCCTTGGTGCTCTCTGAGCTTGCTTGTTTTCTTGCAAACGTTTCATTACCAAACTAGATAACATCATCAGTGCTGGCAAGGAGTGCTGTTTGCTGTCAGATTATATTCTGGTGACTTGCCATGTCAGTGTTGGTGGGGGCAGTCTTAGAGATTATTTTCTTGGGCTGTTTATGGATGTTTAGTTTTTGGCAGTTTCTTAATTGGGGTATTGCTTACTTGATTGACGGTCTGAACTATGGATTAATAAAATTGAATAACATCCAGTGACAGCAATGAGATGACGATAGGATAGAATAGAATTCTTTATAGGCCAAGTGTGATTGGACCCACAAGGAATTTGTCTTTGGTGCATATGCTCTCAGTGTACATAAGGAGAATAAAATACATTTATCGAGAATAAAAGACGCAACACTAAGTGATAGTCATAGGTTACTAATAAGCAATCAAATCATACTAGGAAACAAATATAAACAATATAAATCGTATAGATGCAAGCAATATGGTTAGAGTCATAAGTGGGAGGAGAGAGGTAATAGGAAGGATGAGAAGAATAATAGTAATACAGTCTTAATAAATAGTTTGACAGTGTTGTGGGAATTAGTGGTTTAGCAGAGTGATGGCATTTGGAGAAAAACTGTCCTTGTATCTAATTTAGGGACCATCAACTTCATTCAGTTCCTCCATGGAGATATGTTTGATTCCCAGCAATTTTCCACAACGGCCCTTAGTTCTAAACTGGGAAAACTTTATTCTTAGATCTTTTTATTCTCATGCCCATTAAATTTAAACAAAAACGGCTCCAGTTTTCCAAGAATACATGAGTATTCGGCAGCTATCATTGGACTATTTAATGAGAGATTTCCAAAGCAATTTTAACCTATGGTTACTCTGGGACCAGGACATTGTTATTCAGCTTTTGATTCTTAATAAAGCAAATATCAGATGCATACAGCAATTGTCAGCTATCTTGGATTCCTGCAATACAAGGCCTGCCAGAAGTTTCCACTCTGAGTGATTATCTTTAATATTTGATGTCTTCGGACAGTTTTCATCAGTGCTGCGATGGCCAGATATTAAAGAAGGGAAAGCAAAATAAAAGAACTGGATAGGTTTTTTTTAAAAAAAAGATCTACTATTCCGAGAGATGCAAAAGACATCATCGAGAAAAGTGTAATGAGATGAACAGAGTTAAGATTGAGACTGATAGATTGATTCTGATGAACACCTCGAGGAGGGGGAAAAAAAGATTTGGTGGGTAGATAATTTACTGAAGATACACAGCTTTGCATGTTATTCACACCCACTTATTTTGCACTGCCTGTCTTGAAGTAAAACTGGTTGGAATCCAACACCCATCCACTGTCCTCATAACACTGCAGTATTTTATTGTATTTTAGCAGTATGCCATAGAGGTCCTGAGGGTGGCTCAGTGGCTAAGACGCTGAGCTTGTCGGTCAGAAAGGTCAGCAGTTCGGCGGTTCAAATCCCTAGCACCATGTAACAAAGTGAGCTCCCGTTACTTGTCTCAGCTTGTGCCAACCTAGCAGTTCGAAAGCAGGTAAAAAATGCAAGTAGAAAAATAGGAAGCACCTTTGGTGGGAAGGTAACAGAGCTCCATGTGCCTTTGGTGTTTAGTCATGCCGGCCGCATGACCACGGAGACGTCTTCGGACAGTGCTGGTTCTTTGGCTTTGAAAGTGAGATGAGCACTGCCCCCTAGAGTCAGGAACGACTAGCACATATGTGTGAGGGGAACCTTTACCTTTACCTCTAGGAAGTCCTTGACTTAACAACAGTTTGTTTAGTAACCATTTAAAGTTACAACAGCCCTGAAAAAAGTGACTTATGACCGTTTTTCACACTTACGACTGTTGCAGCATCCACACCAGGGGTGGGTTTCAGGCGGTTCTCAGCGGTCCCCGCGAACCGGTTGGTTGGCGAACCCGGAAGTAAGTAACTTCCGGGAATGCCGAAGGGTCCACCCGCCCGCCCGCGTTTCTTACCCGGTTTTGACGAGTTCTGTGCTTCCACACATGCGCAGGACACATACAGCGTCTGCGCGATCCTCCAGGAGCAGCTGGAGCATCGCACAGATGCTAGTACGCATGCGTGCACTGCGCACGTGCATGAGGACGCCGCCGGCCCTGTTCCAACCGAACCGATTGGAACGGGGCAAGAAACCCACCCCTGGTCCACACAGTCATGTGATCAAAATCCAGACCCTTGGTGGTAACTGATTTCTATTTGTGACGGTTGCAGTGTCCTAGGGCCATGTGACCCACTTTTGCGACCTTCTGAGAATCAAAGCCAGATTCCATTAACAATCATGTCCCTACTTTAACAACTGTAGTGATTCACTTGGCAGCTATGGCAAGAAAGGTCGTAAGGTAAAGGTTCCCTTCGCACATATGTGCTAGTCGTTCTCAACACTAGGGGGCGGTGCTCATCTCTGTTTCAAAGCCGAAGAGCCAGTGCTGTCCGAAGACGTCTCCGTGGTCATGTGGCTGGCATGACTCAATGCCGAAGGAGCACGCAACACTGTTACCTTCCCATCAAAGGTGGTCCTTATTTTTCTACTTGCATTTTTTACCTGCTTTCGAACTGCTAGGTTGGCAGAAGCTGGGACAAGTCACGGGGGCTCACTCCGTTACACGGCGCTAGGGATTCAAACAACCAAACTGCTGACCTTCTGATTGACAAGCTCAGCGTCTTAGCCACTGAGCCACCTCACTTAATAACTGTCTTGCTTAGTGACAGAAATTTTGAAGGTCTCTTGTGGTCGTAAGTCAGAAACTACCTGCAGTGCTTTAAACTAGCATTGGTGAAGGGGTACAAGGAGAAAACAATCATGGTGTTATCACCAAGCCGGTTAATGAAGCTGAAAATTGCTTCTTTTAAGTTCGGCTGACCGTGCGGCTCTTCCATCTAACATGGGCAGTTTCCATGACAGCAGCTGCTGAACCTATAACCAGAAAAACTGATGTGGAAAAGCTCCATGCCAGATAGAAACATCCCACAGTAAGTGGGTCAGTATGAAATTAGCGACAGGAAAACTCATAACTTAATGCAGGCTTCTTTCTTTCTTGGTCTACTGTGCTGCCAGGTTGATGACTAGCAATAGCAAAAGCACTTAGACTTATATACCACTTCACAGTGCTTTACAGTCCTCTCTAAGCGGTTTACAGAGTCAGCATATTGTCCCCAATAATTTAGGTCCTCATTTTACCTACCTCACAAGGATCCAAGGCTGTGTCAAGCTTAAGCTGGTCAGGATTGAACTGCTCGCAGTCAGCAGAATTAGCCTGCAATCCTGCATTCTAACCACTGCACAGCCACGGCTTCCTTACTTCCTTCTCATTTCTCCTTTTTCCTTCCCAAGCAATAGATTTATATATCACTTCACAGTGCTTTACAACTCTCTCTAAGTGGTTGACAGAGTCAGCATATTGTCCCCAATAATTTAGGTCCTCCTCGTTTTACCGACCTCAGAAGGATGGAAGACTGGATCAATCTTGAGTTGGTCCGGATCGAACTGCTGGCAGTGAGCAGAGTCATCCTGCAATACTGCATTCTAACCATTGCACTACCAGGGCTTCTTAGGTACAAATATTGTGCCTTAACTTCTTTAAAGAATGAAATATTTGACTCCTTGACTCCTCAATGAGTCAAGAACTTTTAGTACCTTAAATACAGACAGATATAGCAACGGCACAGACTTATATGCCACTTCACAGTGCTTTACAGACTCAGCATATTGCCCACAACGATCTGGGTCCTCATTTTATCCACCTTGGAAGGATGGAAGGCTGAGTCAACCTTGAGCTGGTCAGGATCGAATTCCTGGCAGTGAGCAGTCTCAGCATGCAATACTGCATTCTAGCCACTGTAGCACCACAGCTCCAAGCTGGCTAGCAGAGCAACCTTTGATTCTGAGCAAATTGAGAATACACCAACAACATACTTTAAAAATGAGCATTTGGCAATTCTATAAAGACCTGCTTATTTCCCCTGATGATTATCTCACTGAAATCAGATGCTCCAATGAAGATAAATTCAAGGAAGGTCTATTGCCCTTCTAAAAACAATATTTCCCTCTTTTGGGTCAATGAGGTCCAAATCAATGATGGAACTAGGTAGACAAAGTGGGGGTGAACAGCCCTCATTATCTGCAGTTGAAGAAGTGAGTCTCATGGGATTTTAAGATATGGTACCGACAAAGTGATTTAATTGGTGTCAACATTCCCAAATATCTTTGTAAATGGGAAGGGGAAAAAAGATTAAGAAAGAAAACTGTATATGAACTTATAAAAATTTTACATGAACATATGAAGAACGGTTGCAGGAACTGGGTATGTCTAGTTTAATAGAAAGAAGGATTAGGGGAGACATGATAGCAGTCTTCCAATATCTCAGGGGCTGCCAAAAAGAAGAGGGAGTCAAAATATTGGAAGACTGCTATCAAGCACCTGAGGGTAGGACAAGAAGCAATGGGTGGAAACTAATCAAGGAGAGAAGCAACTTAGCACTAAGGAGAAATCTCCTGACAGTTAGAAGAATTAACCAGTGGAACAGCTTGCCTCCAGAAGTTGTGAATGCCCCAACACTGGAAGTCTTTAAGAAGACGTTGGATAGCCATTTATCTGAAACGGTATAGGGTTTCCTGCCTAGGCAGGGGGTTGGACTAGAAGACCTCCAAGGTCCCTTCCAACTCTGCTATTGTATTGTAAAATGCATGGAGAAGAAACACTGTCTTTGTAGCTGGCACTAGGACATAGTCCTACAAGTCCCTTGGATTGCAAGGCGATCCAACTGGTCCGTCCTAGAGGAGGTCAACCCTGACTGCTCTTTAGAAGGCCAGATCCTGAAGAGGAAACTCAAATACTTTGGCCACCTAATGAGAAGGAAGGACTCACTGGAGAAGAGCCTCATGCTGGAAAAGATGGAGGGCAAAAGAAGAAGGGGACGACAGAGAATGAGGTGGCTGGATGGAGTCACGGAAACAGTTGGTGTGAGCTTAAATGGACTCCAGAGAATGGTAGAGGACAGGAAGGCCTGGAGGAATGTTGTCCATGGGGTCACGATCAGGGGTGGGTTGCTACCGGCATTATTGCCGGTTGAGCGCATGACTCCCAGGTCACTTCCTCATGTGATTCAGCTGTTGAAGGGGCCAGCTGCCAACGGGGCCACAAGAGTTGTGTTATGTGAATCCAGCCAAAACACGTTTGATCAATCTAGCCTCTTATTGACAAAGGGGGCAAGGAAAGGATTTTCAAGTTATTTAATTACATTTTCTTAGAATTGTTTTTAATATGGCATAATTGCAGTGCCTACTCCTTGGAGGCGGGGGGGGGGGCTTTCCTGTTGTTGGTGTTGTTTTTAACAACATGCTGCCTTGCTTTAAACAAGAGAGTAAACTAAGTTTGATCACCTGGGCAACTGCAGAAAAACAAAAACTCCAAAATTAGACTCATTTTTCTATTTCTGTTTTATGATTCAGTTTAAATAAACTTAAGTTGTTGTACTGCTACTGTATTGTTTTTAGCATCACAATTCTTATTTAAATTGTTTTATATTTCTTTTATTCACCATTCTCAGATCCTTGGGGTCTCTATCGAGTCTGGAATTTGTGATGCATTCACAATTGTATAAAACGTATGAAAATGGAAATATTAGGGGATGGGTATACAAAAATGTATTAGACTAGAATATTAGGTGATATGAAAAAAAAGTTACCATGTTTCCTTGGATAAGTATTTTTTAATACAATGTTATTGCTGGGTTTTTTTTAAAAGGAATAAAAAATACACTGAGTTTGGTAGTCTAGAATGTGATAAATAAATAAGTAACAATTTTAGAGATATAGTACAAGCAAAAATGCAGACATAATTGCTTCCCAAAAAAGTTATCAGCATTAAAAATCAGAATAATTAGGAGAAGGTACAGAAAAATATGATGGATGGATGGATGGATGACCAATAGATGGTGATAGATAGATAATAGATAGTTGATACCTAGATAATGACAGATATGATAGATGATAGAGATAGCTAAATATGATATAGATAGACAGACAGATGTAGATAGTTTAGATAGATAGATAGATAGATAGATAGATAGATAGATAGATAGATAGACAGACAGACAGACAGACAGACAAAGGCAGATGTAGATAGATAGATAGATAGAGACAGACAGACAGAAAGACAGACAGACAGAGGCAGATATAGATGAGATAGATAGATAGATTGACAGACAGACAGATCGACAGACAGACAGACATGGTAGGTAGGTAGGTAGGTAGGTAGGTAGGTAGGTAGGTAGGTAGGTAGGTAGGTACGTAGATAGGTATGTAGATAGATATATGATAGATCGATAGATAGATAGATGATAGATAGATAGATAGATAGATAGACAGACAGACAGACAGACAGACAGACAGACAGACAGACAGACAGACAAAGGCAAATGTAGATAGATAGATAGATAGATAGATAGATAGATAGATAGATAGATAGATAGATAGATAGATAGATAGATAGAGATAGATAGATAGATAGATAGATAGAAAGATAGACAGACAGACAGACAGACAGATAGACAGACAGACAAAGGCAGATGTAGACAGACAGACAGACATGATAGGTAGGTAGTAGGTAGGTAGGTAGGTAGGTAGGTAGGTAGGTATAGATAGATAGATAGATGATAGATAGATAGATAGGATAGATAGTATAGATAGACAGCGACAGACAGACAGACAGACAGACCAGACCCGCCCTGCTAGAGACCGACCTGCTAGCTTTCCATTGAAAAGCTAACTATAAGTCTATATTGCACCCAAAGTCTACTTTGAACCGGTTTGCATTTATATTCTTACTAGTGATCAAACATCTGATCTTAATATTTCTACATTTTCTCCCTACTTGATGGAAAGGTACTATGTGTCACCCCACACTACCATCATTAAATTCCCAATGGAATTTAGGTCATAGTGGGGCAAACTCTTAAGTACAGTTTGTGGGGTGGTGAGATGATGTGAGTCGCCACCTGCTCTTCTTCCCACTTATTTGATATGTGTTAATTTGGGAACCTAATGATGCTTTGATTATAACAATTGGAGCCCATAATTATAGATCGCAAACCTGCAAATGGAAGGCATGGTGGCAATTTAAAAGTAATTCTCAGTTCACGTGGAGTGTGTGAACATTTCCTAATGGTGGCCGAAGTGCTAAGGAGATGATGCTTAATTAACAACAATGCACATTTGAGAACCGACTTTTCAGCTCACTTTCAAATTTGGTGCTTATGGCACCAGGTGACTTTTGTGACAACATGGGACATAAAACCATAATGAGATAGATGAAGAGTACGCTTATATTGGTTGGTCTGTTCTTAATCCATCTCCTTCAATATATCTAGGCTTACATGAGATTATAGTGGCGAGGGCTCAAGCCAGCATAACAAAGCAACATGGACTACTATAATCATGGTGTCTATTCATATTGTTGCAATCATTTTAAGTATTACCATATTTGTCGGAGTATAATATGCACCTTTTCTGAAAATCTGGCTGCATCTTATACACTACAGCATATTTGGCCTCCTGAAAACTCACTCCCTTTGCAAAGATGGCCGTGCATAGCCTTTAGGAGACTTCTAAAGTGCTCCTGGAGGCTGGAAAGGGCAGAAATGAGCAAAAAAACAGGCTGTTTTTTGTTCCCCCCAGCCCCTAGGAGCACTCTATAAGCTTCCTAAAGGCTATGCATGCCCTTTTTTGTCAAAAAATGGCCCGTTTTTGCGAAAAAATGGGCCGTTCTTGGGAGGTCTGCAAGTGCAAAACCTTTTTTTTATTTGCCTCTTCAAAATCTTGGTGCATCTTATACTCCGAAAAATAGGTAACTATAGCTTGGAAAGTAGGTCATTCATATTCAAGGGCCACTGTGGCCATTTATTGATCCAAGCCAGCTATTTCAGTTTTCAAAACATGTCAAGAACAAATAATGTCGTACTGTCATCTTACAAAATACTAACAGAATAACAGAATTGGAAGATTTTTGGTTCCAACCCCCTGCTCGAGAGAGAAACCCTATTCCATTTCAAACAAATGGTTGTCCATCTTTTCTTAAAAAATCTCCAGTGATGTATGTAAACTGTCCAGCACCCACAATTTCTGGAGGAAAGTCATTCCACTGAACAATTGTTCTCACTGTCAGGAAATTTCTCCTTCATTCTTGGTTGCTTCTCTCCTGGATCGTGGCACGACAAAACCGCGGTCCACTAAAGCGCGCCCGATTAAAGCGCGTACCTGACATTATCAGCAGCGCGACAAATACGACCGCGGAGAAAAAAGGGCGCTTTAAAAAGCGCTTTTAAAGCAAGCTGATTCACGTAAAGGTAAGGGTTAGGTTTAGGGTTTAGGGTTAGGGTTAGGTTAAGGGTTAGGGTTAGGGTTACGTTAAGCGTAGGGTTAGGTTTAGGGTTAGTTAAGGGTTAGCGTAGGTTTAGCGTTAGGTTAAGGGTTAGGTTTAGGGTTAGGTTTAGGGTTAGGTTAAGGGTTAGGGTTTAGGGTTAGGTTTAGGGTAGGTTTAGGGTTAGGTTTAGGGTTAGGTTTAGGGTTAGGTTAAGGGTTAGGTTTAGGGTTAGGTTGGGGGTTAGGTAAGGTTTTCGCGTTAATTTTAAGTTTACCGCTCACAGCGTGATGTTTTCCGTCGTGCTGTGATGACGTCAGGTCGCCCTTTCGTCGAGCACGCTTTAGTCTACCGCGGTTTTGTGGTGGAACCCTCCTGGATTAGTTTCCATCCTGTAGGAAGTTAGCACCCATTCCCTCTCCTGGAAGAATGAAATATCCTAGGAAATATTAAAAAGGCAGAATATTTCCCTAAAAAGAGAAGTAGAAACTCAGCCGCCCCACCTTTGTCAATGGGCCATTAGGGAGCCTGGGCCAATCCGTTCTACATAACAAAGGTGGGCTTAGCCTTCCACCCATCTCTTCACGTGGCACCTGGGAAGAAGCCATGCTCAACCAAACTTGGACTCAAAAGCACAGCCTACAGAGTTGCCCCTGCATGACCCCATGGGAATTGGACACCCAATCAGAATACAAGATCAAGATCAAAGGCCAGAGTGGGCATAAAGCCAGGGACTTCAGAATCTCAGTCTCTTTTTTCTTCTTCACCCAACATCTGGAAGCATGTGATCCCCCTTTTCCGCTCAGGAGCTCAAGCCGTGTGATCCTGTCCACCATTAAACCATCTTTCATCCATTGTTTCTTGTCCTGCCCTCAGGTGCTTTGGAGAAAGGGTCAACCCCTTTTCTTTGTATATGTGTGTGTGTGTGTTTTTATAAACTAACAAATGTATACATATATACCTCTACAGCTATTCTCTTTCAAGGTAAGCAGAAAGTGCCTGAATATGTGTGAAGTGTAAAAAATGAGTAGAAAATAGTAAGCAAGGCGGGAGAGGAAGATGAAAGGAGATTTTCTAAAAAATGATGTTTTTCTGAAAGCAAATAAACTCTTGACACTCCATTGGCTTTTCAAAATTGGAACATATTACTGGCTAAATCAGAGAAGGCTACACACTTCCTCTACAATTCATTTATTCATCAAATTTCTATCCCATTCTTCTGTGGGAAAGAATCGCTAGGGAAGGTTCTTTCTCATCCTTTCATCATTATTTCTTCCAGCTGTTCTCTCCTAATGTGTCTGTGATGCACACAGATTTGAACATCTTCAAAAAAAAGGAGCACTGGTTTTAGTGCTGTTCATCAGAAGGGATTGCATCTCCCACCCTTAACAGAAATCTCTTGAAGACAATAAGACATACAATATTTCTCAGTGTAGGAAGTTAGCATCCACCCTCTCCTAGAAAAATGAATATCCTGGGAAATATTGAAAAGGCAGAATATTATACTGTCCCTGGATAAGAAATGGAGAACATGTTTTTAGGCAGGAAACAGGCTCACTCTTAATAGCCCAAACCTTTGTCAATGAGCCATTAAAACGCATGAGCTAGTCTGCTCTACATAACAAAGGTAGGATTAACTCTCTGCAGAAATTCACCACATGGCATCTGGGAACGCAACCAAGCTTGGGACTCAAAAGGCACACAACCTACAAAGTTAGCTAACACAACCGCTGCCCTGGGATTCTGACAAGTAAACAGAATACATTTCTTACCCAGGAACAGGAAACAGAGAGGTGGGGCTGAACAGAGAGTATAAAAAACTCAGGAACTCTCAGCAATTCCCTCTTTTTCTCTCTCCTTTCTTCCTCACCCAACGTGTGATCCTTTTTTTTGTTCAGAAGCACAAGCCATGTGATCCTGGACCATTAAACCATCTTTCCAAGCAGCCTCCATGTTTCCAGGGTCTTTTTCCCCACTTGGAACTGAACCCAGAAGGACATTTCTTCAACATCAGCAAACATGCAAAGATTGCATTCCTTTATCTTAGCTCTAAAATAAGTTTTTGCTTGTTTTGTCCTTACTTGTTTTGCTTTGTGGGAAGCCAACCCCACCCACCCCCCTCCTAGAAGAATGGAATATTTTGAGAAATATTTTTAAAAAAGGCAGATTATTATATTTCCCAAAGGGAGAAATGGAGAAACATGGAATATTTTTTAAGAGGCAGAAAGCAACCCCCACTTTCCTTAATAGCCCCAGCAGATACTGAGGCCAGCTTTGAGAAATGCAGATTTGGAGATCCATTCAAGACAGCATATTTTGAAACAAAGGCAGAATGGTAGGATTAGAAGCAGCCATCACCCAAGCTCCAACACAATAGGAATCACCAAACACCCTCTCAGAGCGCAAATCTCTTCAGCACATCACCCTTAGAAACTTCAACCGAACGTAGCTCAGACAAACATCTAGGATTTGTACTTTGCCAATAGAGCCAGCTCTGACCCCTACGTAACCCTTACATGGCCCCATGGGAGTCTGACAACAACCAATAGAATACATGTTCTTGTGCAGGAACAGGAAGCTCAAGTGCAAAGCTCAAAGAAGGCATAAACACCCTCCTCAACTTCATTTTGTCAGCTGCCCAGAACAATATGTGGTTCTGCTTCATCATTAAGCCCTCTTTCCAATCGGCCTCCATGTTTCCAGTGTCTTTTTTGGAACTGAACCAGGTGGATCCTTTTATCCTTGGGCCATGATGGCTCAGGGGTTAAAGATACTGAGCTCATCAGCTGGAAAGCTGATAGTTCGGGGTTTGAGACCCCGAGCTACATAAAATGGGTTGAGCTCCCGTTCCTTGCTCCAGCTCCAGCCCAACTAGCAGGTTGAAACAGTGGTGGGTTCTGGATCCTGTTGCAACCGGTACAGTGCAACAGGGCCCGGTGTCCACTAAATGAAAGCATGCAGTGCATGTGCACAGATGTGCAGCACACGCATGCGTCCTTAGCTCATTGTGATGCTCTGCGATGCCTCCACAACACCTCTGAGACACCTCACGACGCTCCAGCTGCTTGGCGGAGCGTCACACAGGTGCCGTACGTGCAGAAGCCCCAAAGAGCTCAAATACAGGTAAGGACGGCGGGCGGGTGGGCCCTCCGGGGCACTGTATCAGAATGGTACCCGGTGCTCCCGGTAGGCAGCAGTACGCCTGTCCCGGGGCGTACTTCCTGCAACCCACCACTGGGTCGAAGGCACACAAATGTGAGTAGATAAATAGGTAGCACTTCAGTGGAAAGGTAAGAGCATTCTGTGTGCCTTTAGCATATACCATATTTTTTGGCGTATAAGACGCATCTATCCCCCCCCCCAAAAAAGAGGGTGAAAATCTGGGTGCCTCTTATACACTGAATACAGCATTTTTGCCCTCCTAAAACCCCACCCCCTTCACAAAAATGGACATGCAGAGGGTTTGGAAGGTCTGCAAAGTCCTCCTGGGGCTGGGGAGGCAGAAATGAGCAAAAATGGGGCATTTTTTGCTGATTTTGTCCCTTCCCCAGCCTCCAGGAGCACTCTACAAGCCTCCTAAAAGCTATGCATGCCCCCTTTTTTGGCAAACACTGGGCCCATTTTCATGAAAAACAGGCCATTTTCTGCTTGTTTTTGCCCCCTCCACCCTCTAGGAGCACTTTGTAGGCCTCTCAAACTCTCTGCATGCCCCTTTTTCCACAAAAATGAGGTGTGCAGAAGGTTTGGGAGGTCTGCAGAGTGCAAAAACCTTTTTTTAAATTTACCTCTTCAAACTCTTGGTGCATCTTATACTCCAAAAAATACGGTAGCTCTCCTGGCCACATGACCATAAAAATCATCTTCAAACAATGCTGCCTCCCTCGGCCAAGAAACAGAGATGAGCACCGTCCCCAGAGTCAGATATGACTGGCAGGAAAACCTTTACCTTTACCTTAGCCTCACAAGGTTAGGACAAATTTATATTCCAACTCGGAGTCACATATTAGCTTTAACCTTATTCTTGTAAATTGCATTTCAGCCCCTCTAAAAAAAGCAAATGCTGGGAAATGCGTTTGTGCATCTGAAGGAGAACACACAAAGAAGAAAATTTAAAAAGCACACACAAATCCTTGCTTTATGTCCCACTATAGATTATGCTGTAGTCCATATGCCAGAGTTTGAACTGTAAAGATGTAATTTACATAATAGACTTCTAATTCTCCGAAGATTAAGGCAACCAGGCTTAAAAATGACAAGCATTCTCTCTAAGAAGTAGCTAATACGGGGCGGCTATAAGCAGATTTCTATCTAGTTGTTCTCTTTGCTCATGAAGGTATATCCATGTCTCCAGGGGTGGGTTTCAACCGGTTCGCGGCGGTCCCTGCGAACTGGTTGGTCGCCGAACCTGGAAGTAAGTAACTTCCAGGAACGGCGAAGGGCCCACCTGCGCCCGTGCGCGCCCGCGCCCACTCCTTACCCAGTTTTGACTAATTTGTGCTTCCACGCATGCGCAGGACGCATACAGTGCCTGCGCGATCCTCCAGGAGCAGCTGGAGCATCGCAGACGCTAGTACGCATGCGTGTGCTGTGCGCGCGCACGCGAGGACACCGCCGGCCTCGTTCCAACCGAAACGGTTGGAACGGGGCGAGAAACCCACCCCTGCATTTCTCTCTCCAAAACTTCAGAGTAGAAGCATTATGAATTTGCATCTGGGATGTCTGGGGAGATTCTCAGTCATCCAGGTCAGGCCTCACCAGCCCTTTTGAACCTCAGGGACCACTAAAATCATAATTTTAAATCTAATATGAGCTGCCTAATGACGGGCTGGGTGGGGGGTGGCTAGGTGGTCATGTGACTGGGTGGGTGTGGCCAATTCGACGTCACTCACATCAATGGGCACCTCGCCGGCCTCTACTCGCCCCTCCCAGACACTCCTCACCTGACTGTCCGGGCTCCTTAGGGCCCCAACAAGAAGCATCCTTGGAGCTAAACAGCCACCACAAGAAGAATGGGCAAAACAGCTCAGTTCAAATTGGATCTGACCGAGAAGGAGGCTCAGCAGAAGCACCTCACTGAGGACTAGCAGCATAGGCTTTCCAAGCAGAGGGAAGACCTGCAGGAGTGCAAGGCCAGGTGCTGGTCAGCCAGTTCCAGGCCATGATGCAGTCCCATTGGAATGAGGCCCTCTGGCTCTTCGCCACCAGTGGTGCTTCCCTCCAGCCTTCTCCCAAAGCATCGCACCAGGAGGCTGTATCAGACCCCCAAGTCGGAATTTATGCTCCCCTCCAATTTACACAAAAACACCCTGAAGGAGAGATACTCTCTGCAGCAACACAAATATTCATTGCACGTATCCGGCCCAGAGGCCGTAATTTGAGGACCCCTGATTTAGTGCAATATAACAAATCCAAGTAATTTTTCTGTGGACCACCAAAATTTTCTCACAGACCACCAATGGTCCATGGACCACCAGCTGGTGACCGCTGATCCAGGACATGGTTGTCCGAAAGATGCTCTTTTCAAAAGGCAACTGGACTTTAAGACATTTCACTTCTCATACAAGAAGCATCTTCATTTCTGACTGAATGGTCATATTCTATTCCATTCCATTCTATATTCTATGTTCTATATCCTCTTCCCTTCCCTTCCTTTCCTTTCCCTTCCCTTCCTTTCCCTTTATTTCCATTCCATTCCCTTCCCTTCCTTTTCCTTCCCTTCCTTTCCTTTCCTTCCTTTCCCTTCCTTTCCCTTTATTTCCATTCCATTCCCTTCCCTTCCTTTTCCTTCCCTTCCTTTCCTTTTCCTTCCTTTCCTTCCCTTTTTTCCATTCCATTCCCTTCCCTTCCTTTTCCTTCCTTTCCTTCCTTTCCCTTCCTTTCCTTTAGTTCCATTCCATTCCCTTCCCTTCCTTTTCCTTCCCTTCCTTTCCTTTCCTTCCTTTCCCCTCCTTTCCCTTTATTTCCATTCTATTCCCTTCCCTTCCCTCCCCTCCCCTTCCTTTCCCTTGCCTTCCCTTCTTTTCCATTCCATTCCTTTCCTTCCCTTCCCTTCCTTTCCATCCCATTCCATTCCATATCCAAACCCATGTTCTGATTTGCATGCAGAAGACTTTTGCCTTAATCTCAGCCTTCATCTCAGCATCTGTCCTTAAACAACCTCGGGCTGTGACAAGCATTAGCATAACGGGTGCAAGAACAAACAGTCACTCAGGGTAAACATTGTTTAAGGCTAACTGGACCATTCAATCACCCAGAAATTGAATGCCTATTTTATTATTTTTCCCGTTTCCCAACAAGATCACTCTCATTCTTGACGTTATTCTTTATTTTCACACAGGAACAACAATGACCCGCAGGTCTGCAGCGACAAATGTCCCTGGGGTGTTCCCGAGAGAGTGAATGGCAGGAGCTTTCCCTCCTTCTTAAATATGTTTTTTTTTTAATTCACACACTGGCAAATGGTAGCAGCTACAGTACGAAATCCAGCCTCCAACTGTTAACTCCAGTTGCTAGCAGCAATGGCACTTCTAAATACCTGCAAATTTGTATTGCACATTTTCAGCTGCTCTACACATATTCCAGGTGTTAATAAAGCTGTTTCAGGCAACATTTCACAATGGGTAATGTAAGAGATAGCATAGCACTTATATGCTACCCAAAGTGCTTTATAGCACTCTGTAGGTGGTTTACAGTGTAAACCTATTGCCCCCCACAATCTGGCTCCTCATTTTACCGACTTCAGAAGCAATAGAAATAGCAATAGTATTTAGAGTTCTATACCACTTCGCTGCTTTATAGCCCGTGGTGGGATTCAAATAATTTAACAACCGGTTCTCTGCCCTAATGACCAGCTGGGTGGGCGGGGCTCCATGGATCAGTGACCGGGGGGCGTGACCAACTCAATGTCACTCAGGTCGATGGGCGCTTCGCCTTAGCTGTTGCGGGTTCGAAGGGACTTATGACACATTTAACTCCTCCCTCAGGCTCAGCCTGATCCTCTCCTACAGTTATGTTCCCACCGAAGTGGTACTTATTTATCTATTTGCATGCTTCGGAATGGCTAGGTGCGCAGGAGCCGGAGCAAGTAACGGGAATTCAATCCTTCACATGGCATTTGAGTCTTGAACCCAGACTCTCAGCTTTCCAGCTGACAAGCTCAACATTTTTAACCGCTGAGCCTTCACTCCCCCATGCAAGAAAGGAAAAATGGTCGCTTAACCTTGGGAAAGTATTAAGTGCGTTAAGGAAATTCCGAATGATCCAGCTTGACTTACTAAGGTCTGGAGACTAATACATATGAAGTACAATTTTGGCACGGCATAAGAAAAAGTTTCACCATCACTGGTATAGGTTCTCATGCTTGATTAGGGGGCTAGACTAGAAGACCTCCAAGGTCCCTTCCAGCTGTATTCTATTCTATTCAAAGAGTCTTTGCAAAAGCTTTCAATATTTGGTTAATGTGTTTTAGAACACAAGGTAGCATTTTGGAATTCTTGTAGGATCTGACTCTATCCTGGCCTACTTTGAAGGGCTGATAATCCTCATCTTGATGTTCATAATTGATTCCTGACTCCTACATGAGATATTTTTCCCCCAGGAGAGGAGAAAAAAGAAAAGCACATCCCTTCTGCGTATTCTAAACCTGCCATCTGCCTGGGTCGTAAACAAATTATACTTCATTAACAATGCTTAATTGTTTCCTTTGTAAGCTTTTGTTCAGGAGCACCGTGAATCTGAGCCTGCAATTTTCTCCTCACCTGTGAAGTCTCTGTGATATTAAATCACACCCTTAGGGCTGTTGGGATGGAGTTGCAGGGTGAAAATGGAAATTAGCGAATGTGCCGTTGAGCAAAATGTAGAAACAGGTCTATATTTCAAGATGATATGTTTTGGCCCATTACACCCAGCTAGTTTATGATTAGAAGGAAGTGTGTGTGTGGGGGGGGGGAATAGGTCATCGACTCTCAAGATGGGCTCCTGTTAATTATCTGAGATATTGATGAGTAATGTTCAAGCTAAATAATGCAATCTCTTCAGTGGGGGGTTCCGGTACGCTGCGGCAGGACCGGGCATCCTAGTCAGGCATGGCACTGCCCTGCGACACCCAGCTGCTCGGCAAAGGTTGCACAGGCACCACACGCTGTATGTGCATGCGCAATTGGCCCATTCGCGTTATAAACAACTAAGGAACGCGTGTGGGTGGGCGGGTGGGAAAAACAAGCCACCGTACCAGTATGGTGGTCGCTGGTCTGGCTACTACCGGTACGGATGGACCGGCCAATACCGCCTGGAACCCACCACTGAGTCTCTTCTACCCACCCACCTGCCAGGTCTACAAATGGTAAGTTCAGATCACAGGTGGGTTTCTTCTGGCATTACTGCCAGTTCAGTGCGCACATCAATTTTGCACATGCACGTGAGCAAAGGCAAGCGCCCACGCCTGATGCACACTCCATGTGTGTGTGCAGTTGCCTATTAATAGTTTTGCGCATGCACAGAACATTTAAAAAGGTGGAAAAAAATATGTTGCGGCATGCCGTCCCTACCAGTTCAGAGACCCAGTCGCCATTGCCGCTACCGGTTCCACTGAACCGGTGCAAACCGGTAGGAACCCACCTCTGCTTCAGACCATAGGATCATCTCTGAAGGGGCAGAAGACACTGATAACACTGATCCAATATTTGAATTGGCTGCCACAAGAAGAGGGGGCCAACCTATTCTCCAAACCAGCTGAAGGCAGAATAAGAAGCAAGAGATGGAAAATAATGAAGGAGAAAAGCATCTAGAAATAAGGAGGAATTTCATGACGGTGAGAATAATTAATCAGTGGAATGACTTACTTTCAGAAACTGTGTCCTGCTTGGGCAGGAGGTTGGGCTGGAGGACCTCCAGAGTCCCTTCCAACTAGGGATAAATGCTACTGGTTCAGACCAGTTTGCCCAAACTGGTAGTAAAAATGCTACCGGTTCGTCCAAACCGGTAGTAAAAAAAAATGCTACCAGTTCAGGCGAACTGGTATTTCCGACGATCAGCTGTGATGCTCAAGGTGGCGCAGGGTTAGAGTGCAGTACTGCAGGCCACTTCAGCTGACTGCTATCTGCAGTTCGGCGGTTCAAATCTCACCGGCTCAGGGTTGACTCAGCCTTCCATCCTTCCGAGGTGGGTAAAATGAGGACCCGGATTGTTGTTGGAGGGCAATATGCTGACTCTGTAACCGCTTAGAGAGGGCTAAAAGCCCCATGAAGCAGCATATAAGTCTAACTGCTATTGCTATTGCTATTATATTAGCTAGAGAGGCAGGATTTCACACACACATACACACTTGTCTCCATTTTTTAAATTCAATTAATGAAAGTTAAAAAAAAAATCAATGTCAACCATTTGGTGAGGAAGAGAAGAAGAAGAAGAAAGAGTGAGAATCTCCCATTTCTTCTTTCTGTTTTTATTTAGGAGGAGGTCTCTTATTCCAACCCCCTGCCTAAGACAAAAGTTCTCATACCATCTCAGTCAAAAGATTGCCCATTCTTTTTCTTGAAATCTCCAGCAATGAAGCATCCCCAACTTCAGGAGGCAAGCTATTCCATTGATTAATTGTTTGTACTATCATGAATTCCTCCTTATTTCCAAGTTGGATCTCCCTTTAATGAGCTTCCACCCCTTGCTTCTTGTCCTGCCTCAGGTGCTGTGGAGAATCAAAGGATGCCCTCTATCTTTGACAGCCCTTGAAGTACTAGTAGACAGCTATCATATCTGCCTCAGTTTTCTCTTTGTTAGATAAACATATCTAGTTCGTTAGCCATTCTTCATAGATTTAGCCTCCAGACCCCTTATCGTCTTTATTGCTCTTCTCTGCACTCTTCCTAGAGCCTCAGCATGTTTTTCATATTGTGGTGGCCAGAACTGGATGCAAGTGTGGCCTCATTAGTACGTATAGAGCAATACTATCACTTCTTGTTGCCTTGACACTATCCAAGAAGCAATGGGTGAAAACGAATCAAGGAGAGAACCAATAGCGTGTAAATATGTTTATTTTCATTTCATTTCGTACAGTCACATATATATTGTGTATAAACCGGGGCCATATAACATTGAACAATAAACACAGCCATCCCTCTTGTCAACAATACCCCCCAAAATACAAACCCAATATACCACTTCGACCCTCCGTACACCCTTTCTTTCGCCCCCCTCCAACTTTCCTTCTTCCCTCCAACATTCCCCTCTACCCTACTTCCCCTCCCCCTCTATCACTCCTCTCTCCCAATACACTCCCTCCCTTCCATCTCACCCTCCCTCCAATCCTCTCTCTCACCCTCTCTACCCCTCTTTCTTCTTTCCCTCTACTCCTCCCTTCAGTGTATTTCTACTATCTATCAATATATCAGCTTGTATATATTCCCACAAATATGGACTAAGAAATTCCAGCTAGCCTATGCTTAAGATTAGGAATAAGTTAAACTGTTTAAAGTTTGGGTAACAGCAAGAAGCTGAGTTCAACGTAGAGATCTTATTGACTTTCTTTCCTTTTTTAAAAAAATCTCCTTTGTTTTAATATATTTTAGACTGTGTTTGTTAAAAAGTTACACCGTGTACGGGCTCTGGGAAGTCGGGGGGGGGAGGGAGGTGGGGTCTTAGGGGGGAGGGGGGAAATATAGTGTGTGCTAGATTCTAAAGTAACATGATTGCACTTGTATACTGTTGCTCTTTAATTCTAGTGAGAGAACCAATAGCAATTGCAGTACCACAGGCTTATATGCTGCTTTACTGCCCTCTCTAAGTGGTTTACAGAGTCAGCCTATTGTCCCCAACAATCTGGGTCCTCATTTTACCCACCTCGGAAGGATGGAAGGCTGAGTCAACCTTGAGCCTTGGTGAGATTCGATCTGCCAAACTGCTGGCAGCCAGTGATCAGCAGAAGTAGCCTGCAGTACTGCTCACTTTGTTATCAACGCTAGGGATTCGAACTACCCAACTGCCAATCTTTCTGACTGACAAGCTCAACGTCTTAGCCACTGAACCACCGCATCCCTTGGGTTCTGCAATACCTATGCGTAAAAAAATCTTCCAATCACAGAAGCCATTGATAATTATTCTAATGTATGAACTAAACAAAACCCTCCACAACCGTATGTTTAATGCCGTGAGTCATGCTTCAAAATAATAACGGCTTTTCAGAGATTTTAATCTATATTTTTCTACAATATTTTGACCTAAGAGGTAACATGAAGTCCAAAGAACCACAAAAGAGGTTTCCCTTTTTGTTTTTCACTTATAAAAAAAAACACTTTAAAATGTTACCATTTCCAAAAAGATAGAAACCCAGGGTAGCATAGAAGAAAGATGTATTTGGGATGGGAATCATTCAGTCGCCTGTAAAGATTCTCAGAAGAATCTCATCCAGAGGCAAGAAAGAGGACCAGAGCTTTTCATAAAATACTAGCTGATAACCTGGCGTTGCCCAGATATTTCTTTATAGGGAGAAAATGTCCAGAACAAATGTAATTTCTAATGTTGATTTCCCCCTTTACCAGTAGTACCTTTGTGGTGTACTGTGAAGCCATGACCATGACATTCCACTGTGCTGTACAGTAGAAGCCATTTTAGGCAGTACTGTAGAATCCATTTTAAAGCACAACAGGCTGTCTCTTAACAGAACACACACCCCAAGGGGTGTTAGGATGTCTTATCTCCACAGTAAGTTTCTCCAGAGAGTAAGTCATCTGTGTACCAAGTTTGTGTGTGTGTGTGTGCGCGCGTGCGCGCGTGCACGTATGTATGTGTATACATACATACATACATACATACATACATACATACATACATATTTGGCTAATAGAACATCCCATTCCTATTTCCTGATATCAGGGAGAGGAATTGGCAGGGGGAAATTGTGGAATTCCACAATCAAGCCACAAGCTCCTTCTGCATTAATGTGCGTTGTGATATGGTGCACACCAAGGGTGGGTTCCTGCCAGTTCTAACCTCTTCTATAGAAGAAGTTCCACAAATCTACCGTGCCGTTTAGAACTGGTTCCAGCTCCCTCCCCCTGCCCGTCCGCACCATGCTTGCCCCGCCCATCACTCACTGATTGGCTGGCTCACCAATCGCCCCGCCTCCCTCTAAGAGTCCTATCTAAACCTTAAAGTCTTAAAGCTGTCAAGTTTGAACATCCCTGGGGGTTTTTTTCTAAAAAGGGGTTAGGGGGTACAAGGGTCTTGTAACTTGACAGCTTTAAGACTTGCGTGCTTCAAATGCCAAAGTTTCTGAGCCAATATTTTGGCTGCTAAGCAAGAGCGTTGTTAAGTGAGTTCACCACATTTATAAGTTAGCCAGGCCCACCCAGTCACATGACTGCCAAGCTCCTCCCACCCGGTCACATGGCCAGCAAGCCACTCCCACCTGGTCACATGGCCAGCAAGCCACTCCCACCCGGTTACATGGCCAGCAAGCCCCTCCCACCCATCACATGGCCAGCAAGCCACTCCCACAAAGCAGGCTACACCTACAGAAGAGGTTCTAAAAATTTTGAAACCCACCACTGGTGCACATGTACGAGAAGAAGAGAGTATCAGGCTCCAGAAACTAAGGAAAGCACACTGAGTATTGTTCCTCATCTACAGACAGAAATCTTGCTCAACTAAAGTAAGTATTTTGCAACATTAAACGAATACTCTGAGAACTTTTAGGGAAGAGCTGTCTTGGACCCTCTTCCTCTCAACCAAACTATCTAAATTTTGCTGCCTCTTGCTCCTCTGGAATGCAGCCCCTCCCTCCTCGGTATCCAGACTACATTCCACCACAGAGAGTTTGCATGCCAATGGTATAACACTCATCTCAGCTTCTTAGTGAATACAAGAGATCCTGAAGACCATCTCTGACAAATGTGCCTGGGATTTCCAAAACCAGTAGCACTGAAAACCCTAGAACTGACAGTGAGAAGGTCCAGGGATGAGCTTTACCCAGGACTTCTGTAATAATACTGCCACAATGTTACCACCTGATCTTCCAGTGAAACATGAGTCGACACCTGATAGTTGGGCATTGCCTTACAAGATTGTTGTTGTTAGTTGCGAAGTCGAATCTGACCCATAGTGACCCCATGGACAACATTCTCCTCCAAGACTTCCTGTCGTCTACCATCCTCTGGAGTCCATTTAAGCTCACCCCGACTGCTTCAGTGACTCCATTCAGCCACCTCATTCTTTGCCATCCCCTTCTTCTTTTGCCCTCAGTCTTTCCCAGCATTAGGCTCTTCTCCAGGGAGTCCTTCCTTCTCATTAGGTGGCCAAAGTATTTGAGTTTCATCCTTAGGATCTGGCCTTCTAAAGAGCACTCAGGGTTGATCTCCTCTAGGACTGACCGGTTGGATCGCCTTGCAGTCCAAGGGACTTGCAGGAATCTTCTCCAGCACCATAGTTCTTGCAAGATAAGAGGCTGATATGAAAGGAAAGAGACTGGATCTATAAGCTTCTATGTCCCCAACACTACACATTTAAGCCAAGAGGCTCGGATTATTCAGAATGCTATTTTTATGCAGTCGGTGTTTGAACAGAAGATGAATGGGGAGAAAGCATCAATGCTGGGCCCATAACAATATAGAGACGTCTAATCTGTTTTTCCCCCCTTTTCAACCATTTATCTTGAATGCCAAAGGAGACACTTCTTAAAAACCAGCAGCAAGCAAGTCTGCTTTTGAAAAGAAATAACAGTGTTCCAATATCTCAGGGGCTGCCACAAAGAAGAGGGTGTCAAGCTATTCTCCAAAGCAACTGAAAGCAGGATAAAAGCAATGGATGGAAACAAATCAAGGACAGAACTAACCTAGAACTAAGAAGAATATTTCTGATGGTTAGGACAATTAATCAGTGGAACGACTTGCCCTCAGAAGTTGTGGAAGCAGGGTAGAGGGGAATGATGGAGGGAAGATGGAAAGTTGGAGGGGGGGGCGAAAGAAAGAGGTGTATGGAGGGTCGAAGAGGTATATTGGGTTTCTATTTTGGGGGGTATTGTTGACAAGAGGAATTGCTGTGTTTATTGTTTAATGTTGTATGGCCCCGGTTATGTACAGTATATATGTGACTGTATGAAAATGAAAAATGAAAATAAAAACACATTTACGAGAAAAAGAAGTTGTGGAAGCTCCATCACTTGAGACATTCAAGAAGAGATTGGACTGCCATTTGTCAGGAACGGTGTAGGGCCTCCTGCTTGGGTGGTGGGCTGACTAGATGACCTTTAAGGTCCCTTCCAACTCTGTTAATTTGTTAACCTGAAGTGGTGTGGGTTTTCCTACCTGAGCAGGGGGTTAGACTAGAAGACCTCCAAGCTCCTTTCCAATGCTGTCATTCTGATAAACATACTAAATAGGATGCACTTAGTCCTGCCAACTCGTTTTACCTGCAGACAATTATTGCTACTGTCTGAACAGAGAAGTACAGCTTTGATATTTGGAATGGACATCGCTGCTTGGGGTTTTTTTTTTTGGAACCTGAAGAGCAGAAGGAGAAAGAGCTGAAGCTAAATAAGGTCAGGAACCTTATTTAGCATGCTGCAAGTAGCCCTTTTTTTTAGGACTCACCATTCAAACGCCTGAGAACTAACAAAGAGGCCCAACCTACAAAACAAGCTAGTTTATTTCCAGGCACGGAGGAAGTGAAAACAGATTTCATTGCTAAGGATATTTTTAGATTATTTCTGTTTTGGTTGCTGTTTGACAAATTGCAATAAATAAATAATAAATAAATATAAATACATACTTATTTTATTCTGGAATAAAAGAGAGTCAAGGAAGATGCTGCATTGCTTTTTTTGCTGACTCAGGGCCCTTTTGGGTCCCAGGCATAGTTGACCAGCAGATCGTTTCCTACCTTCCCCCCCCCCGCCCAAAATGAAATTACTGTGTACCAGTGGTGGGTTTCAAAAATTGTTCGAACCTACTCTGTGGGTGTGGCCTCCTTTGTGGGAGTGGCTTGCCACCCATGTGACCGGATGGGAGTGGCTTGCCGCCCATGTGACCGGATATGAAGATGCCGACGACACTTGTCAGAACCACCTTAATTACCTCACACACAGCACTGGCATGCATAAGAATATGATGTAAACTTGTTTTTTAAAAGGCATCTTTGGTTTGCGTTAAAACAACTTCAACACACGCAATGTTCTGATTGCACCACAAACGCAGTAGTCATCCTTACCTTTCACAGAGGCGCTGAGTTTTATAAATATGAGCATGATAGTGTAGAATAATCATATCCAAGGACCAGTGGTGGGTTTCATAAAAGTTTGGAACCTCTTCTGTAGGTGTGGCCTGCTTTCCGGGTCCACTGGTGGAACCTCTTCTAACCGGTTCGGGAGATTTGACGAACCGGTTCTACCGAATAGGTGCGAACTGGTAGGAACCCACCTCTGCTGTGTACCTTCACTAAAAAGGAAGAAATCTCACTCTCCAGCTTTTGCAACATTACCAAGACTGTCTTCAAGAGTCACAGGACAACAATGCAGCGGCTTTCATTTAGCTGCCTGAGTAGATTTCAGCAAAATAAATCACTTCATCAAAATAATTAATTTACTGTTAGGCCTTGGAAGCAGCAAAAGGAAAGCAGTTGGCTGCAGATAAACAGTGCCGCCATAAAACACAGGAGCTAGCAAGGCGAGGATGTTACAGAATTAGGAAACTAATATTGATTTGGGGCCCAGAAGCATTTAAAAGAGTTTAAAATGAAGAAGGGGGGTGGGGTGTGATAGCTCAGCAGTTAAAGATGCTAGGATTGTCAGCTGGAAAGCGGACAGCCTGGGGTTCGAGACCCAAGAGCAATGCGAGGGAGTAAGCTGCTGTTCCTTGCCCCACTGGGTGTGTCAAATTTTGATTCCCCATTACCATCTATTTATTTTTAATTTGAAAAACCAACCCATTAGTTGAGTCAGGAGAGTAAGTGGCTTGATGCTGTAAGGACTGAGAGAAGCCCCACCACATACCCCTTTGGCTTTTATTGTATCTTTACATTTTTGGTAATGTTTGGCTACTTCCCAAAAGCTCCACATGTGCTTAACAAACGGATCTGTCTCTGATCTAGTCCGGCAGGTGGTTTCAACCTGAAGAACCTTTGGAAGTTTTATCCTTCAGGTACATAATCAGAAAGTGCTCGGCTTGAGGTTGTTGTAGCCATTGGCCCTGCTGAGAAACAAGAACCCAATTGTCCTCCCCCCCACACACACAGTCGTCCTTCGAAGTGAGCAAAAAGATAATGAAGCATTACTGAATAATTCAGCAACACCGTCAGGGAGAACACTGGCAATCTCCGCATTCCAACACCATCCATCAAAAACGTGGCGGCAGAGAGGGCAATGTAAGTGGTCGTCCTCCATGCCAGGTGTAGCATTTCAGAAAGCCTGACAACAACGAATCTGGCAGACCTAGAAGGGTTAGCAATCCTCAAGAAAAAAAGTTACATAACTTAGGGATTCTCAGGCGAAGCACCTGAAAAATAGCTGAGGGCAGAATAAGAAGCAAAGGATGGAAACTAATCAAAGAGAGAACCAACCTAGAACAAAAGAGGAGGAGGAGAAGGTCAACCTATTCTCCAAAAGTCTTGAAGGAGGACAAGAAGCAATGGATGGAAAATAATCAAGGAGAGAGGCAACTAATCAAAGAGAAATTTCCTGACACTGAGAACAATTAATCAGTGGAACAATCATTCAAGAAGAGATTGGACAACCTTTTGTCTGAAAATGGTATAGGGCAGGGAAGGAGGAAAACTGTCTTAAGGATATACTGCATTTTTCGGAGTATAAGATGCACTGGAGTATAAGACGCACCAAGATTTTGAAGAGGCAAATTTTTAAAAAGGTTTTTGCACTCTGCAGACTTTCCTTTGTCAAAACAAGGGCATGCATAGCATTTAGGAGGCTTATAGAGTGCTCCTGGGGCTGGGGAGGGGGGCAAAAATAAGCAAAAACGGCCCATTATTTGCTCATTTCTGTCTTCCCCAGCCTCCAGAAGCACTCTGGAAGCCTCCTAAAGGCTATGCATGGCCATTTTGGTGAAGGGGCAGAGTTTTGGGAGGCCAAAATGTTGTATTCAGTGTATAAGATGCACCCAGATTTCCACCCTCTTTTATAAGGGAAAAGGTGCATCTTATACTCTGAAAAATATGGTAATTCTTTTCCTCATGATACTCCTATTATTAAGTCAACCACTGCTCCTCCATTAAAGGTAAAGGTTCCCTTTGCACATATGTGCTAGTCGTTCCTGACTCTAGGTGGTGGTGCTCATCTCTGTTTCAAAGCCAAAGAACCAGCACTGTCCAAAGACGTCTCCGTGGTCGGCATGACTAAATGCCAAAGGCACACGGAACACTGTTCCCTTCCGACCAAAGGTGGCTCCTATTTTTCTACTTGCATTTTTACATGCTTTAGAACTGCTAGGTTGGCAGAAGCTGGGACAAGTAACGGGAGCTCACCGCATTACGCGGCGCTAGGGATTCGAACCACTGAACTGCTGCTTTTCTGATCGACAAGCTCAATGTCTTAGCCACTGAGCCGCCACGTCTCCTGTGCCTCCATTGCTCCCCACAAAGTCTAGATAAGGAATTGTCAAATTTGAACCATTTGCATATAATTTGGATGGTTTGTGGTAAAACACGAAGGTTTTTTGTCTCTCAAAAATTTAATGAGAAATATGTTATATTAGAGTGGGGAAATACTTCCATGCCTGACATTGTGCAATTATGTCTGTGTCTGCCTTGGTGTTCCTCATCTGTCAATTAGAAAGGCAGAATGTTTTCTCTGCTATTGTCTCTCCTATTTATTGGTTCTCTATTGTGTATTCTCCAGCCTTTCTCTTGTCTCAATGGTTTTGCCTCACTTTTTATTACAGTAGCTTAGATCTAATTTGCCTTGTACAATGGAAGGCATTTCCAGTCATACAAAGTCAGGAAATGTCCTTGATTCCTTCTGATTCTTCATTCGAATTACAACTTCTCTGTCAAATAAAATTATGGCCCTCCCGTCTCAATAGTGGTTGGGAATGGAGAGAATTTTGAATCTGAACTTCTTTCATAGGAAGGTTTGTCCAGCCTCTTAAGCTAAGTCAACTAAGCCAGACATTTCATAAAACTGAGAAAAACCAATTTTGAGATATTCATAAGAATGAAAAATAAGGAAGTGCCAAAACTAAATATTATATTCCCATATGCTATAAAGTACTCAAGCGGAGAAGATAAAAAAGAGGGGGGGAGGACCCCATTCCATCCCATGATTGCAGTTGGTTCAGATAATAGTAGTAGTAGTAATAATAATAATGATCAATGGGTACAGCAAAATTTCACAAACTGACTACCTATAATGCCATGACTGTATTGCTAAGATCATTCACTGGAAATTGTGCCAAAAGTTTGGATTTGAGTACAGCAAAAACCACTGGGACCATCAGGTTGAGAAGGTTTTAGAGAATGAGAAAGTCAAGATCTTGTGGGACTTCAGAATCCAGACTGACAGGCACTTGGCCCACAACACACCTGACATAACAATAGTTGAAAAGAAAAAAGTATGGTTCATTGACATTGCAATACCTGGAGATGCACGAATCGAAGATAAACAGCAAGAAAAAAATCACAAAGTACCGGGACTTGCAAATTGAAGTTGAGCGACTGTGGAAAAAGAAATTGTGTGCTGTCCCGATTGTAATTGGAGTCCTTGGAGCAATACCTAAAGGGCTACCTCGCTATTTGGAAAATTTAAATTTATCAGACTTGAACATTCTGATTCTACAAAAAACCACCCTACTTGGAACAGCTTAAATCCTCCGACATTACATTAACAGTTCCTAGGTCCCTGTTGAGCTACCAACCAGCCCCAAAGGCTGTGAATCTCACCAAAGATCATCATCATCATCATCATCATCATCATCATCATCATCATCATCATACTCAACAACTGTAGATGAGAAAGACAAAAAAAAGTCTGGCTAGTGGGCATGGCAGTACCTGGAGACAACAATAGAGACAAGAAGATGATAAATATAAAGATAAGATGATAGTTGGACTAGAAGACCTCGAAGGTCCCTTCCAACTCTACTATTTTATGTTCTAAAATACAAATACCTGCAAATAGAAATAGAACAACTGTGGCAAAAGAAAGCAAAAATAGAACCAGGTGCCTTGGGTGCAATCCCAAAACATCTGGAATAACAGTTGAACATTACTGACATTGACAAATTCACCACCAGTCAATTGCAAAAGGCAGCTTCACTCAAAACATCCTGCAGTGGTGGGTTCATACCGGTTCGGACTGGTTTGGTCGAACCGGTAGTGGGTTTGGCAGCCTGGGCCGCTGGAACCAGCAGTGACCCAAACCTGCCACGCCCACGAACCGGTTCTCCTAAGGTGCTGCCATCTTGATTGTGCAATTTTCATTGCACAAATGTAATTCTCTATCATTTTTTAATGTTTTGCACATGCACAGACCTATTTATGTGCAAATGTGCATGCCCGCGGAGCAAACTTTTTTTATGCAGTAATGCCGGCAGTAATGCTGCAGTCATATTTCAATACCATCAAGCATCCACATCTGCCTATTCAAGGTCCTTGGGAAGGACTTGATAGGTACATTAAAAAATGCCAAATCCAGTCTGAACATCTGGCTGACTGTGTGACAAACCACAATAATAATAACAATGTTAAGTTTTGCCCCTTTGTGAGACAATTACAAATGCTTGTGTTGAAAACTCTTGTGTGTGTGTGCGTGTGAAATGCCACTGACTAATGACCTTTTTGGCAAATCTCACCGCCATTTGAAATGCTGAACTTTATATAAATAGCTCCAAAGGCTCGAAGGTACATTATGAGCTGATGCCCTGCAGGGTTGATGATAGATTTGACACCATCTATTTTTATTAAGTTCCAATCCATTTTTCAAACCTGGAAAAAAGAAAATCTCTAGTTCTTGCACCCTGCTTTCTTTGCCCATAAAAACAATTCTGGTCCCTCAGAAGATGTTTAGAAACATAAGGTCTACTCCTCTACCAAAGACCTACTCCTAAGACAGTAGATCTTTGGTACTAAATGTCAACTTGTGAAGCTTCCCTGACCTGCTCCTGAGTTGCCATAGGCAGGGCGATGGGAAATTGTGCCTCACAGCTGCACCAAGGAATCTACTCCTCAGACAAAACAAGATGCATTTCTGGCTGACCAAGTCAAGGCCATCTCTGTGGATACCAGCAAAGCCTGGAAGGGAATGACTTCTGCAATCCACGAAATTACCTTGTTGGGGAATGTGACCGGTGGGGAGGGGAAAACGGGTCAGAGGCAAGGCATGAAGGGGGTGAAGTTGGCTTCACCTAGGTAATGCTGACATGATGCTCCTAATAAAAGACTGGATCTTTATTGCTGGGTGGCTCGAGACTCTTGATTGCATTAGGGCAACCCTGACACTAAACATTAGGGAAGATCAAGACTAATTCTATCTGCATGCCTTCATTATTCCCTACTCAAGAGACTATATTTCGTAGAACCCAGATACTATTCTTCTACTCGAGTTCTAGAATAGCCCTTTGCAAGCTTTGTATCTTCCCCTTCCACAACAAGCCACTCTTACTCTTAAAACTCTTATTCAAGAGGTAGAATAAAAATGCAATCATCACCATCATGATCTTCATTAAGTGACCCCATAATCCAGTGGTGAAATTCAATTTTTTTTTTTTACTATCGGTTCTGTGGACGTGGCTTGGTGGGCATGGCAGGGGAAGGATACTACAAAATCCCCATTCCCAACCTACTCTGGGGAGAGCAAGAGGTGTCATTTGCCGGTTCTCCGAACTATTCAAAATTTCTGCTACCGGTTCTCCAGAACCTTCAGAACCTGCTGAATTTCACCCCTGCCATAATCCCTTGCCGGGTAGAGTCTGGCCAACTGAATGCAGATGAGTGTTTATTGGCCAGATGCCCTTCTTGTCACCAATGTGGAGTTATATCCAGCAGATATAACCTGAGGACAACCTGTACTCAACCCAGTTATGAGCAGGCCTCAGCCCTGGGGTTGGGGACCCCTGCTATAATAGATCAGATCAGAAACGTCAGTTCCTTTAGCTTAGGTTATACAGCTGTAGAAAACTTTATATTTCAGATGACAACTCCCATCACACCAATTATGGGCCATGCACACAGTGCTTGGTCGGCCACAGGTCACCATCACAGTTTCTCTTGGATTTCAGAGAGGAATCTTTCTCAACTGTAGCCTTGCTGAAAACCAAGACAGGACGGCACGCACAACATCTGTTCTTTCCTTCTCTATTGTGACTTTCTGCTGGTAAGTGGCCAAGGTTAATTGACTTCCCTACCTGAAAATTTCCTTCCAAGACTTCATCCATAAATAATGCTGAGAAACATTTTCCTTGATATTACTACAATGGGAAAGTGTTTCCTATTCAGCCGTGGCATTTAACTTTCACTGTAGTAAACAAGATTTGGCAGTAAGTGAAAACTGATTAAGTATCATCAGCCAACATTTAACAGTACCTGAGTAATATCAATCAATATTGGACATTTTTTAACTAGTGTGTGTGTGTGTGTGTGTGTGTGTGTGTGTGAGAGAGAGAGAGAGAGAGAGAGACGGTGTGGGCACAGGCACTTTTTAACAAAATAAAAATTTGGCCATATTTGACAGTCGAAAGACACTAAATGTCAAGATTTGACAACATCAGTCGGTGGCTTGCAGCAGAATTTTGATTTTTGGATGGAGGCATTGATTTATGGCACTAATTAATATTTAGCTCTGTCCCAGCTTTCCACTCTAGGATTGCAGTAACTATTATGAGCAGCATGGTGGCCTAGAGGTGAAGATGCTCACCTCCCACTCAGATGGTTGAGAGTTAAATCCTAGGCAGCAACAGATATTTCTCTATCAGGATGCAAAGCAGAGGTGGGTTGCTGCCGGTTTGGCCCGGATCAGCCGGACTGGGAGTAGTGGTGGCAGGAGGCTCCGCCCATCTACCCGGACGCTTCTGTGCATGCGCAGAAGCATTGTGCAGATGCAGAAGCATGCGCAAGAGCGTGCTCGAACCGATAGTGAAAAAATTAGCAACCCACCTCTGGTGCAAAGAGAAAATATCTGCTGTGAACTCCCAGAGGTGTCAGGAAGGGCATCTGGCCAGTAAATGCTTAGCTCCATTCAGTCGCCCCAACTCTGCCCCAAAGCAAGGGATTACAAAGTTGTAAAAGCAAAACAAAATTGTAGTAACAATTATAGAGAGACTATATCAATAGCAATATTGGGATTTTGACAATCGGAAGGGACGGGGTTACCAAAGGGAAATACTTTCAGGATTTACACAGGTGATATTTTGTTCCTCCAGTGTGGCTTTGTCATGGTTGGGCCCCAGTATGAAACGAACTACAAATAGTCCTCAACGTATGACCACAAGTGAACCCAACACAACTGTTAAGTTAAATGAATTTTAATCCATTTCACAACCTTTCTTGCCACAGTCAAGTGAATCACTGCACTTCTTTAACTTTAAGTAACACAGTTGTTAAGTGAATCTGTTTCCCCCCTTGCCTTTGCTTGTCAGAAAAGGAGGTCACATGACCCCGGGACACTGAAACTGTCACAAATACATGCCAGTTGCCAAGCATCTGAATTTAGATCATGCGACCATGGGGATGCTGGTATGGTCATATGTGTGAGAAACAGTCATGAATCACTGTTGTAACTTCGAATGGTTTCTAAATGAATGTTTATAAGTCAAGGGCTACCTGCATATGGCAGATACCATAGTCCTATCAGGGGAGAATATATTTAAAAAGAGCAGAAAGCAATTCAGAACTGAAGATAACAGGAGTCATGACCAAAGATTACTCCAGCAAAAATTGGAATATAGAGTAGGTGGTCGAAAGAATCTTGCTTTTAGGTAAGCAGGGGTCAAAAAAGTCAAAATGGCATCTACATCTGTACATAGAAAAGTCCCATCTCTTTTTCGCATCTCTTTGGAACAATTGTTTGTTTGTTTGTTTGTTTGTTTGTTGGATTTATATGCCGCCCTTCTCCCAAAGGACTCAGGACGGCGTACAACGTAAAAAAACACATGTTACAAAAGTTAAAAAGGAAATTAAATAAAGTATCCAAAAACAAACCCAATTAATATTAACAATAAAATTTTAAAAATTAGATTAAAATTAACAATTAAATTAATCATTTATTTTGTACAAATGTGTTCCAAATTCTATATTCTAATATAGGTTTGATAATAGCAGTAGACTTATATACCGCTTCTTAGGGCTTTCAGCCCTCTCTAAGCGGTTTACAGAGAGTCAGCATATTGCCCCCAACAATCTGGGTCCTCATTTTACCCACCTTGGAAGGATGGAAGGCTGAGTCAACCCTGAGCCGGTGAGATTTGAACCGCTGAACTGCTGATCTAGCAGTAGCCTGCAGTGCTGCATTTAACCACTGCGCCACCTTGGCTTAACTGTAATGTAATTACAGATAATGTAAGTTTGAGAGCCAGGTTGCTCTAATGGTTAAGGCACCAGGCTAGAAACTGGGAGACTGTGAGTTCTAGTTCCTCCTTAGACATGAAAGCTGGCTGCGTGATTCTGGGCCAATCACCACGAGACTGTGAGTTCTAGACCCGCCTTAGGCATGAAAAACAGCTGAGTGACTTTGGGCCAATCACCAGGTGATTGTGAGTTCTAGTCCTGCCTTCGCATGAAAGCTGGCTGGGTGACTTTAGGCTAATCATTCTGTCTCAACTCAACACATCTCACAGCGTTGATGTGGTGAAAATAGGAGGAGGAAGGTACGTTGGATATGTTCACCAACTTGAGTAAAAATAATAAAGACAGGAAATGAATGAATGAATTAAATAGGTGAAATTAATAGGGAAATCATTTAAAGATGTCAATATAATGCTAAGTGATGCACCAAAGTTTTGTCTTTGAGAAACTGGGTTATATCAGGTAGGAAACAGTGCTCAAAGAATTGTTTTGAAAAACTAGAAAAGTAGTCATGAAGAGCCGAGGTGGCGCAGTGGTTAGAGTGCAGTACTGCAGCCACTTTAGTTGATTGCTAACTGCAGTTTGGCGGTTCAAATCTCACCGGCTCAGGGTTGACTCAGCCTTCCATCCTTCCGAGGTGGGTAAAATGAGGACCCGGATTGTTGGGGGCAATATGCTGACTCTGTAAACCGCTTAGAGAGGGCTGAAAGCCCTATGAAGCGCTATATAAGTCTAACTGCTATTGCTATTGCTATTCATGGATGCAGGATATTTATTTGTTTATCATTCATTCATTCATTCATTTCCCACCTTTATTGTTATCCTAAATAAGTCAGGTGGCCAACATACCTAATATCTAAATCTGAAAAAGCTTTTTTTTGCACCAATGAAAAAAATGGTGCCATATGTTTTCTTTCAGCACAGATTTTACCATGTTTCATAACAATAGTATTCATATTATTTTCTTCTCATTAAATTAGAAATGTTAATATAATGTATAATCAGTGGCCCCCCAGAGGGATTCCGGAGCCCAGAGTAGGCTCAAGGAAAGCTTCTGGAGCATGGGGAGGGTGGAAAACGCCCACCCACCCCCGTCATGGTGCAGGAGACCAACTAGGCCACACCCACCATGGCCACACCCACCCAGCAACGGGGTAGCGAACTTGTTGCTGCAATTTTTGAAGCCCACCCCTTGTCATCACAATATTAAAAGAATGTAATGGCTCTAGAAAGAGTGTAGAGAAGAGCAACAAAGATAATTAGGGGACTGGAGGCTAAAACATATGAGAAACGGTTGCAGGAACTGGGTATGTCTTGTTTAATGAAAATAAGGACCAGGGGAGACATGATAGCAGTCTTCCAATATCAAAGAGGTTGCCACAAAGAAGAGGGAGTCAAGTTATTCTCCAAAATCCTTGAGAGTAGAACAAGAAGCAATGGGTGAAAACTAATCAAGGAAAGGAGCAACCTAGAACTAAGGAGGGATTTCCTGACAGTGAGGACAATTAACCAGTGGAATAGTTCCCGCAAATGTACTGAGGAACTATATTATAGCCCATATTGGAAATTAATTCAGAGACTTTATGTTTCACAGCAACTGTATGTTCCACATATTTTCTCACCTCCCTAAAAGTCATTCTGATTGATTTTATCTCCAGGTCTGGTGATAAAATTCCAATTACACATGGATGAGAAGGCATAGTTATTTGATTCCTTCGTTAATCTCTTATGACCCAACTTTCCCGGATGTCCTTTGATCTGAGTTTTACATGGAGAGAAGGTGAAAAAATGTGTTCCTGTTCGCACCATGCATAATTTTATATGCTTCTGTCACAAGCAATCCCAATTAACCTTTCCAATACATTTTTAGAGGGAGCCAACCCTCCTCTCTGACACACTCCCAAAGGCTGAACTTTGCAACGGTCAACAAACACTTGATGAAGGACATTTTCAACAAAAGAAATGCCAGAGCACAAATTTATCACCTGCAAAATTTCCTGCCTGGACTGAGAACAACAAGGACAACAGAAATATAATTGCATTGGTGCTTTACCCAATAGATATTCCAAATAAATCCCCCCCTAAGGGACACGCAGGACTTTGCAACACTTGAAACATGATTTTTGTAGTACCGTTGCACTGGCTAACCCACATAGGTTTTCTTGCATTTTAAATTTGGTTGGTTGTTCAATTGTATTGCTAATAACTTACTGTAACTTTTATTGCAACAAACTCTATATGGGGCTGCCCTTGAAGAGCATCTGCAAGCTCCAGCTGGTGCAAAATGCAGTGGCCCGCCTGGTTTTGTGCAGACCCCGGTGTGCACCTGTATCCAGTAGTGGGTTTCACATTTTGTTACCACCGGTTCACCACACGCATGCCCACCGGCCTTCCGCACATGCACTTTGAATGTTGAATGTTTATTTTATTTATATGCCGCCCCTTTCCCCCAAAGGGGACTCAGGGCGGCTCACAACTCAACCAAGGGAGGGGGATACAGACAAAAATTAAAACAACGCGCAACAATACATAATTTAAAACACACAACAGTCATACCATTCGAGAAGGGGGTAGAAGCTTTTTAGCCCCAGGCCTGTCGGAATAGCCAGGTTTTAAGGGCTTTGCGGAAGGTCTGGAGGGTGGTGAGGGTTCGAATCTCCACGGGGAGATCGTTCCAGAGGGTCGGAGCGGCCACAGAGAAGGCTCTCCTCCGAGTAGTCGCCAGTCGACACTGGCCGGCGGATGGAATTCGGAGGAGGCCTAATCTGTGGGATCTAATCGGTCTAGAGGAGGTAATTGGCAGCAGGCGGTCTCTCAAGTACCCAGGTCCAATACCATGAAGGGCTTTATAAGTGACGACTAGCGCCTTGAAGCGTATCCGAAGACCAATAGGCAGCCAGTGCAGCTCACGGAGGATAGGTGTTACGTGGGTGAACCGAGGTGCACCCATGATCGCTCGCGCGGCTGCATTCTGGACAAGCTGGAGTCGCCGAATGCTCTTCAAGGGCTGCCCCATGTAGAGCACGTTGCAGTAGTCCAGTCTAGAGGTCACATGCTCATGCATGCACCTTCCGCGCATGTGTCTGGCCTCAAAAACATGCCTAAATAGGATGGCATAGAGCCGGGGCAGGGGGGGTGGGCCCATCTGCAATTTCCGCTACAGGTTTGGGCAATCCGGTCCGAACTGGCTGAACACCACCTCTGCATGTATCACTTCTCCTGCAAGAGCTACATTGGTTGCCGATTTGCTTCTGAGTGCAATTCAAGGTGCTGGTTGTCACATTTAAAGCCCTTTATGTCTTGGGACCAGTTAATCCGAGGAACTATCTCTTGCCAGTCACATCTGCCCCACCCATCAGAATGGGGAGGAAGGGAAGGTTATGGGTTCCATCCCCTAGGGAGATACACCTGGTGGGACCCAGAAGAATGGCCTTCTCCGTGGTGGCTCCCTCTTTCTGGAACATCATTTCCCCCAGATATTAGAACACCGCCACCCCTAAAACTCTTCCGGAAGGTGCTGAAAACCTGGTTCTGCCAGCTGAGCCTGGGGAACCCAGAGTGGGATGGAGCCCATTAAATGGCTTGTGTGATCTCCTGTCGCTGGGGCAGGGGTGGGAGGGGGGTGATTTTGTTATATTGTACTACGTTAATTTATTTGATTCTTTTTATTAGTTTTTTATTGTTTTCAATGTGGTTTTGTATTCTGTAACCCACATTGAGTCGCCATGGGCAAATAGGCGGCAAAATAAATTCAAGGAAGGAAGGAAGGAAGGGAAAAAAAGGAGAGAAAGAAAGAAAAAAGAAAGACAGAAAAAAGAAAAAGAAAAAAGGAAGGAAATAAGGAAGGAAGGAAGGAAGGAAGGAAGGGAAAAAAGAAGGACAGAACAAAAGAAAAAAGAAAGAAAGAAAAAAGGAAGGAAATAAGGAAGGAAGGAAGGAAAAAAAGAATGAAAGAAAGAAAAAAGGAAGAAAAAAGGAAGAAAATAAAGAAGGGAAGGAAGGAAGGAAGGAAGGGAAAAATGACAGAAAGAAAGAAAAAAGAAAAAAGGAAGAAAATAAAGAAGGGAAGGAAGGAAATAAGGAAGGAAGGAAGGAAGGAAGGAAGGAAGGAAGGAAGGAAGGAAGGAAGGAAGGAAGGAAGGAAGGAAGGAAGGGAAACTTGCCATAAATTTTATCCTTCAAGAAAAAGCCTCTCTTTCAGAAACCAGGACTGGCATGAGAGCATGAGATATATATTGTAGAGAACACTTTTGTTTTTAGCTGTTCTCAAGCCTCCATGAACAAAGCAAAATATTTAGCCCAAATTTATCCCAAAGCAAACCTTGGGAAACGCAGAGAACGTCTCTTACCCATAGACATTTTAGTGTTTTTTCCCCACTTTGCAAATGTTTCTTTTACTTTTGTAGGATCCAATCTGGGTCGGTCACTGAGACTAGAGGTTTCGTCTTCTTGAGCTTTCGGACTCATGCTGTGACCCATCTTCAGGGAATTTCTCTCTAGCACAATGTGTACTTTGGGCTGTTCTGTGTGTGGTATTTATGTGATGCCTATTGTATGTGGCTTTTTTAGATTTTGATTGGGGTGCTATTAGCTGGTTATTAAGACTTTGGCTGTCGTTTGTTTGTGCTGCCCAGCCCTGGCCTTCTAAGTACTTGATAGGCTGGTGGTAAATCAGCACTCCTGTTGACTGACAAAGGGCCTGTTTCCCAATCACCTCCCTGGCTGTTTTTGTGCTTGCTCGTCCAACAATCTTAGTAGCTGCAAAATTGAATGTGTGTCTTTGTTCATTACAGTGTGACGCTACCAATGAATTTGGATCTCCTCTTGTGTTCTTGCAATCTGGTGGTTACTCCCCCGTCTGTCCTATATAGTCATAGAGACATTCCATGCATGGAATCTGATCAGGGGCAGTCTTCAAAAACTGCAGTGGGTTTACTGTCCCATTTCTGGGTGGGCGTGGCCATGGTGGCCATGGCCTAGTTGGCCTCCTGCACCACGGCTGGGGTGAGAGGGCATTTTTCACCCTCCCCAGGCTCCGGAGGCTTTCCTCAAGCCTCTAGGGGAGTGAAAATTGCTTCCCCAGGCTCCGGAGGCCCTCTGGAGGCCAGAAACAGGCCCGTTTCCAGACTTCTAGAACCTCTAGTGGGTCGTTCCCCCCCCCCCCCCCCGGAGCACTTACCTGGCATGATGAACTGGCCGCATAGAGATTCCTGGGAGGTTTAATCTCGAATTTTGATTGGCTGGAGAAAAGTACACATTTAATAAAACTGGGATTTCCATCTAAAGTTTGTAGCTCGCCCCCCAAAAATCTCCTCTCTGGGAAGTTTGCTGTTCGTTAGAAAGTCCATTATAAATTTAATTTCCTTTGATGAGAGGGGAAGCTATTGAAGCATGGATCCTAGGCTCAGGGAGTGAGCAGATGAAACGTTTTATTGCTAGAAAGCTGTTAGTGGGTGCAACTCTAATTTGTTTTACTGCTGTTTGTTTCTCCATTTTTTTTCATCTTTGAATCTTCATTTGTTTTACTGAATTTTATACAACGACCTGGTTATTAGCTATCTCAGCAGCTTCACGGAGAAATGTGAAATAAACTTCTTAGAATGAAAATGAAAAAAATATATTTTAACAAGAAAGAAGCCTTTAAAGGCATTGTTCCAAACAAAGTTTTAATTTTTTTAACTGGCTCCCTGTGAAATCACAGGCACTTCATTAGCACAACTAATTTACTTGGATTGGGGCCAACAAACAAAGACTATTTCTCCTTATACACCAAATGGTTCGTTTTGTAAGTCCACAACCAGTGCCACGTAACCATCAAATCTTCTATTGCATTGACTCGGTGGACATTTTTAAAATACCTCCATGGAATTTGGGAGGAAGAAAATGGAAACAAATATTCTAACGTTAGCAGTAAAATTCTAACATGCACTATTAGTAGCTTCCCACAGATGTTATAGTAGATGTAAAAGATGACCAGGGTAAGCCTGAGGAAGGGGTCAAATATGTCATAAATCATAAGCCCTTGCACATCCACTAGAGATCTAAATCCAGCCCATCTTGAATGCTTTTCTTATCTCCCGCTCATTTCCCTTGACTGTTAGTTGGTCAGATTCTTGTAACGAGCAATAAATCTTTATACTTATTTGAACTGCCTGAATCTCTTGATTTCCCTGGGGCTCGACAGTGAAGGTTCTTCCATGAGAAATAACCAACTCTGTCACAGAAAAGAATCTTTGTAGCTCAGGATTGAATTATGGGGTCCCTGGTGCTCTCTGAGCTTGGCTGTTTTCTTACCCAACTAAGTAACATCATCAGTACTGGATGGGATTTGCTGTCTGTTTATATATACTTAGCCTAGTTCCTTGATTCAATACAACAGGTACAAGTAAAGGTTCCCCTTGCACATATGTGCTAGTCTTTCCTGACTCTAGGGGGCAGTGCTCATCTGTTTCAAAGCCGAAGAGCCAGCACTGTCTGAAGATGTCTCTGTGGTCATATGGCCAGCATGACTAAAGGTCGAAGGCACATGGAATGCTGTTACCTTCCCACCAAAGGTGGTTCCTATTTTTCTACTTGCATTTTTTACATGCTTTTGAACTGCTAGGTTGGCAGAAGCTGGGACAAGTAACGGGAGCTCACTCTGTTACATGGCACTAGGGATTCAAACTGCTGAACTGCCGACCTTTCTGATCGACAAGCTCAGCGTCAATACTGTATTTAATCAATATGCCACCATGGATAAGCATTGCAACGTCAAAAGAAGCACAGGACATAAGATACAAGGTTGGATTGGAAGAGTAACTCAAAAATTTGACTCAAAGATACTGTTTAGGATAGCATTCTACAAAACGTCATAGGACATGAATGAGCAATTTCTCCATGGAATGCCCTAAAAATTTTCCGTTCCAGCACATCACAAGAGGCTGGAGGTCTTATTCCTTACATCTTGCGGATGTGATTGGTCAACTGGTATCACTAGATATTTTTTTTTATTTTGGACATGATCAAGATGCTTATCTACCCAAAGAATCCAGTGTCCCCAATTACCAAGTGTTGGCCTTGCTGTGTAACCCAATTTGCATGTACCTTTATCTCTTATATTGCTCATAGTTGCCACCATTGTGATGAATAGTCTGGCGGTGGGCCTGTTTCATTAAGCTAATTAGCCAGGCATTTTCATAATGTCAACTAAAGGACTTTTGGGTTAAGTGCTTCGTTTCAGTGGTTAATGACATGGAAATCCTTCTTCCCATTAGCGTCAAGTTCAACTCATGACGTCCTGTCTAAGGAGATTGACGTCAATGGCCCTCAACTTATTGCGACATCTCCTGTTCCCCGGGTCAAGAATGGCAAATCTCTCCAGATCATTTCTATGCTAATGAAAACCTACCACCCAAGTGGACTTTCTTGGGTTTTTTTTTCCCTTGAAGACGTTTTGCTTTGCATCCAAGAAGGTTCTTCAGTTCTGACTGAGGAAGCTTCTTAGATAAGAAGCAAAACGTCTTCAAGGAAAACCCAAGAAAGTTCATTTGCCTTTTGAAAAAAAAAAAACACTTTTGGGACAACCATGACCTGGATGATTGAGAATCTCCACAGATAGCAGCCTGAGCACTGACTCCCTAGAACAGTGTTTCTCAACCTTGGCAACTTGAAGATGTCTGGACCTCAACTCCCAGAATTCCCCAGCCAGCGAATGCTGGCTGGGGAATTCTGGGAGTTGAGGTCCAGACATCTTCAAGTTGCCAAGGTTGAGAAACACTGCCCTAGAAGACCTCACTCCAAATTTCTCTAGAATTTATAAATTGTTCCTTGACTCCTATTCTCCAATTCCTGTTCTTTACTCAATTAACAATCCATGAGATCGCCTCTTTTTTAATCCCAAGCGATGGAATTAGCTTGATGTGAGCTTGCAATAGTGGTTAAAGTGTTGCAGTGGAGAAACCAGATTCTAGTTCATGGCAACTTGTAGTGGCTTGGGCTAAATCTCTCTCTCTCAGCCCCATCAAATCCCGCAATAAACTGAAAAAAGATATCCAGCTCTTACAAGAAAGGCAGGGTATGACACACAAAATTAAGTAGCTTAAAGA
The DNA here is from genome assembly GCF_009769535.1 of Thamnophis elegans. NCBI lineage: Eukaryota > Metazoa > Chordata > Lepidosauria > Squamata > Natricidae > Thamnophis > Thamnophis elegans. The sequence continues at coordinate 8,594,652 of NC_045546.1, forward strand.
TAAAGGTTCCCCCGCACATGTGTGCTAGTCATTCCCGACTCTAGGGGGTGGTGCTCATCTCCGTTTCAAAGCCGAAGAGCCAGCACTGTCCGAAGACGTCTCCGTGGTCATGTGGCCGGCATGACTAAATGCAGAAGGGGCACAGAAAAGCTGTTACCTTCCCACCAAAGGTGGTTCCTATTTTTCTACTTGCATTTTTTACGTGCTTTCGAACTGCTAGGTTGGCAGAAGCTGGGAGAAGTAACGGGAGCTCACTCCATTACGTAGCGCTAGGGATTCGAACCGCCGAACTGCCGACCTTTCTGATCGACAAGCTCAGCGTCTTAGCCCCTTGTAAGGGGATCATACAGATGTTTAAATCTGCAGATGGAGCAAGCAGTTGCCTAAAAGACATGAAAAGACACCTTTAGTCTATCATGGAATCCACACAATATAATACATCATTAGCCTTTTAATTATTATGAGGAATGCAAACGTATTATGGTAATAGACACGATAAACCGCTTAAACAATGAATTAATAATGGCTGTCTTCCCAAATACACTTGCTGGGCTATATACGGCTAGTCCTCGATTTACAACAAAGGTGGGTTCCTACCAGTTCGCACCTATTCAGTAGAACCAGTTCATCAAATCTACCAAACCGGTTGGAAGAGGTTCCACCAGTGGACCGGGAAAGCCGGCCATACCTACAGAAAAGGTTCCAATATTTTTTGAAACCCACCACTGGTCCTTGGATATGATTATTCTACACTGTCATGCTCATATTTATAAAACTCAGGGCCTCTGTGAAAGGTAAGGATGACTACTGCGTTTGTGGTGCAATCAGAACATTGCGTGTGTTGAAGTTGTTTTAACGCAAAACAAAGATGCCTTTTAAAAAACAAGTTTACATCCTATTCTTATGCAGGCCAGTGCTGTGTGTGAGGGAATTTAAGGTGGTTCTGACAAGTGTCGTCAGCATCTTCATATCCGGTCACATGGGCGGCAAGCCACTCCCATCCAGTCACATGGGTGGCAAGCCACTCCCACAAAGGAGGCCACACCCACAGAGTAGGTTCAAACAATTTTTGAAACCCACCACTGACTTACAATCACCATTGAGCCCAACATTGCCGTTGCTAAGCGAGACATTTGTTAAGTGACTATTTCCCCCCATTTTACGAGCTTTCTTGCCACATTCTGTGATAATCACATCGCAACTGTGATGATTCACTGTTCAGTGAATCATCACAGTTGTTAAATTGGTAATATGGTTTTAAGTGAATCTGGCTCCCTCATTGAACTTTGCTTGTCATAAGATCGTAAAAAGAGATCACATGACCCCGGGGACACTGTTATTGTATAAATATGAGTCAGTTGCCAAGCAGCTGAATTTTGATCACATGTCCATGGGGATACGGCAATGGTTGTAAGTGTGAAAACCGGTTGTACTTCAGACTTGCGATATTAAGGTGTTCTTATAATAAAGTAAAATAAACCCATCTAATCATATTTCCCCCTCTGGTTTACCTGAGAGGGAAGAAAGGAAAGACAGAGGAGGAACAAAGTCGCTGGGGAAGCCTGCAGGAAGTTGCCCCTGCTCCAATCAGGGGTGGGCTGCTACGGATTCGCCCAGGTTCAGCAAAACCCGTAGCTAACATTATGGCCAGTTCAGAAAACCTCCAAATCCCACCCCTGGCTAGCCCCACCCACCCTTCCCCTCCCAAGAAACTCTACGCGGCCCATTTTGGATGCAAACTATCATATTTTTCGGAGTATAAGACGCATCAAGATTTTGAAGAGGCAAATAAAAAAAAAGTGTTTGCACTCTGCAGACATCCCAAAAATGACCCGTTTTTCGCAAAAACGGGCCTGTTCCCCCCTTCCCCCCAGAAAAAGGGCATGAATAGCCTTTAGGAGGCTTGTAGAGTGCTCCTGGGGGCTGGGGGGGAACAAAATTGAACAAAAATTGGCCTGTTTTTCACTCATTTCTGCACTCTTCAGCCCCCAAGAGCATTCTGAAAGCTTCCTAGAGGCTATGAACGGCCATTTTGGTGAAGGGGCGGGGTTTTGGGAGGCAAAAATGCTGTATTCAGTGTATAAGATGCACCCAGATTTTCAGCCTCTTTTTTGAGGGGAAAAGATTCGTCTTATACTCCGAAAAATAGGGTAAGTACAGGGCCCCTGCAGAGGCTCAGTGAGGGGGAAAAATGGGTCTCCTAGAAGTTCCAGAAAGCCAGAAACAGGCCCATTTCTGGCTTCCGGAGTTTTTTCCCTCCCAGAAGCTTGAGGAAAGTTTCCAGAACCTGGGAAAGGCAACCCCTCCCCCCCCACCCTGTTGCAGGAGGCTGACTAGGCCACATCCACCATGTCCACGCCCACCCAGCAACCAGGCAGAGAACCCGTTGCTGAAACATTTGAAGCCCACCCCTGCTTCCAATACTATTTTGCCTTGCCTGTGGCAATACTTTTTCTCTGTTTAAGTAAAGAAGCAATGACCCCAATGGTTCACGGGTTGTCTAGTGAAATAATTACAAATTATTTGGACATGTGATAAATAAGATCATTAGGACATTCATGAAACGAAGGCAAAATGCAGCAGTGGTCGACCCTAAATATTAAACAGTAAATCCAGACGGTTGTGTGTAGGTGTCTGTGCTGTCTCTGCTATTTAACACAGGAGGAGAGAGAGCATATAATGGAACATGGAGCCTCATGTACAAAACAACAACAACAACAAAAGAAGAACCTTCTTACCTTCTGTATGTACTGCAGAAACGTACGTCCAGTTGTACCTCTTGACAATGTCCACCATAGCCCGGGCCTGCTGTGCGTCCGAAGGCACCACCCGCATGAAATACTTAAATAAAGTCTTGTCGCTCAAGTCCATGCTTGTGGCCGAGTAGGCAATCTGAGGTATGTTGAAAAGCTGCAACAGATTTTGGACCTGGATTGCCACGGAACTGGACCCGGGACCTATCACACCGACAATGGGCTTCTTAGAGCGGTAGAGAGACGTAGAGCCATCGACACACTTCATCAGCCCTTCTTCTTCTTCCGCCGAGATGAGGGAATCGCGGATGAATTCAATGCTCTGCTCAAGCGCAACTGCCGAATGCCAGCACGAGTCCCGTATTTCGCAACCCAAGGTTATGTTGGGTAACAGAGTTTGATTCTGGTTGATACGATCAAGGGTGTGAAGCATTGCTTCCACTCTCTGGATCCCATATTGTTCTCTCACCTCTCCACATTTTCTCTCGTGGACCTTGTCAACGGATGGCTGATGATGGACTGAGAAGAGGGCCCCGATGATAATATCTCCCGGCATGTAGGCCACCACCCGTCTTTCATTGGCCTGAGCAGAAACCAAAGCACTAAAGTTCCCGCAAACATTTTCCTTCAAGAACCAGAGAAGAAGCAGAAAGAGCATTTTAGGGAGCTGTTTAAGCCAGAATTGGAAGCATGATGAGATGACAAAGGGTGACCCTTCCTTTCTCTCTTTTTTTAAAAGCAATCAGCGAGTCTTTGTAGGAATCGAAGCCATCGAGCTGAGGAGCAACTGGGTGTTTCCAAGCATCTTCTAGACTATGGCCAACGTCTTCTCATTTGCTCAGAAGGTAGGAAGGATGCAATCATAACCTTCAAAATCTTTAAGAAAAAGATGAAGGGAAAGGTTATTTTTTAAAAAAAATAAATAAATGAGCACTTATAAACTTGAAACACCTCAACAGCTATTCTAGATAGAGCACCAGCTTGTTTTGATGCTTACTGGAATATCAAGGAAATAGAAATAGCGCTTACACTTATATACTATTTCGCAGTGTTTTACAGGATGATTTCGCAGGATGATTTACAATGTCAGCATAACGCCACCAATAATTTGCTACCGGTTTGGTGGGCGTGGCTTGGAGGGGGAGCGTCATGTGACTGAGTGGGCATGGGCATGAGTGACATCAATTGGCCACGTCCACTCAGTCACATGCCCCTCCTGTGCCCCGTCAAAACCGCGGTCCACAAAAGCGCGCTCGACGAAAGCGCGCATTTGACGTCATCACAGCGCGACGAAAAAAATTAAAAATTGAAATAAAAATTAAATTACAGCAAGCCGATTCACATAAAGGGAAGGGTTAGGTTTAGGGTTAGGGTTAGGTTAAGGGTTAGGGTTAGGTTTAGAGCGTTAGGGTTACGTTTAGCGTTAGGTTAAGGGTTAGCGTTAGGTTTAGCATTAGGTTAAGGGTTAGGTTTAGGGTTAGGTTAAGGGTTAGGCTTAGGGTTAGGTTTAGGGTTTAGGTTTAGGGTTAGGTTTGGGGGGGGTTAGGGTAAGGTTTTCGCTTTATTTTTACATTTATCGATCACAGCGCGATGTTTTCGTCGCGCTGTGATGACGTCACGTACGCGCTTTCGTCGAGCGCGCTTTTGTCTACCGCGGTTTTGTGGTGGAACCGCCCCTCCACCTAGCCACGCCCACCAAACCGGTAGCGAAATTTTTTGAAACCCACCACTGAGTGGAACGGCTTTGCCTTCAGAAGTTGTGGGTACTTTGATCACTGGAGATTTTTAAAAAGAGACTGGATACCCATTTGTCTGAAATGCTAAAGGGTCTCCAAGGGGGTTGGACTCCAAGACCTCCAAGGCCCCTTCCAGCTCTGTTCTGATTGATATTTGTGCAAAGGGGCCTTATTTCGACTTCCTATCTTTTGGCCTCTCTGACAATACAGGCCTATAACAAAGAGTCCTGAAAAAGCCCAGGTATTACTGTTCACGTAGTGCCCTGATTATGGACTTGCAAGGGAGAGCCTAGCGTAAGAGTCTTTGGTGGGTGGTTGAGCTTTGGATGGCTTTGTTGTTAAATTTGAGCTCTGCAACAAAGCCCTGTCATTTGGGTGAGCCAAGCTCCGTTTAATTACAGCACAATCTGTTTTCTTCTATTGCAGCTCTTAACTGCTTATTGTATCCCTCCAAAGGCAATTCAATATCCTTTACAAATGCCGATGCATTTAAAGTACCTTCCTTAAATTAATAGGCTTCGGTAGAATCTTACACCTGAATAGAATTTTTCCCTTCCTGTACATTTTTCAAAGGGCGGCTTTCTATTCTTCTGGTTATTTTTTCTCTCCCCAAACTGAAAATAGTATCACCATCCTTATTTGGCAAAGCAGGCCTCCCTCTGTGGGCTTACAGGTAGTCCTCTACCAGTGGTGGGTTCCGTACCAGTTGGAACGGGGCCGGCATTGCCCACATGGATGCAACGCTTCCGCAAGCCTCCACGACGCTCCAGTTGCTCACCGGAGTTTCGCATAGGCGCCGTACACACCATGCATGTGCGCGGAAGGCCAAAGGCTTAAAGGACAGGTAAGGAGCTCGGGAGGCCAGGTGGGCCCTGCGGAGCACTGTACCTGAACGGTACCCAGTGCTCCGGGCAGGCTCCGGTATGCCCATACTGGGGCGTACTGCCTGCGACCCACCACTGTCTTCTACTTACAACAGTTTGTTTAGTGACCATTCAAAGTTAGAGCGGTACTGGAAAAGAAGTGGCATGATCCTTTTCACACTTATGACCCAGGGGTGGGTTCTAGCAGTCACTGTTGCTGGTTCGCTCATGGGAGCACTGCTCTTGATGCATGCACTTGACGCATGCGCTTGATGCATGCGCTTGGTCATGTGCTTGGTGCATGCGCTTGGTGCATGTGCTTGATGCGTGTGCTTGATGCGTGTGCTTGATACATGTGCTTGATGCGTGTGCTTGATGCGTGTACTTGATGTATGCGCTTGATGCATGTACTTGGTGCATGTGCTTGATGCGCGGTGCATGCACAAAAGCACAAAACAAGATGGCAGCATCCTATGGCGCTGCCAGGAGAACTGGTTCGGGGGCGTGGCAGTCCTGCATCGCTGCCGGTTCCAGCGACCCAGGCCGCCAAACTACTACCAATTGAGCTGAACCGCTTAGAAAGGGCTGTAAAGCACGGTAAAGTAGAATATAAGTCTAAGTACTATTGCTATTGCTATTAACAACCGCAATGATGTGGCAAGAGAAGTTGCAAAATGGGTGAAAACTCACTTAACAAATTTCTCACTTAGCAACATAAATTTTGGGCTCAACTATTATTGTAAGTTGAGGACTACCTTTATTTTAATTCACTAAGGATGGTCAGTGGGGCTGATCCCAAGGAAGGAACAGTTGTTAATGTATTTGGACCATCTACAAAATACAAGCAAAGCTGAAGGCATTTCCCGATTAATATAAAACTAGAGCACAAAAGTGATAGGAAAGGAAAAACGATTTAAGCTTTGGGAGATTAAAAAAAAATAATATAATAAATTTTACGAGAAGTAATTAAACTAAAGTTTTGGACTGCCGTTCAAATTATTTGAAATTATTGGCCCCAGAAGCTAGGTCTTTAAGAATTTTAGATTCAATATTCCTGCCAATTATCTTTCGACACTGTCAGATGTTTCCTAATAGTATTAATTCAGCCACTTCTTTTTTCAGAAAATACTACTCTTGTCCAGCCACAGAGAGATGGAAAAAAGGGAGAGAGGGAGCGAGGGAGGGAGGAAAGAAATAGAAAGGAGAGAGGGAGGGAGGGAAGGAAGGAAGGATGGAAGAAAAAGGAAGGAAAGACAGAGAGAGAAAGAGAAAGAAGGAAGGAAGGAAGGAAGGAAGGAAGGAAGGAAAAAGAAAGGAGGGACAGAAGAAGGAGGGAAAGGAAGGAAGAAAGAAAAGAAAGAAATAAAGAAAGAGAGAGAAAGAAAGAAAGAAAGAAAGAGAAAGGAGGGAGGGAAGGAAGGAGGAAAGGAAGGAAGAAAAGAAAGAAAAAGAAAGGAGGGAGGGAGGGAGGAAAGAAATAGAAAGGAGAGAGGGAGGGAGGGAAGGAAGGAAGGATGAAAAAGGAAGGAAAGACAGAGAGAAAGAGAAAGAAGGAAGGAAGGAAGGAAGGAAGGAAGGAAGGAAGGAAAGAAGGAAGATCTAACTTTGCAAACTTAGATACAAAGAATCACCTTCGGTATATGTATACCGATAGTCCTTGACTTACAATCATTCATTTAGCAACCTTTTGAAGTTACAATGGCACTGAAAAGAGTGACGTACAATCACGCCTCACCCTTACGACTATTGCAGCATCCCCAGCGTCACATTAACATTCAGGCCTTGAGCAACAAGTGTGTATTCCTGGTGCAACATCCCAGGTCCATGAGACCGTTATGTACAACCTTCCCAGATGGCTTCTGAAAAGCCGAGTCCACGAGGGAAGCTGGATGGGCTCAACAATTGTGTGAGTGAACTAACTGCAGCGATTCGCTTTAACAATCGTGGCATAAAATAAGGCACAATTCACCTTGCTTAGCAACAGAAAGTATGGTCCAAATTGTGATTGCAAGTCAAGGACTACCTACCTCTGGTTTTGTATCACTTACTTTGTGTTCACAGAAGATTTTCTGTGGTTTTCTCAATAAGTGTCAGTTTTAAAGTTGGTCTGGAAAGCTAGGCGCAGTTAATATTTTCATGTTTCACACTCTCAAAGAGTACCAAATTGCAAGCTAGACTAGAAATGAAAAGAAGGACTAGGGGAGACATGATAGCAGTGTTCCAATATCTCAGCGGATGCCACAAAGAAGAGGGAGTCCAGCTATTTTCCAAAGCACCCAAGGGCAGGACAAGAAGCAATGGGTGGAAACTAATCAAGGAGAGAAACAACCTAGAACTAAGGAGAAATTAGAAAAATTAACCAATGGAACGACTTGCCTCCAGAAGTTGTGAATGCTCCAACACTGGAAGTTTTTAAGAAGAGATTGGACAACCATTTGTCTGAAGTGGTATAGGGTTTACTGCCTAAGCAGGGGGGCTGGACTAGAAGACCTCCAAGGTCCCTTCCAACTCTGTTATTCTATTCTCTGTGTGTGAGAAAGACAAAGGAGCAGAAGCCACCAATGCAAACAGCCACCATTCACAATCTGAATGTGAACCACTATCTCTAGGAATCTGATGGATCTTGACAGATGTGAACACTGGGCCCTCTCCATCAAAATTCAATTCAATAAGGTTTTACATTTAGGCAAGAAAAACCCAAAGCACGGGTAGCAATTAAGTGGAACCTGGCTCAATAGCAGCAACTGTGAGAGGGATCTTGGAGTCTTAGTGGACAATCACTTAAATAGGAGCCAGCCGTGTGCGGCAACAGCCAAAAAAGCCAATGCAATCCTAGGTTGCATTAACAGAGGGATAGAATCAAGATCACGTGAAGTTCTAATACTGCTTTCTAAAGCCTTAGTAAGACCACATGTAGAATTCTGCATCTAGTTTTGGTCACCACATTATAAAAAAGATGTAGAAATGCTTGAGAGAGTGCAGAGAAGAAGAACAAAATTCCCTTTCTTTCTTTCTTTCTTTCTTTCTTTCTTCCTTCCTTCCTTCCTTCCTTCCTTCCTTCCTTCCTTCCTTCCTTCCTTCCTTTCTTTCGGTGAAGGAATAAATGTCTAAATATCTAGATCCTGGGCTCCAGAAAACAGTTTCTTTTAAACTGCAGATGTTGTTGTAAGAGCGCCCACTAGCGGTGCCAACTTACTGGACTTGTCAGATTTTCCATTCTGCTTCTTTCAACTGTTCGACTTAGGGAGCATTTTATAAAACAAGGGGAGGAATGATATTTGCAACATAAAAGAGAGGAGATAAAAGTCTTTTTTGTCTTATCTTGAATAGCAAAGGGAACATTTTTTTTTTTAAAAAAAAGAAAGATGTGTAAAGCATTTAGCAAGTATCTCCAAAATGGTGCAGTGGGTATGTAATGGACACTACGGTATCTTCCTATGGTCTGAATTTAGCTGGAAAATACCCAAGTAGGTTTCTTAAGGATCTTGACATTCAAGATGGTATAAATTGCTACGACTGAGTCAACAGCACTGTATTTTGAGAGATTATATTCTATGGAATAGCTCCGTTAAAGCCCCGTGGACAATTTATGGCATGTCATAAAACCACAGATCATTATAACAGCAACAAACACCAAAACAATTTCATTACACAACATGGATAAATTATGGAATGGCTGACTACCCAGCCTCCAAGTTATCCAGGCATTATAAGAATTGGAATTTGACACAACTGTTAATACTAAACTATTGTGTTTTGCAATCTAATCAAGCAATGGACTTTTTTTTTTAAAAGATCCACACACAGCTATTCTTTCTTATGTTCAAGAATGGAGGGATCCTGGAAAAAAAATAGTCTCAAATTTGCATTTCCACCATGACTAATCATTCAGCAAAACTGTTTTTATTTTGATGCAATTCTATTGCCGGATGCATTACGATTGGCTAATTAACACAGCAGCTTCAATCAGCACACACTATTTTGATACTTTCCTTGTCTGGTTTGGTAAAATATACTAAATGTACAGCTCTAACAACTGCCCACCCACATACCCCAAAGAGAAAATCCTTAAAAATAAAACAGATTTTTAAAAAAACTAACTAGATATCGAACTATACATTTTGTGTTAGAATGGTGCCCAGGTAGGTCAAAAATGACTTTTTGATTGTGATGGAATAAGCAGAAATATTTTTTCTTCTTCTCTGGGCTTCCTGCAAGAGACAGTGGCGTATGGGAGCAGTATAAAATATTACTATCCCATTTTAAAAATTCCATGACTGAGGATTGGAAAGGTGAGCAAAATGAAATGCATTTTTCTAGACTTGAGGGATTGCTATCATTCATGCTCTTTTCTGCTGACAGTAAACTTTCTATATTCGTTTCATTTTGCATTGCAAATAGGAAAAAAAAATCAAATCTTGCCCAGCCCTTTAAAAGAGGAAAGTAAAATCCTTTGAAATATAAATCATCAGAATAGACTAGGTGAAGAGAAGGATCCATTTTTATACGAAGCAGAGAGACTTATTCTGGATCAATTCAATCATTTTTTAAAGCAAATCCAGAGAAGTAAAAGCATGTGGAAAAATCAAGTGGTCACTCTTCTGAATATCAGTTTATGTACAAAAGCTAATTTTCTTTACATAAAGAAAATTAGGCTTTTTTAAAAACTGCATTTTTCCTGCTACAAACCAATCTCTTTTTTAAAAAAGGAGGTGAAGGGTCTGATCCAAGAAAACAACTTGGATTTGATTGTGGTGATGATGATTTTAAAGCATGACGGCTTAAATTTTAGCTTTCATTTCAGTGCCTTACTTCATGGTTTTAATTTTATTTAAGCTTGGCTATTAACAATCATAGTCACAAGGGTGATTTGATTTAAGACCTGATTTCTTTTTTCTCCTGGTGCCGATCAATTTCCCCCCCTCTCTTTCTGGATTGGTCTTTGATACGGTTGATGGATTAATCAGCTTAATCAATATAGTTTACACTAGTTCTTGCTGTATATAAGCCTCTATTAAGACAGAGATATCTAAAAGACCAGCAAATTCATGATGGAAGAAATTACCTGTAGATGCCCAAATTACATGCCCAATGACTCAGAAAATATATATAGATAGATAGATAGATTTTTTTAAAAAGAATGACTGGAATCTCTTGAAAGCATCACATCTCACAATATTTCCAGATGAAAAGGCTGAAATGCATGACAGCTGGGGGATAACAGCAGTGAACTCTCACAATCAGTCTCTTCGAACTCAAAAGAATTCCCTGGAACCTCCCGTTTTCCATATTCGTTCCCAGGTTTTTAGCTGCTGCAAGTTGCTTTCTCTCTTAAGAAAATGCTATTGAAAAAAACAGTCTCAATGAATATGCTTTATACCTGTTTCAGAATCCACCTTAAGGTTAAGTGTTCTGTGGCCCCTGAGAAGATGACTTCAGAGCTCCATTTGATCATGATTCATTTATTATAACTATTTGCATTATTTATATATATATATCCATGAATGTTTATTATATTATAAATCATGATTGTTGAGCTTCGACCTCAATAATACTTCAGCAAACAAGGGACACAAACTCAAGGTTCAAATTCGATTTCAGAAAATGCGACTTCAGCAACAGAGGGGTCAATGCCTGGAATGCCCTACCTGACTCTGGGGTTTCTTCCCCAAACCCCCAAAACTTTAACCTTAGACTGTCTACTGTTGACCTCACCCCATTCCTAAAAGGTCCATAAAGGGGGCATGCATAAGCCCACCAGCATGCCTCTACCATCCCTGTCCTACTGTCCCCATTTATTTGTACTCATTTCCCTTGTTCATGGCCATGTTTATACTTATACCTGTTATCTTGTACATGTTTGATGAGCTAAATAAAATTAAATTAAAAAAATGATCGCTGAATGTTGGCAAGGTAATCTTAAGCAGAACTCCCCCCACAAAAAACCAACCCACACTGTTTAAAATGAAACAATCCTCCAAACTTCTCTCTACGTGCCGATATTTCTGATATAGCCTTATTCATTTCATAACCACCACCTCAACTTCCTCCCATTGTTAACGTTCAGCTTTTGATCACCAAAAGCTTGACCTTCATTATGAGAAATCATTTGTTTCACTGGCACTTAAGTACTACTTAAAGGGGGGTGGGGGACAGGTTCTCTTATGTTTTTGATCTTAGTGATGTGGTGAGTATGCAGATAGTCCTTGACTTACAACAGTTCATTTATTGACCATTCGAGGTTACAATGACACAAAAGAAAGTGATTTTTTTCACGCTTATGACCATAGCACTCAGGTGATTTACATTTGGATGGATGCTTGACAACTGGTTCATATTGATGACATTCACAGTGTCCCAGGGATAATGGGACCTTCTGACAAATGAAGTCAACGGGAAGGCCAGGTTCACTGAACGATGGTGTGGCTAATTTAAGAACGGCAGTGATTCACTTAACAAACGTGGCAAGAAAAGTGGTAAAATGAGCCACAGGGGCGCAGTGGTGAGAGTGCAGTACTGCAGGATACTTCTGCTGACTGCTGGCTGACTGCAATTTGGCAGTTCGAATCCAGCCAGGCTCAAGGTTGACTCAGCCTTCCATCCTTCCAAGGTGGGTAAAATGAGGGCCCAGATGGTTGGGGGCAATAAGCTGACTCTGGAAACCACTTAGAGAGGGCTGTAAAGCACGTAAAGTGGTACATGTCTAAGTGCTATTGCTACAGCTAAAATGGGACAAAGTCACTCAACAAATTTCTCACAGCAACATAAATTTTGGGCGCAATTGTGGCCGTACTACCTGTACAATTTAAGGAGGGGCTGTTCCACATTTTTTTGAGCAGGCATACATCTTTGTGATGTCCCTCATGTGTGATACACACAGACACAGACACACACACAGACATGTATACACAACAACGTTCAGAGAAGGAACACTTCCACTGAGCCAAGGATCCCATTTCAAATCTCGCCTTTAGTCAGTCAGAACTGGATTTCGTTTTTGACTGGCAAATACTCTAAAAACCCTTCCTGTTACTAAGCTGTGAATAGATCATGCAGTTTAATGGGCTCCAGATTAGATCTTTCAAAGACCAACCAGATAATAGTGTAGAAACGGAACTGCGGATGAAAACTGCCTCACTGCTGTACTGTCAAACGGAGAAAAAAGAAAAATAAAGCAGGAAATACGTCTGCTGGAGTTTCTGTTGGGGGATTGTAAAAACACCCCATAGTAGACTGTTAACACACATCACTATTTACACCTCTAGTCCACCAGTTGTGTAATGATTTGGGGGGGGGGGTGTATTACTGCTACAATTCTAATCTGATCTCCGTCCTCAAATCTGACATCGACAAATGTACCAATAAAAGAGAATATGTGTAGCTCAGGGTTGAAATGATAGCTCTTTGAGGCTCCCTGGGCTTAGTTGTTTTCTTGCAGATGTTCCATTATCCAACTAGGTAACAACATCAGTGATGCGGTAGCAGTTTGGAAAATGGAACGTCTGCAAGAAAACAACATCTGCAGGAAAACAACCAAGCTCAGGATGCACCAAGGACCCCTCACTGACAAATGTGCCAGCGCAAAACTGTCCTTGTTTTGAGATAATAATTAGTTTCACTGAAGCATTACTGTATTATATGGCTAAATTCCATAGGAATTTCCCACTCTAATCCAAAATGGAGTCGTTGTCTTTTCCTACCTTAAAGGTACAGGTTCCCCTCGGACATATGTGCTAGCCGTTCCTGACTCTAGGGGGTGGTGCTCATCTCCATTTCTAAGCCTAAGAGCCAGCACTGTCCAAAGACGTCTCCGTAGTCATGTGGCCGGCATGACTAAATGCCAGAGGTGCACGGAACGCTGTTACCTTCCCACCAAAGGTAGTTCCCATTTTTCTACTTGCATTTTTACATGCTTTCGAACTGCTAGGTTGGCAGAAGCTGAGACAAGTCACGGGAGCTCACTCCATTATGCAGCACCAGGGATTCGAACCACTGACCCACTGACCTTTCTGATAGACAAACTCAGCATCTTAGCCACTGAGCTACCGCATCACGTTTTCCTACTTTACAGAGCGATAATATAACCGTAGCAGAAAAGCCGATCTTTAGAAATCATTGCATTAAGTCAGCTGTAGCAGGGATCATGTTGAATGTCCCCCAAGTGCTTTTCCCCACTTTTTTTATTTTCTGTTCAGTTCGGAGCTGAAGAAGCTTCTTGGATGAAAAGCAAAATCTTTTCAAGGAAAACAAAACAGAACAAAAAAGTCCAGTTGCCTTTTGGAAAAAGCACCTTCCAGACAACTGTGACTTGAATGATTGAAAATCTCCATAGAGATCGATCATGTTGCCAGACTTAAATTTCAGGACAAAATCAAAAGTAGTTGTATCAGGTAAAATTATCTTTCTTTAAGCTTGCTTAATCAAATAAGATTAATAGCAGCTATAAGACACACATTGACGTGTTTGTTTGTTTGTTTTGGGGGAAAACATATCTTTGAATACTACAGCAATATGAGGGAGGGGAGTTAAAATAGGGATAGAAATAAGAGGGGAATAATAGTATATGTATATGTTGTGTGTGTGTGTGTGTGTCAAGATACACAAAAGAACAGAAAGAAGGTCTAGAAATGAAGTAAAAGGTATGTATAAACAATATGAAATAATGAAAATGAAATGTAATAACTAGGAGTAATAAGATTATGTGTATGTGTATTGAAATGTATGATACCCAGGTACCCCACCATTCATGCATTGATATGTATAAATAATATAAAATACAAATGTGACTGGGGAAAAAAAGACACACATTGACAATCTATGGCTACTAGTTACGAGCCATTTTTCCACCAAACCAAGAAAAGCTGGTGAGAAATATATTCATTTATTCCAGTTCTTAAGGCCACGTAACTATTACATGAATCTAGATGGCGTACAAATAAAAGAAAAGAAACCGTAGATATAGAGGAGAACACAGCCAACCCTTTCAAGTAGTTCCAGTATAACCATGGAATGAGAGTTTTGGAAACAGATTCCTCGGGTGGGCAGGAGAATTTGGGACTGTTTTGAAAATTATCAGGGTTTGTTCCTCAAACTGTCTCTTCTTAGAAGTAGGGAATGTTGTAAGAGATATTATCCCTAAGTCTTCAATGTATTTTTTTTCCCTATAAAACTGATTTGGTAAGATTTGTGCAGATCGGGGAATCTGACTGAACACAAAAACATAGATCTAGGACGGAAGCAGGAAGATGCAGCAAGCGTTCAGATTTCTGAGTCAACCAAATCAAATGGTAGTTAAAATAGCAAGACACCCACTGCTCACCCACAAAATTGTCCAAATGATGCTTCTCTCTCTCTCTCTCTCTTTCTCTCTCTCGCTTTCTTTCTCTCTCTCTCACTAGTTCTGGGATGCTTGTATTCTTTTCCTAATCCCATTTTTTCTCTCTCAAAAGTATTTATATTGCTTCAATGAGAGTATTCATTTATTGTGTTCATGCAACATAAGGTAAAATTTCCCCTCACACATATGTGCTAGTTGTTCCTGGCTCTAGGGGGCGGTGCTCATCCCTGTTTCAAAGCCGAAGAGCAAGCACTGTCCGAAGACGTCTCTGGTCATGTGGCCGGCATGACTAAATGCCAAAGGCGCATGGAACACTGTTACCTTCCACCAAAGGTGGTCCCTATTTTTCTATTTGCATTTTTTATGTACTTTCGAACTGCTAGGTTGGCAAAAGCTGGGACAAGTAACGGGAGCTCACTCTGTTAGGCGGTGCTAGGGATTCGAGCCACTGAACTGCCAACTCTTCTGATCTTAGCCTGATCTGCAGCTTAGCCACTGAGCCACCGCATCATGTATCATGCAAAATGTTAAATCTGGGTTAACTGAAAGAATGTGTTGTGTATCTGACATGCAAAGGCCATAAATAAAATGATGGATGGACTACTTCATACAACTTGTTAAGACAATGGCTGGGCTTCTTGTAGCATACTAAATTATAGTATAAACTATCCAATTTCATTTCAGCTTGGCGTGATGTTTTGCATTATCCCATCCTATGAACTGATAAGGTTGACCCAATTATATGAGAGAAAGGGAGAAGGAGAGGAAAAAAGAGAAAAATGGAGAGGGAAGGAGGAAAAGAAGGAAGGAAGGAAGGAAGGAAGGAAGGAAGGAAGGAAGGAAGGAAGGAAGGAAGGAAGGAGGAAGACAGATCCCACTGTAATTGAGGAGACGCGGTCGTAAATGTGGAGAAGTTAAAGGGCCATCTCGACCTATAAATTACCAAGAATGTGATATCATAGTGACAATAGTCTAATGAAGTGGATCAACATATAGAAAACAGCTTATATTTATGCTAAGTATAAGCAACCTTTCTAGATTCTCCATCCAACTTGTGGGCAGAGAATGGAGTGATTTATTTGTGGGTTAGAGAATGGAGTGATTTATTCAGGCAAGAGAGAATTTCTCTTAACAGTTTCACAAGGGCAGGGTAACTCTTTATTGGTGAACCAGTGCATCAGTTCTGAAAAAAGCCTTTTCAGAAGGGTTCCTTCCTGGACTCTACCCTTGGAAAGCTGGGGAGGCTCTGAATTGCTGGAGAGAGAATGGTCCTGTCAAATAGAATATTTTCTCCTTGTCCTTAAATAAATGCAAGAAAACAACTCCCTGTCCATGGAATTTATCCAACATTCTGTCTTCTTTTGAAAATATGCTTTCAAAGCTAATTCTCATTCAACATACTGAATAAAGCAGTGCCAGTAGGGGGAAAAGAAATCAGAAAAACATCTTCTCAGTCTGTGGCTAGTTTGTATGGAAGAGAATCAGGACAGTTAAGACTCAGGAAAAAAAAGTTGTTGCTGAAAACGGATAATTAGATGGCACTGATTACCTGCTGGGTACTCAAAAGCAGATCAAATGTCTCCCCCCCCCCAAGAACTCCTAATTTGATCATAATTTGAGAAGGGCTCTATGTGTTTTTTCAACATTCCACCCAGTGACTTTCCTCTCTCTCTATTTGTTTGGCTTGGAGTTACATTTCGGTAGGTTACTTTTAGCAAGTAATTTGAGGTAGCTTTGCAACCATTTGGGATAAATACAGCAGTGATGTTGACACATCACTGAAACCCTGCAGTCTAACATGACCACATACAAAGTGTTACGTTAGACAAGGTGATCTGGGCACACTTGAGATTTTGTGGCTATGTCTTGTTGACAACACTGGAACAGATAACAGCGTATCTTCACAGTGTTATAGTTGGCTGTCTCCAGTCATGCACAATGTGAAGCAGATGCAGTAGCAAAACATAGCTGGGATAGTGTTGATCTAGATGAATCCAGAGACTTGTTTTTTTGAGGGTGGGGGAGAGGACTTCATATCCAAAAAAAATTAAGAAAACAGGAAGAGTCACCCATCCTGTATGGAAAGGCTGAATGTGGATTCTGAACTTCAGACTCCATGAAAACTGGAAATGTCCACCCAGCTAATATTTTCTCCACTACATTCTACATGCAAGAGGGCATTTGATTGTCATTTGAGAAATAACTTCATATTATTTTCATTCTGTTAGTTTAATTAGCCTGTATATAACGATAGTGAATTTCTTTTTAAATACAAAATATGTTCTTGGTTAATGGGAACATCATCCATATTTCTAACAGTTAAGATAGGACGGGGAGTGTGTGTGTGTTGGTTGTGAAGAAATCAACCAAGTGTAGTAGACAAGTGTAAGCTGTTGCATAAAGCAACAAGGCAACATAAGATGGGACAAATTCTAAAGGCATCCTTCTATCTCAAATGCCATCTTCCATGAGTTGCAATCAAGAAGCGATATCCCGCCATGTCCCTCAGTGTATAGGAAGCGGCCCCCTCCTCTAAACCTTATCCAAGTGCCGCAAAATTACAGACGTAACACAACATCGCAACTTCCCCGGCTCTCTTTCGCCCAACTTTGCCCAATAGCGGCTGCTGGGTGCTGTCCGTGGTGCTGAACAGCCGATTAAGACGATAATCGAGGCCGGCGTCTCCCCGTTAGGCAATGGAATAATCTAAGGGTTGGGGGCTGTGGCATCCATGACAACTACTGCGTTCCTCGGTGTGTGTGTGTGTGTGTGTGTGTGTGTCTGTGTCTGTGTCTGTGTGAGAGTTTGTTTTCGTTACTGTCTGTATCCTTGCTGCTGCTCTACCGTTTATTCGCTTTTATCACATCATCTGCACCAGATTTTTCAAACATAGAAGTGCTTGGGATACAACCTCCATCCTTCCGAATCCCCATCCCAGGTTGGCTGGAGAGGGTGGGAATTGAAGTCTGAGCATAGCTAGAGGACATCCCGGTTTGTGCAGACTGACCTACACCCAGGAGCTGCGCCTAGCTCGGGGTTTCTACCGTCCCTAGCCCTTGCGGCTGGGCATTCCCTAAGTGGTCTGCTACGTTGACCCTTCCTCGCTTCAGAGGTAGACAGCCCCGAGAAGTGATCTATTCGATTTCAACCTCCATTCCCCCTCCCCACCCCGCCACCTCTGGGTTCACTCAACTACAGTATCCCTCGATCGCGGCTACTTGTGAAAGAATTCATCCTCCCGCCCTCTTCCTTTCCCAAACGCCGTTGTCCAGTCTTTCCCTTGAATCCTAAGGGAACTACCCAAAACGTGCCTTATCTTTGTTTCTCTAACACCCCCCCCACTGCGCCCCCCCCCCAAAAAAAAATCCGGCATCGCCTACCTGGAAAACCTTCCCCCACCCCATGCAACGAGGTGGATTTTGCCCGCAACTAGCTGCATTCCTCCTCCCCTTGAGACCCGTGTCGGTTGTGCTCGGTGTTGCTTAAGGCCAGGGTTGCCTCTCCCCCCCCACAATCCACACACGCTCGCCCAAGGACTGAGGTCCCGTCCCTCCCCTAATGTAACCCCCACCCGCGCCGCCCATCCCACACACAAGCATACCCTACCTTAGCCCAATGCAGGATCCAGACACAGCTTCCCCGCCCGCCCGCCAGGCGAGGCAGACGCGGCGCCCCTGCCCGCAGAATTCCTTCACTGCCGGGAGGGCGAAGGGTGCCTTGGAGCTCCGCGGCCGCTTGCCTGGTTCCTTGGTTCCGGCTTTTCCTTCGCCCGGGCCACGGTCACCAGTTAACAACCGCGGCGGTGGTCGGCAGGCTTAGCTGGGCTTGCAACTGCTGCTGTTTCGGCGCTCTCCGCTTCCCCAGCGGCGAAACGGGAGGGCTCGGAGAGAGAGAGAAGCAGGCAGGCAGCGCCTCCTCTTCCCTTCCTAAGCGAGGAGGAAAGCCCGCTCGCTGTCTCTCGCTCTCTCCACCGCCTTTGGCAAGAATCCTTCCGCCCGCCCGCCCGCCCGCCAGGTGATGGGAAGGGGAGAGCTTGGCGAGCGAGTGAGAGCCCCCGAAGCCCTCCCGCTTGTCCTCGCTTCCCTGCTGCCCCTCCTTTCCTCGCCCGCTCTCAGCCTGCCCGGTCCTCCTTTCTGGGCTGAACGGAGGGGCTGTGTTTCGTCGGACAAGAATCCCGGGGCCGAAATGCAGGAGGGTTTGCCCGAGAAAGTAGTAGATCAAGGCAGACTTCAGTTAAAGCCCTGGCCAACTCTTTGGCAGCATGCCAGCCAAGCCATACCAACGAAACGACACTCTATAGAGCACTGCACAGCAAGACAACTAGACACAAGAACAGTTCCCCCCCCCACGCCATCACTCTGCTAAACAAACAATTCCCTTGCCACTGTCAAACTATTCACTAAGGCTGCATTACTATTACTATTAGTCTTCTCCTCGTTCCTATCACCCATCTCCTCCCACATATGATTGCATGGCTGTAACTTTGTTGCTTGTATCCTTACAATTTATATTGATATTGTTTCCTGATTGCTTATTTGTAGCCTATGGCTATCATTAAGTGTTGTACCTTATGATTCTTGACCTATGTATCTTGTCTTTTTATCTACACTGAGAGCATATGCACAAAGACAAATTCCTTGTGTGTCCAATCACACTTAATCAATAAAGAATTCCATTCCATTCCATTCTATTCTATGGTTTGCTTCAAACCTGGGTTTAAGTAAGCCATGCCTAATCGCCTTTACAAATCATAGAGCAGCAAACCAGGGTTTACCAGCCTGCATGGGATCGTTGTTTCCCTCAGTAGGCTGAGCCAGTTTTGCAAACCACCCGAGTGCGTGTTCGCGCAATGCCATAAACCACAAACCATAATGGCTGCATTCGCAAGTCAAGTCAACAATATTATATAGGTAAAGGTTCCCATCGCACATATGTACTAGTCGTTCCTGACTCTAGGGAGCGGTGCTCATCTCCGTTTCAAAGCCAAAGAGCCAGCGCTATCGGAAGACGTCTCCATGGTCATGTAGCCAGCATGACTAAACGCCAAAGGTGCACAGAACACTGTTACCTTCCCACCAAAGGTGGTTCCTGTTTTTCTACTTGCATTTTTTATCTGCTTTCGAACGGCTAGGTTAGCAGAAGCTGGGACAAGTAACGGGAACTCACTCCATTACGCGGTGCTAGGGATTCGAACCGCTGAACTGCCACCCTTCTGATAGACAAGCTCAGATTTTTGTGGTGTAGGGTTTCCTGCTAAGCAGGGGGTTGGACTAGAAGACCTCCAAGGTCCCTTCCAACTCTGTTCTTCTGTTATTCTATGGAGATTCTCAGTCATCTAGGTCATGGTTATCCCAAAGATGCTTTTTCAAGAGTCAACTGGATTTTCTTGTTTTTTTTCTTTGAAGTTGTTTCACTTCTCATCCAAGAAGCTTCTTCAGCTCTAACTAGATGGTGGGGAATGGAACCATTCTTATCTTTCTCATTTTCTCAATGTTCAATTTTCTCCAAAAGGGAGAAAAGGGGTTTATGTTTAACTACTGTGTCATTTGTTTGTTCACATTTATTTACTTGTAGCACCTCAACCTTTGCCCCAAGAATTCCGGGTGGCGTGCGTAATATTGCATTGCTTCTGGTTTTGTCCAGTCCATTTATAGGATGGCTGCATTTGCAAAACAAGTTTAAACCAGGTCTGGATCCTGGGCTAATGAAGCTTAATTAGTGTCAGCTTTGCTTTCAGTTTTGTTTCAGTTGAATTTTCCACAAGGACATATCTCGGCTGCTTTATGGTGCCATAAAATTCCATAAAATTTGAAAAAGACACAGAAAAAAAGGAGTTTGGTTATTAAATATGGATCTGAAGCTAGATCATTCCAGTTGTCCTTTCACACAGCAACTGAACTCACAGTCCAAGATGAGAAAACACAGCCACAATCATGGCACTATCATGACTATGATTTGCCCCAAACAATAAGAAGCTCTTGGTTGCTCTCTGAGCTTGGTTCTTTTCTTGCTAGTTTGGATAATGAAGGTTAAGATTTGGTTTATTTAATTTGTATGCCGCCCTATTCCCGAGAGACTCAGGGCGGCTAACAATCTGAGGGGAAGGGGGGTACAAAATAAAAGTAAAAAGACAAACAATTTAAAAATACGGCAACATTCAGACCTCGGATGGGGCTGGAAGATTCAACAGCCCCAGGCCTGCCGGAACAACCAGGTCTTTGTAGCTTTGCGAAAAGCCAGAAGGGTGGTAAGGATCCGGATCTCGACGGTGAGATCGTTCCAGAGGGCCGGAGCAGCCACAGAGAAGGCCCTCCCCCGGGGAGTTGCCAGCCGACATTGGCCGGCAGATAGAATTCGGAGGAAACCTAGTCTGTGGGATCTAATCGGTCTTTGGGAGGTAATTGGCAGGAGGCGGTCTCTCAAGTACCCAGGTCCGATACCATGAAGGGCTTAATGAAAAAGGTTAAGATATTTAATTTAACAGCCGGAACAGTGAAGTGTGTAATGGGACAGAGCACACAGTTGTGGTTGACTGGTTGGAGAATGTGGGCTTCTGCATGAGGCAATCTACTTTATGATTGGTCGTTGGGTGTAAAGGGGGAGTTTCCCTTTTTTCCCGCCTTTTTCTTCAGTGTGCTCTGTAGGCTGTTGTATGATTTACCAGACAATTTACCTCATGAAATTCCTGATTATGTTGTCTGCTGAAAATATAAATGCTAAATATATTTATTTTATACATAACTACAAGTTTGTGTCAGCATCTCTGACCTCGTGTGGTACACTTGGTGTGCAATTTCCCTGTCAAAATATCTACAAGAAAACAACAAAGCATAGAGAGAACCAAGGACTTCACATTTCAATCCCAAACTACAAATATTCCTTTATATCATTCTATCAATATTCTTTTCTATCAATAATAATAATAATAATGAGGAGGAGAAGGAGGAGGAGGAGGGGAGGAGGAGGAGGAGGAGGAGGAGGAGGAGGAGGAGGAGGAGGAGGAGGAATGGCTATACTGAGGATTAGAACAGATTAAATACAATAAAAAATTAGAATTAGCGGGAATATAGTTATACATGATTTTGTATAACATATTTAAAGTGAATGTCAGAGGTTAAGATTAAATTTTGAAAAAGGATGGCATTAGATATGTCCAGTGTTATAGTGTTATAACTATTAGAAAGATGTAGTGAGCATCGATTAACTGAAAAATGAAGGAATACGTGTTGATATCAATATATATAACAACACTAGACTATGTTTGTTTAATGTAGTAATATTGATTTGTATTAATATTGGTTTTGTACTAAAATGAATGATACTCAAGACACCTCTCTGCCCATGCAATGATATTGATGATATTGGTGCATGTTTAAAAAAAAAAAAAAAACTTTACTCAAAAATAATACTAATCAGGCTTTTTATGGTAACTCGTTTATCCCTGAAACCTAAGAGGAAGATGGGATTTCTAGAACATGCTACATCCCAAAGTACAGTTTTTACAGTCGACTTTTAAAGCCCTACATGGTATCGGACCTGGTTACCTGAGAGACCGCCTCCTGCCAACTACCTCCCAAAGGGCTATAAAATCTCACAGGTTAGGTCTCCTCCGGATTCCATCTGCCGGTCAATGTCGGCTGGCGACTCCCCGGGGGAGAGCCTTCTCTGTTGCAGCTCCAGCCCTATGGAAAGATCTCCCCGTTGAGATCCGGACCCTGACTACCCTTCTGGCCTTCTGCAAAGCGACCAAGACCTGGCTGTTCTGGCAGGCCTGGGGCTTTTGAGTTGTCCAGCCCCATCCTAAGTTGTGAATGTTGTGGACTTTTAATGTTGTTTTGTTTTTGTATGTCTTCCCTTTCCCTTTTTACTTGTAAGCCGCCCTGAGTTTTTCAAGAGTGGGCAGCATACAAACTAATTAAATAACAAATAATAATAATAAATTAAATAATAAGTTCGTTTAGTGACTGTTTGAAGTTACAATGGCATTGAAAAAAGTGACATATGGCCATTTTTCACACTTATGACCGTTGTAGCATCCGCACGGTCATATGATTTAGATTCGGACGCTTGGCAACTGGTTCATATTTATGACGGCTGCAATATCCTGGGGTCATGAGGTCATCTTTTGCGAACCTTCTGACAAGCAAAGTCAATGGGGAAGCCAGATTCATTTAATAATCTGGTTACTGATTTAAGAACGGCAGTGATTCACTGAACATATGTGGCAAGCAAAGTCCTAAAATGGAGCAAAACAAATTTCTCACTTAGCAACATACATTCGGGGCTCAACTGTGGTCATTGGTCAAGGGCTACCTGTACAAAATTTTACTTTAGTTCAATGTGTTGAGCTGACCTTGACTCATCCTGGAAAGCTAAGCAGGGTCGAATGAGGTTAGCACTTGAATGAGAGACACCAGAGCTGCAGGCTACAGTGGGAGTTCAAAATTTTCTTCTACAATGAGGTTGGAGGCCAAATCAGGACTCAGACTGGACTTGAAAAGTCCAATTTAATTAGTCTCTTTTCCTTCAAAACCTGGGCTT
Source organism: Thamnophis elegans (assembly GCF_009769535.1). Taxonomy (NCBI): domain Eukaryota; kingdom Metazoa; phylum Chordata; class Lepidosauria; order Squamata; family Natricidae; genus Thamnophis; species Thamnophis elegans. The sequence continues at coordinate 8,617,882 of NC_045546.1, forward strand.
AAACTCTAAGTAGGACAAAAGTTTTCAGTATATGCAGAGAGATTGTCTACAATTCTGCAAAGCAGACATTTAATCTCAGTTAAAAAATAGTTTTAAAAAAGTTGACCTTGACCCTTGTAATATTGATTGGGCATCCAGGCTAGGGGACAAAAAAAAAAGGAAAGGGAAAGGAAAGGAGATTCAAGCACTTAGTGTGTTGATCTCAAAACAGGTCATCCTGTTACTAATAACGGAGAATATTTGTAGCTCGAGGTTGACATGAGGGGTCCTGGGTGCTGTCAGAGAACACCAAGGACTCGTCAGGTCATCCTGTTTTCCCAAATATAATTTTGGCCATTTAAAGTTATATTATCCCTGTTACTGCTGTACTATTTACCACATAATATTATCCTTATGGTGCAAAACTGAGGACAAATAAGTTCTTAATCCTGCCTAAAGGTAGAGGTTCCACTCAAACACGTGGTAGCCTTTCCTGACTCTAGGGGGTGGTGCTCATCTCTGTTTCAAAGCCGAAGAGCCAGCGCTGTCTGAAGATGTCTCCGTGGCCACGTGGCTGGCATGACTAAATGCCAAAGGCGCACGGAACGCTGTTACCTTCTAGTTTTAGTTAGTTAGTTTAGTTCACTTTATTTGTATGCCGCCCTTTTCCCTGGGGGGACTCAGGGCGGCTCACAGTTCAAAAGGGGTGGGGGAAGGACAAAGAATTTACAACATAAAAGCACTACATCATTTAAGAACTCAACAGTCATACAATTCAAGTAGGGGTTAGAATCTTTAACCCCAGGCCAGCCGGGATAGCCAGATTTTAAGTGCGGCGTGGAAGGTCTGGAGGGTGGTGAGGGTCCGGATCTCCACGGAGAGTTCGTTCCAGAGGGTCGGAGCAGCCACCGAGAAGGCTCTCCTCCGAGTAGTTGCCAGTCTACACTGGCTGGCTGATGGAATTCGGAGGAGGCCTAATCTATGCGATCTTATCGGTCTAGTGGAGGTGATTGGCAGTAGGCGGTCTCTCAAGTACCCAGATCCAATACCATGAAGGGCTTTGTAGGTGACAAGTAGCACCTTGAAGCGCACCCGGAGATCAACAGGCAGCCAGTGCAGCTCGCGGAGGATAGGTGTTACGTGGGTGAATCGAGGTGCACCCACGATCGCTCGCGCGGCTGCATTCTAGACCAGCTGAAGTCGCCGAATACTCTTCAAGGGCAGCCCCCTTCCCACCAAAGGTGGTCCCTATTTTTCTACTTGCATTTTTTATGTGCTTTTGAACTGCTAGGTTGGCAGAAGCTGGGACAAGTTACAGGAGCTCACTCTGTTATGCAGCGGTAGGGATTTGAACCGCCAAACTGCCAACCTTTTTGATCAACAAGCTCAGCGTCTTGGCCACTGAGCCACCGCGTCCCAGTTAATCCTGCTTAGTTCGTTTTAATTCTTATTCTGTATCTTTATGGGTTTTTTTTATTTAAAAAAAGACTGTCTATATCTTGCTGTAGGATTCTTTGCCGTGAGAGACTCTGCACAATACCTTTAATACAATGGGGAATGCTGGGATGATATTTGACTTAAAAGTGCACATTCTAAAGTGCAACAGAAGCCCAACTATTTTTGGCTTCCCTGCTCGATGAAAAGCTTCTCAGGTTCTGTTTAATGCGCACAAATCTTTATGCCACTGGAATTAAAAAAAAAACCAACATTTGTGGCAGATTCAAAACAATTGCCGTGCAGAAAAATATATATCCTGCATGTTGCTGTCATCTCAACCTTTTTCAAGGGAGAAGAGAATTTTGGAGAAATGTTGTGTTTGTTGTGTCTTGTATTAAGTTCCTTATGAAATGTGCAAGGAATGTTTGGGTGGATGTCCTGTTTTTCACCGTATGATGAAAAATACTATAGCAATAGCAATAGCAGTTAGACTTATATACTGCTTCATAGGGCTTTCAGCCCTCTCTAAGCGGTTTACAGAGTCAGCATATCGGCCCCAACAACAATCCTCATTTTACCCACCTCGGAAGGATGGAAGGCTGAGTCAACCTTGAGCCGGTGAGATTTGAACAGCCGAACTGCAGAACTGCAGTCAGCTGAAATAGCCTGCAGTGCTGCACTCTAACCACTGCGCCACCTCGGCCATGATCTGCATACTTTTTCAGACTCAACATACCTAGACAGGTAGTCTTCAACTTACGACCACAGTCGAGCCTAACATTCATGTCGTGAAGTGAAACATTTGTACGTGAGTTTGCCCCATTTTACGAACTTTCTTGCCATGGTTGTTAAGCAAATCACTGCAGTTGATAAGTGAGTAACCCCGCTATTAGTTGAATCTGGATTCCCCATTGACTTTGCTTATCAGAAGGCTGCAAAAGGAGATCACATGACCTTGGGACACAGCAATGGTCGTAAATATGAACCAATTACCAAGCGTCTGAATTATGATCACATGATCATGGGGAATGCTGCAAAGGTTGTAACTGTGAAAAATGGCCATAAGTCACTTTTTTCAATGCCGTTGTAACTTTGAAAGTCACTGAATGAACAGCTATAAGTCGAGGACCACCTGTATAATTCAACCTCCTCACCTTAAAAATAAAATTATAACAAGGGAAGGGGTGAATGAATGTCTTCATTCATATTCAGTCCATACTCACTGTGGCCCATCGGTAAAACACAATTCCTGGTCTTGCTAAAGTTATGCAACCTTGCAGTTAGGTATCTACAAAGGAACGCTTACAAAATATGAGTCTGGAAGAAGAAAACCATGAAAATCATTTCATCCAGTTCCTTGCCAACAAGATGAGAAGGTTTTCATGCTACCCATAAAAAAAATCTTATCAATCTTTCCAATTCTGAACACAAGTAGCAATAACAATAGCACTTAAACTTATATACTGCCTCATCGTGCTTCACAATACCCTCTGGGCTGTCAGCCTATTGCCCCCAACAATTTGGGTCCCAATTTTACTTGGAAGGATGGAAGGCTGTGTCCAATGGTGGGATTTAAATAATTTAACAACTGGTTCTCTGCCCCAATGTCCAGCTGGGTAGGCGGGGCTTGGTGGTCATGTGACCGTGTGGGCTGGGCCAACTCAACCTCACTCGATGGGCGCTTCGCCTTAGCTTTTACAATGTAATAAGGGTTAACCGGAGAGGCAGTTTCTGTAAGCAGGGCAACAAAGATTAGGCTAGAAACAACACCAGAATGTTTCCTTCCTGCCTCTCTTAAAGGATTAGCCCTGTAAAGTGGAATAAAACAAAAGGAGATTTTTTCCCAACAACCATTTCTCCCAACTCCTTAGAAAGTTAACAACCGGTTCTCCCGAAGGTGTGAACTGGCTGAATCCCACCACTGGTTGTGTCAACCTTGAGCCCGGTCAGGATCAAACTCCAGGCTGTGGGCAGTGTTCGCCTGCAATATTGGATTCTAACCACTGCGCCACCATGCCTCAAGAAGAAAAAATGATGGACAGCAGTTGTGAACCTACATGCCAAGTATCTCCAGCTAAGTGGTGAATCAAAATACACAAAACCTTCACCCCCAAATTTGGCTGGATATTTTATTTCAGCAGGAGTTAAAAAGAGATGTTTTGTATATAAACAGTAGAAGCAGAACTGACGTTGACTGATGCTTATGGTAACTATGTGAGGGTGGAAGCTGCTTTGCATGGGGCCAAAACTTTGATAATGGGAATTTCTGATTCAAAGGAAGACAAAGTTAGTTTTACAAAAGATTTTTGGATAAATTAATGGACTTATTATAAGAAAAATAGAATTTAATGGAAGCTGGAATGGAGTAATTTACCTATAAAGGAAAATAATCTCTGAAAAAAATATTAAACCAACACAAGGCAAATTATCAAAATCTTTTTTTAACATAATGGACATTTAGAGCTAATAAATTTACCAAGACAATAAATTGTGATGCAAAAAAAGATAATTATTTTGCTAAACGACACCCATTTTTTTCAAGAATCGATAACTTTTCGATTTGTAAGAATTTGGCAACTAATTTTTAGAAATTGGGCATTAACTTAAAAAACAAAGAGACAAGAAAAAATACAGGCAATTTTAAATGAGATAAAAATGAAAGAGGAATTCAAGAAATTCACAACAAAATAATAAACTTTTACAGTGGCAATTGTCTTTGCTAACATAAATTGAGGTTAAAAATTAAATTGAAGAGCAAATATATTGAAGAGCATATATGTGTGTGTGTGTGTGTGTGTGTGTGTGTGTGTGTTTTATTTGTGCTGATAAATAAATAAAGGGAGACTAGTATAGATCTATTTCAAGCTATTTAGCTCTCATCAGCTAGCCATACCCTTACTGGGATTTGAACCAGCTAGCTGATATATATGTGTGTGTATATATCATATATATATATATATATATATATATATATATATATATATATATATATATGTGTGTGTGTGTGTGTGTGTGTGTGTGTGTGTGTGTGTGTGTGTGTGTGTGTGTGTGTGTATGTGTATATGTATATGTATATGTATATGTATAAAATTTGCAAATGAGCCAGAGAAATGGCATATAAAATGAGGAAAGGAAAAGAGGAGGGAAAGTGTTATTAAAGCTACAAGATGGAACTATTGTAACAATCGATAACATAAAAATTATTTCATCAATATTATTCTAAATTATATAAAGGAGAAGAAATTTCTCTGGCAAAGGTCAATAAATTCTTAAAGAAGCAAAATATATTGAAGGTCAAAGAAAACAGAAAAAAACTACAGGCAGTCATTGACTTACAGTTTTCTTTTATGTGGGAAACGGATCCAAATGGCCCTTTGAGTGTTTAAGGTTGCCGACCCCTGGGCTAGGGAAATAAATCTAAACAGATGGCAATGGACTAAACTTTGTGAAGAGGTTTGGGGCAATGGTAAAATCTAAAAAAAATTTCCACCAGTTCTGTGGGCATGGCTTGGTGGTGGTGGGTCATGTGATTAGGTGGGCATGGCTAACTTTCTTTTCCCTTTTCAAAGCATTTTTTTTTCCCTTCTTGTTCGGGCAAATAGGCAGGGAAAAAATGCTTTAAAAAGTGAAAAGAAAAAGATTCCGACGATTGTGCTGCTCACAGCTGATCCAGGAGATTGTGGGAAGGTTTTTTTTTCCACTTTGTAGAGCATTTTTTCCCTGCCTATTCACCCAAACTGTCAGAGAAAAAAATGCTTTAAAAAGCAGAGGAAAAGCTTTCGACAATCGCGCGGCTCACGGCTAAGCCACGTGATCCTCAGAAGTTTTTTTCTTCTTTACTACCGGTACGCAGAACCAAGGACAATCATCCCTGCTAGTTTGGCTGAACCAGGCTGAACCAGGAGGATTTCACCCCTGGTTTGGGGGTCTCTGGAACCATCTTGTAATTTATATGGATTCCAGAAAAGCACTACAGAATTCCTCCTGACTCTGAAAATAACAAATTGAAATTCACTGTGGCTCTACTAGAGACACCTTGCTAAGACAAAGACAGTGAATCTCATCTTGTAGCCTCACCCATTCACCCCTTATCTGTTCTTTGTAAAAAGTCTTAATATATCTTACTTCTGATTTTATTGTGAGTGGGTTTTTTTCCCCCTTTATCTTTTCTGCAGTGCCTGCACATTCTTATCTCTTTTAGGTGTTCAGTGTTGATCTTCAGTGAGAGCCACTATGCTGTTGTGTTATTAGCCTTTGTGCTACTCTTTAGACACAAGGAAAGAGGAAGAAGACTAAAGCAGGTACGGAGAGTGGAGGCAGGAAGGCAGGAAGGAAGGAAGGAGAGGGATGGAGGGAAGGAGGGAGGAGAAGGAGGGAGGAAGGAAGGGAAGGAGGGCGAGAGGAAGAAGGAGGAAGGAAGGAATGGAGGAAGGAGAAGGAGGGAGGGAGGAAGGAGAAGGAGGGAGGGAGGAAGGAAGGGAAAGAGGATGAGAGGAAGAAGAGGGAAGGAGAGGGAGGGAGCGAGGAATGGAGGAAGGAAGGCAAAGGAGGGAGGGAAGAATGGAGGGTGAGAGGAAGAAGAGGGAAGGAAGGAAGGAGAGGGAGCAAGGAAGGAAGAAGGAAAGGAAGGAGGAGGGAGGAAGGAGGGGAAGGAGGGCGAGAGGAAGAAGGAAGGAATGGAGGAAGAAGGAGGAAGGAAGGAAGGAGGGTAGGAGGAAGAAGAGGGAAGGAAGGAAGAAGAGGGAGGGAAGGAGGAATGGCGGGAGGAAGGCGGGAGGAATGGAGGGTGAGAGGAAGAAGAGGGAAGGGAGGAAGGAAGGAGAGGGAGGGAGGAAGGAAAGAGGAAAGGAAGGAAAAGGAGGGTGGAATGAAGGGAAGGAGGGCAAGAGGAAGAAGGAAGGAAGGCCATTTAATTCTAGCCATCCCAGAAGAGTTGCCATCAGCGACTATTCCTATAAATCATTGTGCAACAAAGATACACAAGTTGCTAAGTGAATTGTCACAGTGCCCTGCTTCTTCTCATTCCTTCTCTGTATCATCCCTATTAAATTATTAAAGGCCTCTCTTTGATGCTCCTTAAACACATTTTGGGCCTGTTTCAAATACGTATTTGATTGACACAGGCACACGCGTGCACACCCTTTGAAGTATTTATAAACACCCAAGCGTGTCCGAATCTACATCCATCCACAAGCCTGCCCAGATAATTCAAAGGATGGCATGATCTCTTAGCTTTGTAATTCAGCACACTAGCATACATCATGAAAAGTGCCTGTGTTTGTGTGTGTGTGTTTGTATTTATTTATTTCCCACCTTTATTGTGTTCATAAAAAACTCAAGGTGGCCAGCATACCTAACATGTATCGTTAGCCTATAACTGAAACGGCAATTATTTTTTTTTGCACTAATGAAAAAACTCTGCAATATGGTTTCTTTCAGCACAGATTTTACCATGTTTCATAACAACAGAGGATTAGTATTATTTTTCTTCATTAAATTAGAAATGTTAATATAATGTATAATATATGATAATAGGCAGCCATTGAGGTAGCTAAATCAAATTTCTATTTAGTATTTATTTATTTATTGTTTATAGTTATTCATTAGTTATAAATATTATTTATAACATTTAATAATAATTTAACAAAGTTGGAAGGGACATTGGAGGCCTTCTAGTTCAATCCCATGCTTAGGCAGGAAACCCTACACCACTTCAGACAAGTGGTTATTCAACATCTTCTTAAAAACTTCCATTGTTGGAGCATTCACAACATCTGGATTCCCCTGATTTAATTGTTCTAACTGTCAGGAAATTTCTCCTTACAGATGGAAACTTAGAAAGAGCACTGCAAGAATTCATAGATTGCTTGGCCATTTGAGAGAAAGAAATCTTAATATCTGGTCTCCAAAGCACATGACCAATGGACATTTAATGCGTGGCACGACAAAACCACGCTCGACTAAAGCGCGCCCAATTAAACCGCGTCGCTGACGTCATCAACAGGGCGACAACAGCGAGCGCGGAGAAAGAAGGGCGCTTTAAATAGCGCTTTGAAAGCAAGCCGATTTAAGGTAAGGGTTAGGTTTAGGGTTAGGGTTAGGGTTAGGGTTAGGTTAAGGGTTAGGGTTAGGTTTAGGGTTAGGTTAAGGGTTAGGGTTAGGTTTAGGGTTAGGTTAAGGGTTAGGGTTAGGTTTAGGGTTAGGTTAAGGGTTAGGATTAGGTTTAGGGTTAGATTAAGGGTTAGGGTTAGGGTTAGGTTTAGGGTTAGGTTAGGGTTAGGGTTAGAGAGATATAAATGAGACTGGAAAAAATGGATTGATTATACACAAAGCAAATATGGGACTAAGAAACTCCAGATAGCCTATGCTTAAGATTAGTAACAACTTAAATTGTTTAAAGTTTGGGTAACAGTAAGAAGCTGAGTTCAATGTAGAGATTTTATTGATCTTTTCTCTGCTTTGTTTTTAAGACATTTTAGACTGTGTTTGCTAAAAAGTTATACCGTGTACGGGCTCTGGGAAGTCGGGGGGAGGGAAGGGAGGTGGGGTTCTAGGGGGAGGGGGGGAGGGGGGAAATATAATATGTGTTAGATCTTAAAGTACATGATTGCACTTGTATACTGTGGCTTTTCAATGTTAGTGTAAAAATAGGACAAGCTGAACATAGTGGCAGACAATAGAGGTACACCGAAGGGAGTAGAGTAGAGTGAAAGAAGAAGGAGGGGTGGAGAGGGTGGGAGAGAGGATCGGAGGTAGGAGGAGAAGGAAGGGAGGGAACGTAAGAGTGAGGAGTGATAGAGGGGGAGGGGAAGTAGGAAGTAGAGGGGTAGGTAGGTAGGAAGAATGAAAGTTGGAGGGGGGTGAAAGAGGGTGTATGGTGGGTCAAGGTGGTATATTGGGTTTGTATTGTGGGGGGTATTGTCTATAAAAGCGAGGGCTGTGTTTATTATTCAATGTTATATGCCCTGGTTATGCACAGTATACATGTGATTGTATGGAATGAAATGGAAATAAAACACTTGTATATTAAAAAAAAAAAGGTTTAGGGTTAAGGGTTAGGTTTAGGGTTAGGTTTAGGATTAGGTTTAGGGGGGTTAGGTTTAGGTTTAGGGGTTAATTTTAGGTTTAGCGTTTACAGCATGCTTTTTTCTCCGCGCTGTTGTCACGCTGTGATGACATCAGCTACGTGGTTTCGTCGAGCCCCTTTAGTCGAACGCGGTTTTGTGGTGGAACCCATTTAATGCGCATATCTGATGAATCATGTTCTTCCAAGTATTAGGAGAGAATTATTAATGGGGTACAGGCAGTCCCTAACTTAAAACCATTGATTCAGTGACTGTTCAAAGTTACAACAGCACTGAAAAAGTGACTTAGGATCGTTTTTCAACTTATATCCATTGCAACATCCCATAGTAACATGATTGGACTCTTGGCAACTGGCCTCTATTTATGACGGCTGCAGCATGCCATTGGATCCCCTTTTGCAACTTCTGACAAAATGAAGTCAATGAGGGAAACCACATTCACTTAACAGCCGTGTTACTAACTTAACAACTGCAGTGATTCACTTAACAACTGCGGCAAGAAAGGTTGTAAAATTGGGCAAATCTCACTTAACATCTGCCTTGCTTAGCAATGGAAATTTTGAGGTCAACTGTGGTCATAAGTTGAGGACTACCTTTACGTAATTCCATCAGTGATATATGAGGGGAGATCCCCCCCTCTCCTAGAAGAATGAAGTATTCTGAGAAATATTATAGAATATTATATTTCCCTAAGGAAGAAACTGGTTTTCCCAGTTGCAATGTATGACTGTGAAGGTTGGACCATAAGAAAGGCTGAGCGCCAAAGAATGGAGGCCTTTGAACTATGGTGCTGGAGAAGACTCCTGCGAGTCCCTTGGACTGCAAGGTGATCTAACTGGTCAGTCCTAGAGGAGATCAACCCTGACTGCTCTTTAGAAGGCCATTTCCTGAAGATGAAACTCAAATGCTTTGGCCACCTAAGGAGAAGGAAGGGCTCACTAGAGAAGAGCCTCATGCTGGGAACGATTGAGGGCAAAAGAAGAAGGGGATGACAGAGAATGAGGTGGCCGGATGGAGTCACTGAAGCAGTCAGCATGAGCTTAAATGGACTCCAAAGGATGATAGAGGACAGGAAGGCCTGGAGGAATGTTGTCCATGGGGTCGCGATGGGTCAGACATGACTTCGCAACTAACAACAACAAAAGGAGGAATGGAGAAACATGCTCTTGGAGAAAGAAAGGGACAGCCCACACCTTTCTTAATAGCCCGCAGCAAATATTTTTTGCCCATTAAGAAAGACTGGGCCAGCCTATCTGCAAAACAACAGACCTTCAAATCCAGGATGATGAGATTAAGACATGCCCCTCCAGGACATAATAAGATTAACCCACTAGCAGCAGAGCTCACTACATTGCATAATCCCCTAAGGACATTGCGTCAGCCAAGCTTCAACCAAACCTGGGAGCTCAGACAACCTCAGCTATGACCCCTGCATAGCCCCATGGGAGTCTGACAGCAGCCAATCGAATACATGTTCTTCCACAGGAACAGGAAGTTCAAGTTCAAAGCCCAAGAGAAGGTATAAAAACCCCTCACTCTCTACTCCATGCTTCATTAAACCATCTTTCCAATTAGCCTCCATGTTTCCAGTGTCTTTCTCCTGGCTTGGAACTGAACCAGATGGATATTTCTTCTCACATATAGTTCTGAAGTGGGTTCTTAATTTGAGCAGTTGTTGCAGCTCATTGATTATTGACATGTCTTAATGCCTCGGTGATTGTGGGAATATGCAGGTTCAGAAGTTAAAAACGTAATGTCATCAGCAAAGAAGTTAAATACTGTAGTTGAATTTATTTTTTTCATATTGACTTCTGTAATTTCCGAATGAATATGCAGAATGTGAAGAAGTGACTCATTCTAAATGCAAGTAATAATGTGGGCAAGATTCAGGCTTATCTTGTCTCTTCTGCTTAATTTGGTCATCCCAATTAATGACAGTTCAGCATGCATCCCTTCAGTCAATGGTATAATTCATTATTTTTAAATATTACCTACAGGTTTTGATGTAGAATTACTATGCTAAACTACATATATCAATCAATGCCTTTCAAATCAAGGATTGGCCTCTGTCTAGGTGAAAAATCCTTCCTGATTTGTAGGTATATATGGAGTAATAAGGCTATTAATTCTGAGGCTAAAATTGCTGTTATATTTTTTTACATCTTGATTTTAAAATGTAATTGGACAATTATGTGCTTAGCCATTGCTTACTCCTGCTTTGTTCTCCTAGCACAAAATGTAATCGTCTCTCGGATTTCATCTTCAATTAAATCCTCAACAACCTATTTCATGGTTATTCTGAGTTTCCAAAAGGTACAAACTAAAGGAGAATTTACTTAATACATCTTTAGATATTCTTTAGATGCCTGGTTCAGCATCTTGGTATGAGTTTTAATTTCTTTTGTTTTCTATTTCTATTTTTCTACATTCTCCTTACCTTTTTTCCTGAAAATTTTAGCCAATTATCTTGATGTTTCCATTTTATCCCAAATGCACATATATCTCTTCAAGTAACTTAGGAACAAGTACTGTTGTTAGTTTCAAGAACAAAAAAAACTCCAGTCTTTTCTTACTTAAAATCCTTTTGCTGCCGTTTCTCATGTTAAAAGTTCAATTGTCCTTTCTGAATAGTTCATCTGTTTAAGCTGATTCTCGTTTCTAATAATGGAACTCCTTGTGCAAAATTCACCTTGCAGCACTATGCAATTGTATATGTACAATTGTACAGTGTGAGAGACGCTGACTGTTTTTGTACAAAAAGTTTTCTTTCGCCATTTCTTGAATTTTATTAAGTACATATTTCCTGAGCGGAGAGGGAAGATTATAATAGCAAATATATCCACATGTGGAAATAAGGGTTCTCCTGAGACCTATACACTCTGAAGCATGGTTGAAAGAGAGATCCAACCTAGAAGGAAGGAGAAATTTTCTGAAAGTAAGAACAGTTAATGGAAAGTTACAGGGTCTGCTGCTCAAGCAGGGAGTTGGACTAGAAGATCTCGCAAGGTCCCTTTCAGCTCTGTTATTCTGTTAACACTTATATATTGATGAAGTGGCCAGGGTGTGCGTGTCACATTAAATATGTCCTATTTGTCATCTGTTCAGCGGGGTCTACCTGATTTGGCATCCTTCCATTACTTCCTAAAGGAATGTCTTCAAAAATTGCTGGTGCAAATTGCTGAAGTTTTTTTATTAGGAATTATGTCAGTGAAATACAAAAAAGAATGGAAACCTGAAGTTTTTTTTAATTAGGAATAATCTCTGCGAAATACAAAAAAGAAATCCAGTATTTAATACTACATATAATTACGGCAGCAAGGATTGCCTTTGCCCAGAAATGGAAAAACAAATTAATCCCAAGCGAAGATGAAATAATAAGAAAGGTTATGGATTGTGCTAAAATGGAGAAACTAACTAAAGAAATACAGGGAAAAGAAGAATCAGAATTCTACCAGATATGGGGTAAATGGTATAGGTCGATGGAGGAAAGAAACAAGAATCAATGAAGGAATATAACAAAACTCAAAAATAATAGTTGTGAGTAAAATAAGAGGGTTAAGAATGGTGAAATCCAAATGAAATACAATAGAAGGGGAAATAATATAAGGTGAGCAGTATCGATTGATGACTGCTATTATAAAAAAACAGGAAGTTCCTGTTTGTACTGTATTGTATAAATGTGGTGTACATCTAATTTGTGTGTGTGTGTGTATTTTACATGTTTGTTAATGAAAATCTTTAAAAAAAAAGAAATTGCTGGTGCTCCATCACTGGGGGTTTTAAAGAAGAGATTAGACAGCTATTTGTCTGACAGGGCATAGGGCTTTGATGGGGAACCTAGGGCACGCGTGAAGAGGTGGCACGCAGAGCGCTCTCTGTGGGCACGCATTCCATCACCAGGTAGTCTTCTGGCTTTGCGTGCACGCATGCGCGCCAGTTGGTCTTCGCCTGTGCCGGAAACCCAAAGACAAGCTGGTCAGAGCACGTGCATGCATTGGCACCTGGTCTTTGGTTTCCTGGTGCGCCGCACCCACATTCTCATCTGGGCACTCGGTGCCGAAAAGTTGGCTATCACTGGCTTAAGGGGGGTTGGGTCTTCTGCTTGATCATTCAATTGAGCTAGAAGACCTCCAAGGTTCTTCCCAACCTATTCTTCTACATTCTAGGTTCTTACCAGTGGTGGGATTCAAATAATTTAACAACCAGTTCTCTGCCCTAATGACTATCTGGGTAGGTGGGGCTCGATGGTCATGTGACTGGGTGGGCTTGGCCAACTCAAGGTCACTCAAGTCAATGGGTGCTTCGCCTTAGCTGTGACAATGTAATAAGGATTAACCGGAGAGGCAGTTTCTGTAAACAGGGCAGTAAAGATTAGGCTAGAAACAACACCAGAATGTTTTCTTCCTGCCTTCCTTACAGGATTAGCCCTGTAAAGTGGAAAAAAACAAAAGGAGATTTCTTCCAACAATCGGTTCTCTGAACTACTTAGAAAGTTACCAACTGGTTCTCCCGAATAGGTGCGAACTGGCTGAATCCCACCACTGGTTCTTACCCAAAGCCTCGTGGAAGACATCACTTCCTGAGGCAAATAGCCTAGACTGGGTTTTCTTCCTCCACTGGCGATAAACACCAAATGAATCTGGCATCCAAGGCAGAATTCGTGTCCCCATTCAAGACAAGCAAAATCAGTCAGGAAGGCTTTGAGCTCTACAGCGTGCTGGAAATAACAGCCTGGCCTTAGTTAGGAACACAGAACGGTCCTAAGATTAGCACTTGCCTGCCAGACTTAACTCCTGTGTTGACACGCCAAAGCACATTCAAAATCTGCTTCGCTAGTTTTGCAACACAACCTAGAGAACAATGTCGTCTTTTATAAAAGGGCATTTTTTATATAGCTCTCCTCATACTTTTGCCCAGCAGAGATGATCCAATCCGCTGCTCCCTGAAATTCCTCCCCTCCCTTGGGTGATACAGGTGGTCCGTGTTGTGGCCCGCAAGCAGAGCTGGCAGCAGATTCGGAGAGTGAGGAGGTTGGGAGGGACATGGGCCAGTCCTGGAATCTGGGGAAGGCTCTGATGAGGGCTCTGCATTGGAGGCAGAGAGGGGGCCAGGGCCGTCTGACAGTTATCAGCTGCCTTTGGAATCAGACATCAGTGAGGCAGACGAACAGCTGGAGCCTGTTCCCAGTGTGCGCATGCGCACAGTTGTCAGATGAAGGGAACAGCTAAGGAACAGAGCTTGACTTGGGAGTAAGGCCACAGGTGGACAGTGAATGGCCCCTCCCATAGGGAATAAAAGAGGAGCGAAAGGGGAGGAGTTTGCAGGAGACGATTAGTTCATGCCTGCATTCTTGCCAAGTATTGTACTTGCCAAGTATTGAAAGATATCAGCCTGGCCACTCTCCAGGCCTGATAAAGGTCGGTAATTGTGAACTATCTTGAAAGACTGTGGGCCGGGAGTTTGCTGGAGAGGAAGTCACTGTAAATTAAATGAAAGGAGTTTATCAGGACGAGGCTTCATGTGCTGGGGGAGTCTAGGTCAGAACAGTCTATGTATAAGGTTAAGAACTTACTATAATGATATTTCGCTGCTGATAAGCAATTCTAATAGGGGAACAAATGAAAACTGGTATATAGGCAGCGATGCTTTGTTGAACAATGAAGGAATAAGATCTCTGTTTGAAGGTATGAAATGCAAGGTTAACAATAAATATAAGTATACTTTCTGGGGGAAAATAATGCTAATGTTAACTGAATATATATTGTAGAATGAAAATGAGGCCTTTAGTTATATTAGATGAAATATTTGAGATGGTAAATATTATTTGAAGATGCAGATGTTAAAACATTTGTAACCAAACGACATGCTGCATGTGATGATGGTTTTTTTTTCTTTTTTGTCTTCTTCCCCCCCCCCTTTTTTTTAAACCCTAGGTTATTGTGGTGTCTATTAAATATACAACAGAGAGATACGGGGTGTGTGTATGGGGGGAAACGTAGTAGGGATGCACCTGTGATCAAATGACATATTGTATGGGATGATGGGTTTTTTTTCTTTTTTTTTCCTTTTCCCTTTGTTTTTTTTTTCTATTGTTATGTGATTATGTTGTCTATGTAATAAAAAATAAAATTATATATATATATAAAAGAACAGTCCTTGACTTTTAATCTTTCGTTTTGTGATTGTTCACAGATACACCACCACTAAAAATAGTGCCTAGGATCATCCTTCATACTGACGACCGTTGCAGCATTCCCCCTGGTCATGTGATCAAAATTCGAATGCTTGGCAACTGGCTCGTATTTATGACAGTTGCAGTGTCCTGGGGGGTCACGTGATCATCACTTGAGACCTTCTGACAAGCAAAGTCAATGGGGAAGCCAGATTCACTAACAAGCTGGGCTGCTAACTTGTCAACTGCAGTGATTCACTTAATCCCTGTGGCAAGAAAGATCGTAAATGGGACAAAACCGGGGTGAAATGCTACCAGTTCGGGCCAGTTTGCCCGAACCAGTAGTAAAAAATGCTACAGGTTCACAGAACTGGTAGTAAAAAATACTTTAAAAAAAGTTTTTTTAAAAAAAGTTCCGACGATCACACGTCGCATAGCCAAAAACGGGAGGTGGGGGAGGTCCGTTTTTCCTCCCAGCAGGTTTCCCTGAGGCCTACTAGGCCAAAAATGGGGCGTGGGGGTGGGTCAAAAAAGGGAGGTGGGGGATCCGTTTTTGCTCCCAGCAGGCTTCCTGAAGAAAGAAGCTGAGAAAGAAAGAAGGAAGGAAAGAGAGGCAGAGAGAGAAACAGAGAGAGAAAGAAAGAAGGGACAAAGAGAAAGAAAGAAAGGGAGGGAGGGAAAAAGGAGAGGAAGGAAGAACTACAAACCTGGCACTAGACGCAGCTTCAGAGGATAATCCAGGGCTAGAAGGGACCTGGAGGTCATTTAGTTTAACCCTGCTCCAGCAGGACGTTGTTAAAGTGAATTTCTGTCTTTTGATCCCCCAGTTTTCATGTAACTGTCACATAACCACGGTTCATCGACAAATGCGCGCTCGACAAAACCGTGACGTGAAAACCGCGGCGAGAAAACCACGGCGAAAAAATCATGAGGTCGAAATCGCACCAACGAATGCACACAGAAGCGCGCCGACAAATGCGCGCCGATGAAAGCGCGACATCAAAAAACAACGAAAACAACGTAATAACCCTAACCCTTACCTTAACTTAAATCGCGCTTTTGTGGGCGCAGTTTTGTCAGCGCTTTGTTGTGGGTGAATTTATGACGTCGCGGTTTTCTCACCGCGATTTTGTCGCCGCGCTATTGTCGTGTGCGCATTTGTCGGGTCACACATGACCCCACCAAGCCACGGCCACCAAGCCACACAGAACCCTAGTTAAAAAAAAAAAATAGATTTCACCACTGGACAAAACTCACTCAACATGTCTCATTTAACACCAGAAATTTTGGGCACAGTTGTCGTCATAAGTCGAGGACTCGCCTGTACAATAACCCATCTACATTCATCTGAATGGCCTGAGCTTCTGATTTCCTATGCTTGGCAATTTATTTATTCAATTAACAAGACCAAAGGGATGAATGAATAAATCTCCACTGATTTCTTCAGGTGACATGGAAAACTGAAGGTATTTGCTTACATTTGGTTTGGAATTGCAACTGTAGCTCTCCATAGCTCCTTGTTAAGTGTGCCTTGGAACAGGACCACAAAATTAGGGGCTAAACCTCCTTGGACCATAAACAGGCAACTTTTGGCAGCCCACTTTTGCTGGATAATAATTCTCTCATCTTTGGGAAGCCTGGGGCATGGTGAGATACAGAAACTGCAGTAGGATATAGATTTTCTATCTTAACTAGATGCAATTTCTCCAGTCTTAGGAATTCTGGAAGCTCTTCCCGTCACATATTTGACACCTAAGCTGTTCTTCTGCTTCTTTGGGATTTGAGCCTCTAATTTTTTTTCAGTCTGGCTAGGTGCTCTACTCCAAAACGATAATCACTTCCCCAAATAGTAGAACCAGGCTTAGCCTGATCGATTGAATATGGGATTTAATAGGACAGTGATTGCTAACCTTTTCTGGTTGGAGTTCCCAAAGAGTCCATGCGCCTGAACCCCCAAAATAGCAATAACAATAACAATAGCAATAGCAGTTAGACTTATATACCGCTTCATAGGGCTTTCAGCCCTCTCTAAGCGGTTTACAGAGTCAGCATATTGCCCCCAACAACAATCCGGGTCCTCATTTTACTCACCTTGGAAGGATGGAAGGCTGAGTCAACCCTGAGCCGGTGAGATTTGAACAGCTGAACTGCAGAACTGCAGTCAGCTGAAGTAGCCTGCAGTGCTGCATTTAAGCACTGCGCTCAAAATACAATGTGCACCCCCATGCATGTGCTCCACCCCTGTACATGCATGCATGACCCCCTGCCCAAGCCCCACCCCCATGCATTCGCACATGACCCTCCCTCCGCTCATGCCCCACCACTCACGCATGCACGGCAGAGACTCGAAGACCAGCTGGCCAGTAGGTGAGCATGCATGCGCGGCAGAGCTGAACTGGGGCGATGGCTTGTGTACCATCAGAGAGGGGGTTGCGTGCTATCGTTGGCAAGTGTGCCATAGGTTCGCCATCACAGCAATAGGGCTTCGCTTCCATGAGCGTATTTTTTTTTATTTTAATTTTTATTTCTCATATATACATTCACAATTATAGGATCTCATAACTGTTATTAATAATATGTAGTAACAATTTTTCTCCCCTACAGTTGACAATATAATTGAAGTTGCTTTCTTACCATCCCATAAGCCCATCTTATTTTACAACAATCCTACTTCTTCTTCCTTCCTTCCCTCCCTTCTTCTCTCCTTCTCTCCTTCCTTCCCTCCTTCCTTCCCTCCCTCCTTCCCCCTTCCCTCCCACCTTTCTTCTCCTTCTCTCCTTCCCTTCTTCCTTCCCTCCTTCCTTCTCTCCTTCCTTTCCTCCTTCCTTCCCCCCTTTCTTCTCTCCTTCCTTCCCTTTCTTCTCTCCTTCCTTCCCTCCTTCCTTCCCCCTTTCTTCTCTTTCTTCTCTCCTTCCTTCCTTCCTCCTCTCCTTTCCCTTCTCTCCTTCCCCTTCCTCTCCTCTCCCCTTCCCCTCTTCTTCCCTTTCCTCCCCTCTCTCCTACTCTTGCATTCCCTCCAATTCTTCCTCTGCTTTTCCCTCTCCCATGAGCGTATTCTGAACACTGTTAAATCTTATCCCAATCCGCTCTTTTCAGAGAAGTGTTAAAGAAGGAATAGGAGCTATAGGACCATTTCATTCAGTGTAGTCGTCATTTGAGGTCACGCGAGCTTCTATAACCTAAATCACAATTTCCATCATTTTGAATTATTAGCCCTAAGGCAGTGGTGGGATTCAGCCTATTCGGGTTGGTTTGGGCGAACCGGTTGTTAAACTGCTGGCTGGCCCCGCCCCTTTCAAGAGTTCTCACACGCCCCATTTTGGCTCCCAGGTAAGTGCAGGGAGGCCTAATAGGTCCAAATGGGGTAAAGGGGAGTGCCCCTCCCCAAATGGCCTCTTTTTTGCTCCCAGGGGGATTCAGGAGGCCGAGTGCTGCCTGTCACACCTCCTGGCCATGCCCACCGTGGCCACACTCACTCAGCTGGTCATTAGAGCAGAGAACTAGTTGTTAAATTATTTGAATCCCGCCACTGCCCTAGGGGCCAGAGGCTGAAATGATCTGTAGCCCAGTGCTACCTGATGACCCCCCAAGTTGTCCACCTCTAGAGAACCACAGATCCGTGGCACGACAAAACCGCGGTCCACTAAAGCGCGCCCAATTAAAGCGCGTCGCTGACATCAGCAGCAGCGCAACAACAGCAACCACGGAGAAAAAAGGGTGCTTTAAAAGCACTTTGAAAGCAAGCCGATTCAAGTTAAGGTAAGGGTTAGGTTTAGGGTTAGGGTTAGGTTTAGGTTTAGGGTTAGGTATAGGGTTAGGTTAAGGGTTAGGGTTAGGTTTAGCGTTAGGTTAAGGGTTAGGTTTAGGGTTAGGTTAAGGGTTAGGTTTAGGGTTAGGTTTCGGGGGGTTAGGTTTAGGTTTAGGGGTTAATTTTAGCTTTAGCGCTCACAGCGTGCTTTTTTCGTCGCACTGTGATGACGTCAGGTATGCGGTTTCGTCGAGCGCGCTTTAGTCGAACGCTGTTTTGTGGTGGAACCCCACAGATCACCCCTTGGTTCTACAGCTTTTGCTCATCCACATGTTACTACCATTACCCACCTTGTTGTATGTCAGAAAGACAATCCACTGTCTAACTTCTGTTCATTTCTTGCCAGAATTTGGAAGGTGAGACATCTGGAAGGCCTCCAACTCGCCAAGATGGATTTACCCACTCAGTCAACAACCCTTCAGGGGATAAGATGGGAATCTTTACAGCCCCCTTGGAGGTCTTGCAATTGAACACAGGATGCTCTCCTTGCAAAAGAGGGGGCTACTGAAGGCTAAGATCCCTCCCCCAATCCAGTGGTTCCCCTCACGCCAGATGTGGTAGGTTTAACAAGATAACAGAGTAACACACTTGGAAGGGCACTTGTAGGTCATCTAATCTTTTCATTATTAATGGGATCCTTTCTTCCTCTGTTCGGTTATATAAACCTTTCAGTTGCCGGACAAAGAAAATCACCGCATTTCTTTTGATTCTGCATTTCACACCCAGAGAGGCAGAGCTACACAACTCAAGTTTCATTCCTATCTGTACATATCTCTCTCGCTTATAAATCAAGTCACATTAATACTTGTATAGATACTCACCCACTCATGTATGAAGTCATACTCCTAACTCTGTGTGTGTGTGTATTTATATTTTTATGTACACACAAATGCAGACAATTCGGATCACACTGCTATTTGAATTTACGCTCTCTCACACACTAAAAACCATACACGGTACACACAAAATCCAGGTCACACTTTCACCTTTATGTACACTATCTCACGCTTATAAATCCGTTCACACTCCAATCTCCCAGTCACAGATCAAGACATTCCTCTATAGCTCTTGCACTCCCAAAGGTAGTCAGATTTGTATTTGAATACAAAAGGCACACTCACAATTCAACTCATGCTCTGAATATACAATCTCTAAGTCACACTCTAGTTCTGTGATGGCGGACCTATGGCACGCATGCCACAGGTGGCACACGGAGCCATTTCTGAGGGCTTGCGAGGCATTGCCCTAGATCAGCGCCAGTGCGCATGTGCGCACTGGACAGCTGATTTTCCGCCTTCTGGAGGGCGCGGACGCGTTTTCGCCATCCCCAAGCTTCAGGAAAGCCTCCGGAGTCTGTGGATGGCGGAAAACGGGCCTAAAAGACTTACCGGAAGTTCAGAAATGAACTTCCGGTAAGCCTGTTGGGCTGTTTTTCGCCTTCCCCTTTTGGCACCCAAGCAGAAATTGTTCCCCATCGCTGCTCTAGTCTGTGTATGGATTCTCAGAGAGAGGGTGAGTCACACTTCTCACAGGTAGTCCTTGATTTACAACCATTCATTTAGTGACCATTTGAAGTTGCAACTGCATTAAAAAAAAAAAGGCGGCTTATACCATTTCTCGCACTTAATGACTGTTGCATCATCCCCATGGCCACGTGATCAAAATTCAGACATTTGGCCACTGGATTGTATTTATGACCGTTGCTGTGTCCCGGATGTCATGTGACTCACTTCGGCGACTTTCTGACGAGCAAAGTCAATGGGGGAAGCCAGATTCACTTAACAACCGTGTTACTAACTTATCAAATGCAGAGATTCCCTTAACAAAGGAAAGAAAGGCAAAGAAAGGTCATAAAATGGGGCAAAACTCACAACTGTTCTCGCGTAGCAACAGAAATGTTGAGCGGTCATAAATCGAGGACTACCTGTGTGCGAACTCTCATACTAACAAAAATCATCAACACCAGCCTTTTACGAAGCATTTTTAGTTATACGCCTTGTTAATTAATATTTTGGCTACCTAATGAGAAGGAGGACTCCCTGGAGAAGAGCCTCATGCTGGGAAAGATGGAGGGCAAAAAGAAGAAGGGGACAACAGAGAAGGAGGTGGCTGGATGGAGTCACCGAAGCAGTCGGAGTGAGTTTAAATGGACTCCAGAGGATGGTAGAGGGACAGGAAGGCCTGGAGGAATGTTGTCTATGGGGTCACGATGGGTCAGACACAACTTCGCAACTAACAACAACAAATGTTCAACTCATCTATAAATGATTTGGATAAGGAATTAGAAGACATGATAATCACACTTGGAGATGAAACTAAGATGGTTGTCATGCCATATTGGATAACTATAATATACTACACACAGTGGTTTCTCAACCTTGGCAACTTGAAGATGTCCGGACTTCGACTTCCAGAATTCCCCAGCCAGCATTCGCTGGCTGGGGAATTCTGGGACTTGAAGTCCGGACATCTTCAAGTTGCCAAGGTTGAGAAACACTGTGCTACACATTGGTCTAGCTTTGAAGACCATCGTGGTTCCACCTGTTGTGCAGGGTTGATTGGATTTTGTAGAGAGCCAAATGTTGTCTAGCATACTAAAAAGCAGAGACATCACCCTGCCAACAAAAGTGAGTATAGTCAAGGCTATGGTTTCCCCAGTTGCAATGGATGGCTTGTGAGGTTGGACCATAAGGAAGGCTGAGCGCCAAAGAATGGAGGCCTTTGACTGTCGTGCTGGAGAAGACTCCTGCGACGTCCCTTGGACTGCAAGGCCATCCAACCGGTCAGTCCTAGAGGAGATCAACCCGACTTCTCTTTAGAAGGCCCCATCCTGAAGAGGAAACTCAAAGACTTTGGCCGCCTAAGGAGAGGAAGGACTCCCCTGGAGAAGAACCTAATGCTGGGAACAATTGAGAGCAAAAGAAGAAGGGGACGAGGAGAGAGAATTGAGGTGGCTGGATGGAGTCACTGAAGCAGTCGTTGTGAGCTTAAATGGACTCCAGAGGATGGTAGAAAGGCCTGGAGGAATGTTGTCCATGGGGTCATAGAAAGGCCTGGAGGAATGTTGTCCATGGGGTCATAGAAAGGCCTGGAGGAATGTTGTCCATGGGGTCGCGAAGGGCCGGACACAACTTTGCAACTAACAACAACAACCTGATTAATTTATAGAACCTTCCTTTACTGAGTCCTGATGGTTGACTGATTCTTGATTCTATCCAAGTTCCAATTTTAACAGCCTTCCCAGCCTACTTTGCAACTACAACCTACAATAGTCTAAAAACAATAACCCCAAATATAGCTACTGTTTTTTTTTAAAGAAACCCACCCCAGAAACAACCTCTACAGCAAAGCCCCGAGGTCTGCTGCAGATTGAAGGGGAAACAGGATGGAAAAGAAAAGAAGGAAGCTGAGAACGCCGTTTGCTCCAAGAAAGCAGAAACCAAGATTGTTGGTTTGTGCCCTTGCTCACCGCTGGCCCTGAGCACCCCCTCCTTCCACGCTCAGGTAGTCGCGAGGTTATCCGCCGCCGCCGCCGCCGGCCGCCTCCCACTGCAAAGTCCTGACACGCGTGATCTGGGTGCCACCCCCGCAGTTCCCGCCCACACGCCAAACCGAGGCACCTAAGCGAGCGCCCGTTGGAATGCACACGCGCGCGCCTTTGCCGCGCTCACACGTGCACGCGGAGGGGGAGAGAGGGCTGCCAGATCCTCGGGTCATCCGCGGCTGGGAAATCCCACACCCTCCAACCGACGCTGCGCAACAGGTGGAACCACAACAACAACCAAAATCTCTCTCGGATAGCCGGCACTATACATGTACATTTAGAATAGAATAGAATAATAAAGAAAAGAAAAGAAAATCAGAATAAAATAGAAGAGAAGAGAAAATCAGAATAGAATAGAATAGAATAGAATATATAGGGCATAACACAATACATGTACATTTAGAATAGAATAGAATAGAATAGAAAATCAGAATAAAATAAAATAATAGAATAGAATAGAATCTATAGGGCATAACACAATACATGTACATTTAGAATAGAATAGAATAGAAAATCAGAATAAAATAGAAGAGAAGAGAAAATCAGAATAGAATAGAATAGAATAGAATAGAATCTATAGGGCATAACACAATACATGTACATTTAGAATAGCATAGAATAGAATAGAATAGAAAATCAGAATAAAATAAAATAATAGAATAGAATAGAATCTATAGGGCATAATACACTACATGTACATTTAGAATAGAATAGAAAGAAAATCAGAATAAAAGAGAAGAGAAGAGAAAATCAGAATAAGAGAATAGAATAGAATCTATAGGCATAACACAATACATGTACATTTAGAATAGAATAGAATATGAAATTCAGAATAAAATAGAAGAGAAGAGAAATCAGAATAGAATAGAATCTATAGGGCATAACACAATACATGTACATTAGAATAGCATAGCATAGAATAGAATAGAAAATCAGAATAAATAATAGAATAGAATAGAATCTATAGGGCATAATACAATACATGTACATTTAGAATAGAATAGAATAGAATAGAATAGAAAATCAGAATAAAATAGAAGAGAAGAGAAAATCAGAAGAATAGAATGGAATGGAATGGAATAGAATTATTTATTGGCCAAGTGTGATTCGATTCGACACACAAGGAATTGTCTTTGGTGCACATGATGCTGATGGTGATGATGAGGGGTGGGGGGAAGATGGTGGGGACGCAACCAAAGGACCCCGCTCTTGCAGCCTCGTAGCCGATCCGGCCACGCATTCATAGAGAGAGAAAAACCTTTTACGCGCCTCCACTCGCGGCGAATGATTCACCTACTTCCAAGGGACGTTTGAGGACGGCGATCCCTTCCTTTCCTCTTCTTGTCTTTCTCCTCGATTCGGATCCCAAAGCTTTTGGACCAGCCAGGCAGGGCGAGAGACCCTTTCTCGGCCGCGCCAGATGTCCTGGGGTGGGAGAGTCCGGGGTGACCCACTTCTTTCGAAGTCAAAGCCGGGAAGAAGGGGGGGGGGTGGAGAGGGGGGAGAGCCAGAAGCGCGCGCGCAGAAAGGGAAAGTGGGGAGGGGGAGAGAGAGAGAAAAAGGATGGGGGCAGGGTGGGGAGCGGGCGGTGGGGATCTCAGGGCGATCTCTTAAGGCTCCGGATTCTCCCGGAGATTCCCTTCCCTTCCTTGGCTACTCCAGCGCACGTGTCTCTCAGTTCAAGGTGACTTTTTTTCAGACTGTCGCCACCGCGGTCCTCCCCCTCTTCCTTTCCCTCCCCCTCCTCCTCCTTCCCAGCAGGTCGCTGTCCAAACGGCGTGGCCCTGGCCACGTTCCCCGGGGGACAAGGA
Organism: Thamnophis elegans; assembly: GCF_009769535.1. Classification (NCBI taxonomy): domain Eukaryota; kingdom Metazoa; phylum Chordata; class Lepidosauria; order Squamata; family Natricidae; genus Thamnophis; species Thamnophis elegans. The sequence continues at coordinate 8,641,718 of NC_045546.1, forward strand.
AAGGCGGTGGAGGGGCAGAAGCCAGCTCTCCGGGGTCTTCCCCTGCAAGACCCCCCCCCCTCTTGCTTGCGCCTCTTGGTCCCCCCCCTTCCCACTCCCCTCTTGCCACCCTCCTGCGGCAGAGGAAGCCGCTGCGCTCGGCTGCCTGGCACGTCTGTATGGGCCGTGCGCTGCACGCGTGTCCGGGGCCTTTAGCCCGCAAGGTGCGGGTTGGCGGGGAGAGGGTGGAAAAGGCGAGGCGGCTGCCCACACCGAGTGATCCCCGGGAGCTGACCTCCCTTCGCCGGCACAGCAGCCTTCTTAGCAGGAGGAGGTGGAGATGGGGGGGGATGCGGCGCCCTCTGCCGACCAGAACGCCCTACTACGGCCTCTGTGGCACAAGACTGGTAGTCCTCGACTTACAACGATTCGCTTAGGGACCGTTCCAAGCTAAAACGGCACTGGAAAAAAAGGAACTGATGACTCGTTTTTCCACAGTTACGACCTTTGCAGCATCCCCCGTGATCGTGGGATCGCAATTCAGAGGCTTGGCAATGGATTCATCTTCATGACTGTGCTGGGTCCCAAGGTTAGGGGATCCCCTTTTGCGACTTGCTCACAAGCAACGTCAATTGGGGAAGCCAGATTCACTTAACAACCGGGTGAGGAACTTATCAGCTGCAGTGATTGACTTAATAGCTGTGGCAGGGAAGGTCGTAAAATGGGGCAAAGCTCATTTAACACATGTCTCACTTAATAACATATATTTTGGGCTCAATTGTGGTCGTGAATTGAGGACTACCTGTACACTCCGTCTTTATCCACTAACTATCTAACAACTCGCATCTCCTCGTGGTCACCTTCCCAAATTCCCAAGTTTTCCAGTTCAACTAATGCCCCCATTCCCTGTTTTGGTTTCCAGGTTGGTGCAACACGAGCACTCCCCCCGCACATGCCCTGCCTCCCACACATGCGCAGCAGAGATGCAACAACTAGCTAGGCAATGGGAGGTGCGCGCGCATGAGCAGAGGAGCTGGGCTGGGATAACAGCTGGTGTGCCCACAGAGAGGCTCTGTGTGCCACCTGTGGCATGCCTGCCATAAGTTTGCCATCAGGGGACTAGGCTGAAGGTGGGAATCAGAAGTGAAATTCTGCAGGTTCCGACATGTTCTGGAGAACTGGTAGTGGAAATTTTGAGTAGTTTAGAGAACCGGCAAATACCACCTCTGGCTGGCCCCAGAGTTGGTTGGGAATGGAGATTTTGCAGTATCCTTCCCCTGAGTGGGGAGGGAATGGAGATTTTGCAGTATCCTTCCCCTGGAGTAAAGTGGGAATGGAGATTTTGCAGTTTCCTTCTCCTGAAGTGTGAAGGGAATGGAGATTTTACAGTATCCTTCCCCTGGAGTGGGGTGGGAATGGAGATTTTGCAGTATCCTTCCCTGGAGTGGGGAGGGAATGGAGATTTTGCAGTATCCTTCCCCTGGAGAGGGGTGGGAATGGAGATTTTGCAGTATCCTTCCCCTGGAGTGGGGAGGAATGGAGATTTTGCATATTCTTCCCCTGGAGAGGGGTGGGAATGGAGATTTTGCAGTATCCTTCCCCTGGAGAGGGGTGGGAATGGAGATTTTGCAGTATCCTTCCCCTGGAGTGGGGTGGGAATGGAGATTTTGCAGTATCCTTCCCCTGCCATGCCCACCAAGCCACGCCTACAGAACCGGTAGTAAAAAATTGGAATTTCACTACTGGGGGAATGCCCAAGTGTGAAACCAATTTGCTCATATTGGAGTTGCAGATGAATAACGACACGGCAAGCTGTGTGGGAATGTGGACGATGCAGATTAGTAACCAGTAGAATGCACCAAAAGCGATTTGTCTCTAGCTAATGCTAAACCAAAAATTGAATTGCCTCCTTTTGGCAATTTAAGGCTTGCTCTGAACACGAAATAAATAAAAGCTAGCTGGTACCTTTTACTAGGTAAGGGGCTTCCAAATCCCTTTATTTGGAATAAGATCCGGTAATTTAAAGTAAAGACAGTTCCAGGTGGTTTTCTTGGCGGCAGTCCAGAAGAACAGTTCACCTGTCCACAGGTGGAAGATTTCCAACTTCTCAGTCTAAGCCAGGGGTCTCCAACTTCCAACCTTGACAACTTTAAAACTTGTGGACTTCAACTCCCAGAATTCCCCAGCCAGGCAGCCAGTCTGGGAATTGAAGTCTACAAATCTGAAAGTTGCCAAGCTTAGAGATCCCCGGTCTAAGCTTACAGCCCTGAGAAAGGAAAGAAAGAGAAAGAAAGAAGAAGGAGAAAGAAAAGAAGAAGAAGAAGGAATGAAAGAAAGAAAGAAAGGAAGAAGAAAAAAAAG
>NC_045546.1:8645194-8690194 GCF_009769535.1 Thamnophis elegans
CACACTTGGAATCCTTGCATCCAGTTTTGGCCACGATGTAAAAAAAGATGTGGAGACTCTAGAAAGAGTGCAGAGAAGAGCAACAAAGAGGATTAGGGAACTGGAGGCTAAAACGTATGAAGAACGGTTGCAGGAACTGGGTATGTCTCGTTTAATGAAAGGAAGGACTAGGGGAGACATGATAGCAGTCTTCCAATATCTCAGGGGTTGTCACAAAGAAGAGGGAGTCAAGCTATTCTCCAAGGCACCTGAGGGTAGGAGAAGAAACAATGGGTGGAAACTAATCAAGGAAAGAAGCAACTTAGAAATGAGGAGAAATTTCCTGACAGTTAGAACTATTAATTAATGGAACAACTTGCCTCCAGATGTTGTGAATGCCACAACACTGGGAGTTTTTAAGAAGATGTTGGAAGATGTTGAAGTGGTGTAGGGTTTCCTGCCTAAGCAGGGTGTTGGACTAGATGACCTCCAATGTCCCTTCCATCTCTGTTATTCTATTCTATGATTCTATGATTCTATAACGGCCGAGAAATGATTGAAAAGCTAAGCTTGCAACGTGAGAAATCCGCAGGCACATTGGAGCATGATGGATCAGGCTCAGCTTCTCCTCCCAGAGGGAGTAACTAAACCAGTGTCCTTGTGGGTGGGAGCATCACAACAACACCATGACATGTTCGTTAACATTAAAAGTTTTGGAAGTTTTTAAGAAGAGATTGGAGAACTCTTTGTCTGAAGTGGTGTAGTGTTTCCTGCCTAAGCAGGGGGTTGGACTATAGCAATAGCAATAGCAGTAGACTTATATACCGCTTCATAGGCCTTTCAGGCCTCTCTAAGCGGTTTACAGAGAGTCAGCATATTGCCCCCAACAATCTGGGTCCTCATTTTACCCACCTCGGAAGGATGGAAGGCTGAGTCAACCCTGAGCCGGTGAGATTTGAACCGCTGACCTGCTGATCTAGCAGTAGCCTGCAGTGCTGCATTTAACCACTGCGCCACCTTGGCTCTCTCCTCCAAGGTCCCCTCCAACTCTATTATTCTTCTAGATAGTTGATTATTGATTAAATCTTATGCAGTAGCTTCAACTTGACCAAGAAGTCAGAACAAAAGAGATGTGTGAACACTTGAGCGAGGGCTGAAGTTCGGGAGTATCCACTGCAGGGTCAATATTTGCTTTTTCTCTTTCTCTCTTTGCCAAAGAGAAATAGTAATAATAAAAATACTTCCATCCAGACCCAAGAGCTGAAATCTTACAGGTAAATCTACCTCCGCCACTTGTGTTTACACCTGGGAAAAAGATCATCCGTGCAGCAAAAATACATCTTCATCCTCAGAAAACATGTCTGGATTTAGGTTTTTCTACTCTCTTCCTTTTTTGTTGTTGCTGTTAATCAGGAAGAAATTCAGCTTCTGCGAGTGGATAAAACTGATTAATTGATCTCTTCAATCAGTTCTAAGAACTTAGCTCATCAGGCAAAAGGCTGCTTACATAGCCGGCATTTCCAATTATAAACACTGTTGGAAGAAATGTCCTTCTGGGTTCAGCTCCAAGTGGGGAAAAAGACACTGGAAACTTGGAGGCTGCTTGGAAAGATGGTTTAATGGTGGACAGGATCACATGGCTTGAGCTCCTGAACAGAGAAGGGGAGGAGATGCTGAGAATGCTCTGGTTTTATACCCTCTCTGGGTCCCACCCCAGAGTTTCCTGTTCCTGTGTAAGAAATGAATTCTGATTGGTTGTCAGACTCCCAGGGGGCGGGGTGTGTGTGTCTTACTAACTTTGTAGGCTGTCCTGAGACCCAAGCTTGTTTGCCTTGCTGGCTGATGTAATTTTCCCAGCTGCCTTGTGATGAGTTTCTGTTTGCTAGATGGGTCTGCCTGAAAGGGGTAGACCTTTGTTATGTAGAATAGACTGGCCCAGGCCTTAATGGTCCATTGACAAAAGGGAAGCTGAGTTTCTGCTTTCCTTTTAGAGGAAATGTTCTGCCCTTTTAATATTGCCTAAAATATTTCATTTTCTAGGAGAGAGGTGGGTGCTAACTTCCTACACAACACTGGAAGCTTTCAAGAAGAGATTGGACAACCATTTGTCTGAAATGCTACCGGGTTTTCTGCTTTGAGCAGGGGGTTGGACTAGAAGACCTCCAAGGCCCTTCCTGAAGTGGGTAGATCTTTGTTATGTAGAATATACTGGCTCAGGCCTTAATGGTCCATTGACAAAGGTGTGGAGGGAGAGCTGATATTCTGCCTTTTTAATATTTCCTAAAATATTTCCTATCACATACCTTGAAGGTCTTGAAGAAAAAAAAGGGAAAAGATGCTGAGAGAGCCTGAGTTTTATGCCCTCTCTTGGGCCCTGCCTTGGAGCTTCCTGTTCCTGCGTAAGAACTATATTCTGATTGGTGGTCAAAACCACCAACCTAACTTTGTGGGCTTTCTGTGTCCCAGGCTTGTTGGCTGATGTAATCTTCCCAGGTGCCCTGTGGTGAGATGGGTAGAGGTCTAATCCTATCATGTCCCGAGGGCCATGTCTTAATCCCATCACCCTGGAACTGAAAGGGGTAGACCTTTGTTATGTGGAATAGACTGGCTCAGGCCTTAATGGCCCATTGAAAAAGATGGGAGGCTCCACCTCCCCTTTAGGGGAAATATTCTGCCCTTTTTTTAATATTTCCTAAAATATGTCATTTTCCTAGGAGCGGGGTGGATGCTAACTTCCTCCAATACTAATGTGTTTTGTTCTAACTTGGGTGCAGAGTTCCCACTTCAAAAGGTAAACGGAAGGTCAAAGGGTCCCATTTCCAGTCCTGGCCTTTTGGGTGGTTTGTTCTTCAGGGGGAAGAAAGAAATTTGCCATTTTCGTTTGGTTTATTTGAAGGTGGCCCTCAGATGACCTCCACCCACCTTTGCAGCCAACGGACAGATGGAAAAGCTTTGCGTGGAATTTAGAAAGGGAAGCTTTTAATGGCCCCTGCTTGCTGGGTCAGGAAAGAGGGTGAGCATCTGTCAGTGTGTCTTAAATAATCAAATTTTTCCACAAGGCCAGCAGGGCTAATTTTCTCCAAGACAGAGCCGAAACATTGATGGATGGGACTGAGGATGTGTTTAATCAGGAGGGGCCTTGGACGTCTTCGGCCTCTGTCCCCGTGTTCAAAGCAAAGAGGATTTGGCAGGAATCTGAAAGGGAGAGGAGGATCACCCAGATAAATTAGAGGTGCACATTCAAGGCTGAGTAATCGAGAATGGATTCCCCACAAGGTGCTGTAGGAAGTTAGCATCTACCTCTCTCCTAGGAAATGAGATATTTTAGGAAATATTAAAAGGGCAGAATATTTCTCCCTAAAAGGGAGGAAGAAACTCATCACTCCCCACCTTTGTCAATGGGCCATTAAGGCCTTGGCCAGAGAAACATGTTTTTAGGCAGGAAACAGACTCACTCTTAATAGCCCCCACCTTTGTCAATGGGCCATTAAGGCCTAAGCCAGACTATTCTACATAACAAAGATCTACAGGCAGAGCCATAGTAGGAATCCCAAAGCCCTTTCATTACATCGCCACCCAGCAAGGCTCAACTAAACTTGGACTCAAAGCACAGCCTACAGAGTTGCCCCTACATGGCCCTGTGGGAGTCTGACAGCCAATCAGACAGCATTTCTTGCACTGGAGGCCCTGGGGCGGGGCCCAACAGAGAGCATAAAACCCAGGAAGTCTCAGCAAGTCAGCCCTTTTTTTCTTCTTCAACATCTTTAAAGCATAACAAAGAAGGCCTGGGCCAGAGAAACATGTTTTTAGGCAGGAAACAGACTCACTCTTAATAGCCCCACCTTTGTCAATGGGCCATTAAGGCCTGAGCCAGAGAAACACGTTTTTAGGCAGGAAACAGACTCACTCTTAATAGCCCCACCTTTGTCAATCGGCCATTAAGGCCTGAGCCAGAGAAACATGTTTTTAGGCAGGAAACAGACTCACTCTTAATAGCCCCCACCTTTGTCAATGGGACATTAAGGCCTGAGCCAGAGAAACATGTTTTTAGGCAGGAAACAGACTCACTCTTAATAGCCCCCACCTTTGTCAATGGGCCATTAAGTCCTGAGCCAGTCTCTTCTACATAACAAAGATCTACAGGCAGAGCTATAATAGGAATTGCCCAAAGCGCTTTCATTACATCATCACCCAGCAAGTGTCCACCAAGCCTGGGACTCAGGACAGTCTACAGAGTTGCCCCTGCATGGCCCCATGGGAGTCTGACAACCAATCAGAATACAAGCTCAAATTCAAAGCCCCACAGAGGATATAAATCTCTCTCTCACCCAGGTGCCTTTTCGCCCAGGACCTCAAACTATGTGATCCTGTCCACCAGTGGTGGGTTTCAAAATTTTTTGGAATCTACTCTGTGGGTGTGGCCTCCTTTGTGGGAGTGGCTTGCCGGCCATGTGACCTGGTGGGAGTGGCTTGCCAGTCATGTGTTTTCTTTCTTTCTCTCTCTCTCACTCTCTCTCTCTTTCTCTCTCTCTCTTTCCTTCCTTTTGTCTCTCTGTCCCTTTTTTCTTTTTTTCTTTCATCTCTCACTCTTTTTCTTTCTCTCTTTTTTCTTTCTTTCTTTCTTTCTTTCTTTCTTTCTTTCTTTCTTTCTTTCTTTCTTTCTTTCTTTCTTCCCTTCTCTCTCGCTCTCTCTGTGTCAGTCTGTCTGTGTGTGTGTGTGTGTGTGTGTGTGTGTGTCAGTGGTGGGTTTCAAAAAATTTTGGAACCTCTTCTGTAGGTGTGGCCTGCTTTCCGGGTCCACTGGTGGAACCTCTTCTAATCAGTTCAGTAGATTTGCCGAACCGGTTCTACTGAATAGGTGCGAACTGGTAGGAACCCACCTCTGCTGTCCACCATTAAAACCATCCTTCCAAGCAGCCACCATGTTTCCAATGTCTTTTTCCCCACTTGGAACTGAACCCAGAAGGACATTTTCTTCCAACAGTGCTACCTACCATGGATCGGAATCTACTTTTGTGCAAATGTAGGCTCCTTGAAAATTCTGTTCCAGAATTCTATCATCTGCAATTTGGTTTTGTTTTCTTCTGATCTGGGGATCAAAATGAATCAGAATCGATTAGGTCATTTCTGGAATTTTGGAACTGAACCTTGAAGGAGATTGGCTGGCTCACTTTGTCAGGTAAGTCTTGCAGAGCTATCCATCTGAAGAAAGCTTCATTTTGTCTATATATAAAACAGGAGACAGTTGACTTTCTAGAGCTGCAGAGCCAGCGCTGTGCAAAGATGTCTCCTTGGTCATGTGGATGGCATGACTAAATGCCGAAGGTGCACAGAACACTGTTACCTTCCCACCAAAGGTGGTTCCCATTTTTCTACTTGCATTTTTACGTGCTTTCGAACTGCTAGGTTGGCAGAAGCTGGGACAAGTAACAGGAGCTCCCTATGTTACGCGGTGCTAGGGATTCGAACTGCCGAACTACCGACCTTTCTGATCAACAAGCTCAGCATCTTAGCCACTGAGCCACTAGGAGAGGTTAATTAACGGCCCATTTCTGGGAGGTCCGCAGAGTGCAAAAACTTTTTTTTTAATTTGCCTCTTCAAAATTTGGTGCGTCTTATACTCCAAAAAATATGGTAGTTCTATTAGTTTCAATTGGGGGGGGTCTTCTCCAGGTCCCTGGAGATTCCAATCTATTAATTTTGAGGCTATACCTGCTAGAAAAGAGAAATTAACCTTAGTTTTCTTCTCAGACTTGATTACCAACATCCTTTTTTCAATTTTTGGTTATTTTATTTTTTTCTGTTCAGCATTGGGATGATAACTTTGCCTAGGGCTCAAGTCACCATGAACCTGGATTGAAACTGAATTAAAATGAGATGTCAGGGAAAGTGGGGCTTTACCAAACCAGTGGTTTGGGCTAAATGAGTGATATAGGCCGAACTATTTTAAAAAAACCCTCACTTTTTATATCTCTGTAATCCCTTAATTTGGGATAGAGTTGGGGCGACAGGATGGAGTTGAGCATTTACTGGCCGGATTCCAGTGGTGGGATTCAATTCAATTTAACAACCGATTCTCTGCCCTAATGAATGGCTGGGTGGGCGTGGCTCAGTGGTCATGTGACTGGGTGGCCATGGCCAACTCAACGTCACTCACGTCAATGGGCGCTTCGCCTTAGCAGTTACAATGTAATTAGGATTAATGGGAGAGGCAGTTTCTGTAAGCAGGGCAATAAAGATTAGGCTAGAAATAAAACCAGAATGTTTCCTTCCTGCTTTCCTTACAGGATTAGCCCTGTAAAGTGGAAAAAAACAAAAGGAGATTTCTTCCAACAATTCGGTTCTCCAAACTGCTTAAAAAGTTAACAACCGGTTCTCCCGAATAGGTGCGAGCTGGCTGAATCCCACCACTGCCGAATTCCCTTCCTGATTGCCTACAAAGAGTTCATAGCAGATATTATTTTTCTTTATGTCCTAGGGGAGACAAGCATATTTTACAAGTGTCTTACTAACTTAACAACTGTGGCAAGAAAGGTCATAAAGTAGGACAAGACGCATTAACAATTGTCTCGCTTAGCAATGGAGATTTTTGGCTCAGTTGTGTTCCTAAATTGAAGATTAGCTTAGGTTGAATGTACATCAGCTGCGATGGCGCAGTGGTTAGAGGGCAGTACTGCAGGCTACTTCTGCTGACTGCTGGCTGCCTGCAATTTGGCAGTTCGAATCTCACCAGCCTCAAGGTTGACTCAGCCTTCCATCCTTATAAGGTGGGTAAAACGAGGAGCCAGAGAGTTGGGGACAATAGGCTGACTCTGTAAACTGCTTAGAGAGGGCTGTAAAGCACTGTGAAGTGCTATATAACTCTAAGCACTATTGCTACATATTCAGCAGGCCTTTAAGCGCAGAGCCTCAGTGTGTTCTTCACTCCCTAACTCCCCTCATTTCCTTATAGTAAATAGAATAATAGAGTTGGAAGGGGCCTTGGAAGTCCAACCGCCTGCTCGAGCAGGAAATCCTATACTATTCAGACAAATAATTGTCCGGTCCCTTTTTGAAAGACTCTAATGGTGCAGCACCCACAACTTCTTGAAGGCAAGCCATTCCATTGGTTGATTGCTCTCACCATTAGGAAATTTCTCCTTAGTTCTATGTTGCTTCTCTCCTTGGTTAGTTTCCATCCATTGTTTCTTGTCTCACCTTTTGGTGCTTTGGAAAATAGTTTGACCCTCTCATCTTTGTAGGAGCCTTCTTCTCCTGCACCATTGCTGATGGAGTACACATATCCCCAAAGAAGAACTTCTCCAAAATGTCCCAAACGTGCTTTTACAATACAATACAATACAATACAATACAATACAATACAATGCAATAAAATGCAATACAATACAATACAATACAAAATACAATACAATACAATACAATACAATACAATACAATACAATAGCAGAGTTGGAAGGGACCTGGAGGTCTTCTAGTCCAGCCTCCTGCCTAGGCAGGAAACCCTATACTGTTCCAGACAAATGGTTATCCAACATCTTCTTAAAGACTTTCAGTGTTGGGGCATTCACAACTTCTGGAAGGCAAGTAGTTCCACTGATTAATTGTTCTCACTGTCACGAAATTTCTCCTCAGTGCTAAGTTGCTTCTCTCCTTGATTAGTTTCCACCCATTGCTTCTTGTTCTGCCCTCAGGTGCCTTGGAGAATAGTTTGACTCCTTCTTCTTTGTGGCAACCCCTGAGATATTGGAACACTGCTGTCATGTCTCCCCTAGTCCTTCTTTTCATTAAACTAGACATATCCAATTCCTGCAGCCATTCTTCATATGTTTTAGCCTCCAGTCCCCTAATCATCTTTGTTGCTGTTCTCTGCAGTCTTTCTAGAGTCTCCACATCTTTTTTACATTGTGGCAACCAAAACTGGATGCAGTATTCCAAGTGTGGCCTTACCAAGGCCTTATAAAGTGGTATTAACCCTTCATGTGATCTTGATTCTATCCCCCTGTTTATGTTGCCTTTATGCAAGAGGCAACTGGATTTTCTGGTTTTTCTTTGAACATTCTCATTCAAGAAATACAATACAATACAATACAATACAATACAATACAATACAATACAATACAATACAATACAATACAATTCAGCTCTGACTGGATGGTGGGGAATGGAAAGATCCAATCAGAGCTGACGAGGTGTCTTGAATGAGAAGTGAAACATCTTCAAAGAAAAAAACAAGAAACTCCAGTTGCCTCTTGAAAAGCATCTTTGGGACAACCATGATCTGCATGGCTGAAAATCTCCATAGATAAACTTCTCCAGAACTTCTTATATTCCAAATGAGACCACCGTGAAACTTTGTGCTGGAAAGTGTTGAATTGTTAAATTCAACATGCGACAGGATGTGATGAGACAAGGATGCCTGTCAGAAGTTTGAATTAACCTTTAAAATTGGGGAGGGGGAAATCCATTCAAGCCGCCGAGGCAGCAGAGGCCTTGTGATAATCTGTGTTTCCTGAAGCGAAGAGATTAAAGCTGCTCATGCTTCTTAGCACGATCATATGATGGACTCCTGATCCCTGCCAAGAGGCATTTTCCCAGGAATGTGCTGGCTTTCTAAAGGGATGTTCAAGGACTCTGGGACTCTGAAACCTTTTGCATGGGATTTGCTGTTATTAAGTGGTGGAGGAACTGTAAGTGTGTGTGTGTTTGTGTGTGTGTGTGAGAGAGAGAGAGATTGAGAAAGAAAAAGAGGAATAGCGTGTGTAAGCAGATAGATGGATAGATAGATAGATAGATGATAGATAGATAGATAGATAGATAGATAGATGATAGCTAAAAAAGAGAGAAAAAGAGAGATAGATAGATAGATAGATAGATAGATAGATAGATAGATAGATAGATAGATGATAGACAGTCAGATAGACAGACAGATAGATAAAAAGAGAGAAATAGTGTGTGTAAGAGAGATAGGGAGGGAGGGAGAAAGAAAGAGTCTGTGTAAGAGATAGATGGATGGATGGATGGATGGATGGATGGATGGATGGATGGATGGATGGATGGATGGATGCATGGATGGATAGACGGACGGACGGACGGACAGACAGATGATAGATAGATAGATAGACAGACAGACAGACAGACAGATAAAAAGAGAGAAATAGTGTGCGTAAGAGATAGGGAGGGAGAGAGAAATAGTGTGTGTAAGAGATGATAGATAGATAGATAGATAGATAGATAGATAGATAGATAGATAGATAGATAGATAGATAGATAAAAAGAAAGAGAGAAATGGTGTGTGTAAAAGAGAGATGGGGAGGGAGGGAGAGAGGGAGAAATAGTGTGTGTAAAAGATATAGATAGATAAATAATGGATGGATAGATAGATAGATAAAAAAGAGAGAAATTGTGTGTATAAGAGAGATAGAGAGAGGGAGGGAGAGAGAGAGGGAGAAATAGTGTGTGTAAGAGATAGAAAGGTATGTAAGTAGGTAGGTGGGTAGGTAGGTAGATAGAAACATAGATAGAGAAGGAATGTGTGATTTTGTGTGACATTTGGATGTTCTGTTTTACACAGAGCGGGGGTGTCAAACACAAGGCCTGGGGGCTGGATCCGGCCTGTGGGACTGCCCTGGAAACAGTGAAGGACCAGCCTGCAGTGCCTCTGCCACTGAAAACAGAGCTTGGGAAGTCTGGGCCCGGGCCTCCCAGAGCTCCGTTTTCACTTGCAGGAGGGCTCCAGGAGGCCGTCGCGACTGAAAACGGAGCCTTGACGAGTGACATGGAGCTGGCCACGCCCACCCTGGCCATGCCCCCCCCCCCGCGCCGCCTGCTGAGATCAAACACAATCCTGATGAGGCCCTCCATGAAATCCTGTTTGACACCCCTGACCTAGAGGGTTGCAAATTTAGAAATAAGCGGTTCAGTTAGCAATAAGGTTCATCTGCTTCAATAGCAGAAGAAACTGGGATCAGGCCAGTTTCTGAAACTGAAATCTTAATATTTTTTTTAAAAAAAATTCAGAGCAGAACACCCATATAATGATAGCTTTTCTATTTGCAGTTGCTACTTCTGTAAGCATATGACCAACAAAGGCAGCACAAGATTGGCGGTTTTTATAGCGTCAGGAGGTGATGCCCTCCCTCAATGGATAATCAGTCCTATTCTTCTCTCCTTCCTTAGAGCTCTTTATCTTTAAACTTGACCTGAACTGGATTAGCTCTTCAGTTAGAACAATATGGGTAGCCCTCCATTTGCAACCGAGATTGAGCCAAACATTTCTGTTGCTAGATAAGGCAGTTGTTAAGGGATTTTTTGTCCCATTTTATGTCCTTTCTTGCCACAACTGTTAAGTGAATCAGAAGAGAAAAGAATAGAATAACAGAATTGGAAGGGACCTTGGAGGTCTTCTAGTCCAACCTCCTGCCTAGGCAGGAAACCCTACACCACTTCAGACAAATGGATATCCAACATCTTCTTAAAAACTTCCAATGTTGGGGCATTCACAACTTCTGGAGGCAACGTTGTTCCACTGATTATTTGTTCTAACAATCAAGACATTTCTCCTTAATTCCAGATTGCTTCTCTCCTTGATTAGTTGCCCTCATAATTAATTTTTATTATGAATATGTTATAAAGGTATAATGTGGTTGGATGATATTGAAAATAGATAAGGGAATGCCACTGTGTGGTTTTGTTTTAAATTTTGGAACGATTGTTATAAAGGGACGTTAAAACAACTACAGTCATATGAAGGATGAGGTATGATGATAGCAATGTATATAAACATATTTGATGTAAAATAGATAATTTGATATGAATCAGAGGTGATGACTGTGGAAGGGATGCACGAAAGTTCTTTGTAACCGATTGACACACTTTCTACAATTTGTAATGGAGGATGATTTCGTTTGTTTATATTCAAAAAATTATATATATATATATATATATATATATATATATATATATATATATATATATATATATATATATGTATATATATATATGTATATATATATATATATATATATATATATATATATATATGTGTGTGTGTGTGTGTGTGTGTGTGTGTGTTGGTGTGTGTTGGTGTGTGTTGGTGTGTGTTGGTGTGTGTGTGTGTGTTTTCTGAGGTTTTTGCGGGTGTTAGTATGTAGGTCTTTGCTTATTCGGGTAAGGCTAGCATTGCTCCTGGAAGCATGAAGCCTGAAGATGACGAATGAGACTTCGTCGAAACGTCACCAAGACACTTCCAATTTTACGTGGGAGAAAACCCGAATAACCAAAGACATACATACATACATACATACATACATACATACATACATACACACACACACATTGTATGAGGGCCAGTAGTGCTTCCCAGGCTGTAAAATGCCTGTTCTGAGTGCTATAGCTCTGAATGCTCATGAAATGATCAATCCTAAATCAAGGACTATCTTTACTTGGAAACTGCAGATGGATGGATGGATAGATGGAGGGATGGAGACAGTGGTGGGTTTCAAAAATTGTTCGAACCTACTCTGTGGGTGTGGCCTCCTTTGTGGGAGTGGCTTGCCGCCCATGTGACCGGATATGAAGATGCCGACGACACTTTTCAGAACCACCTTAAATTACCTCACACACAGCACTGGCATGCATAAGAATATGAGGTAAACTTGTTTTTTAAAAGGCATCTTTGGTTTGCGTTAAAACAACTTCAACACACGCAATGTTCTGATTGCACCACAAACGCAGTAGTCATCCTTACCTTTCACAGAGGCACTGAGTTTTACTGAGCACTGAGCATGATAGTGTAGAATAATCATATCCAAGGACCAGTGGTGGGTTTCAAAAATTTTTGGAACCTCTTCTGTAGGTGTGGCCTGCTTTCCGGGTCCACTGGTGGAACCTCTTCTAACCGGTTCGGTAGATTTGACGAACCGGTTCTACCGAATAGGTGCGAATTGGTAGGAACCCACCTCTGGATGGAGAGATGGATATTATTTATTCTGACCACTGATAAGAACATATATAAACATATATAAACAAAGCCCTCCAAGGACCTAGGAGTACTCATCTCAAACAACCTAAGCCCCAGAGCTCACTGTAACAGCCTTGCAAAAAGGCATTAAGAGTTGTTAACCTAATTTTGTGAAGCTTCTTCTCCAGTAACATTGTACTGCAGTCTAGGGCGTACAAAACCTTTGCCAGACCAATTCTCAAATAGAGCTTGTCTGCCTGGAATTCACACTGTATATCGGACATTAATACAATTGAGAGAGCCCAGAGGTATTTCACGAGGAGAGTCCTCCACTCCTCTGCTCACAATAGGATCCTTTCTGCCACCAGACTTGAAATTTTAGGCTTGGAGAACCTAGAACTACACTACCAATGATCTGACCTAAGCGTAGTGCATAAAATTATCCGCTACAATGTCCTACCTGTCAATGACTAATTCAGCTTCAACCACAATAATGCACGGGCAAACAATAGATACAAAGTCAAGGTAAACCGTTCCAAACTCGATTGAAGAAAATACGACTTCAGCAACAGAGGGGTCAATGCCTGGAATGCTCTACCTGACTCTGTTGTTACATCCTCAAACCCTCATAATTTTAACCTAAGACTGTCTACCATCAATCTCACCCCATTCCTAAGAAGTCTGTAAGGGGCGTGCATAAGCACACCAGCGTGCCTACCGTCCCTGTCCTACTGTCCCCATTGATTTGTACTCATTTCCTGTGTTCCTATTTATGTTTATACTTATACCTATGATCTTTTACATGTTTGGCAAACTAAATAAATGAATAAAAATGAGCCACCCACATATCCATCAAAAGATGGAAAGATGAATGCATTCATGGGTTCCCCTTGGGCTAAAGGTGAAAAGACCATTTTATACCTGTGAGACGAAGGCTCGGGATGAGACCAAAGCAATGTCATGATGACACGGAAGAAAAATGAGGTTGCCAAGGCATATTTGTGGTGTTGTTAGTTTTCAAGAGCACCCGCATTAAAACTTCCTGGTTGTTTTCAGTCCAGCACTTTTGTCAAAGCTAGGACCCCAGTGTTGAGCCATGGCCTTTCGTATAGCCACACAGCATCCCATTAAAAAGAGTTGGAGCTGTCATGGTGTTGTTGTGATGCTCCCACCCACAAGGACACTGGTTTAGTTACTCCCTCTGGGAGGTGAAGCTTCTTGGTCAAGTTGAAGCTACTGCATAAGATCTAATCAATAATCAACTATTGATTGATTGATTGATTGATTGATTACATTTATATGCCGCCCTTTTCCCCGAAGGGGACTCAGGGAGGCTCACAATTCAATCAGGGAAGGGGGCACAGACAGGGGGATAAAAAAGACAAGACATAACAATACAAAATTTAAAAACACACAACAACCATACCATTCGAGAAGGGGGGCAAAAACTCTTTAGCCCCAGGCCTGTCGGAACAGCCAGGTTTTAAGGGCTTTGCGGAAGGCCTGGAGGGTGGTGAGGGTTTGAATCTCCACGGGGAGCTCGTTCCAGAGGGTCGGAGCAGCCACAGAGAAGGCCCTCCTCCGAGTAGTCGCCAGTTGGCATTGGCCGGCGGATGGAATTTGGAGGAGGCCTAATCTGTGGGATCTGATCGGTCTATTGGAGGTAATTGGCAGCAGGCGGTCTCTCAAGTACCCAAGTCCAATACCATGAAGGGCTTTATAAGTGACTATCTAGAAGAATAACAGAATAACAAAGTTGGAGGGGACCTTGGAGATCTTCTAGTCCAACCCCCTGCTTAGGCAGGAAACACTACACCACTTCAGACAAATAGTTGTCCAACCTCTTCTTTAAAACTTCCAAAACTTTTGATGTTAACGAACATTAAAAAGAGTTGGAGCTGTCATGGTGTTGTTGTGATGCTCTCACCCACAAGGACACTGGTTTAGTTATTCCCTCTGGGAGGTGAAACTGAGCCTGATCCATCATGCTCCAATGTGCCTGCGCATTTCTCACATTGCAAGCTTACCTTTTCAATCACTTCTAGGCTGTTATAGAAGGGAACTTGGAGGTCTTCTAGTCCAACCTCCTGCCTAGGCAGGAAACCCTACACCACTTCAGACAAATGGATATCCAACATCTTCTTAAAAACTTCCAGTGTTGGGGCATTCACAACTTCACTTCTAAGCTGTTATAGAATCATAGAATAGAATGACAGAGTTGGAAGGGACCTTGGAGGTCTTCTAGTCCAAACTGCTTAGGTAGGAAATCCTACACTATTTCAACATGTTCCAGCATCTTCTTAAAAACTCCCAGTGTTGGAGCACTCACAACATCTGGAGGCAAGTTGTTCCACTGATTTATTGTTCTCACTGTCAGGAAATTTCTCCTTAGTTCTAAGTTGCTTCTCTCCTTGATTAGTTTCCGCCCGTTGCTTCTTGCCCTACTGTTGGGCATTGTGTCATTGAAACTTCACTTATCATCACTTATACCAATCTAGAAATAGAGAAATCCCCTGACTGTGAGAACAATCAATCAGTGGAACGATTTGCCTCCAGAAGTTGTGAATGCTCCAAAACTGGAAGTGTTTAAAGGAGAGATTGGACAGCCATTTGTCTGAAATGGTATAGGACTTCCTGCTTGAACAGGGGGTTGGACTAGAAGACCTCCAAGGTCCCTTCCAACTCTGTTATTCTGTTAAATGGAAATGCAAAGAACCAGCACGACTGCCTTTACTGCTAATTGGTCTTTGTGTGTCCAGCAAGGTTTTGTACAGATTTCTTTCTCCCTAGAAACATGCAATAGGACCGTCTCTTTCTTTGGAAGGAAATCTAAATGACTTAAAATCAAATTTCTTTTTGATTTCTGAGATTTTGCATGATGGCTCAGCAGTTAAAGACTGAGAGAGACCCGGGCTGGAGAGCTGACTGCCGGGGTTCAAGACCCAAGCTCCACACAATGGGTTGAGATCCTATTACTCGCACCAGCTCCTGCCCACCTAGCAGTTCGAAAGCATGCAAATATGTATGTCGACATTCTGAATGACGAACCCAACCAAAGCCAAGGATGGCTGAGATGATCCAATCTCTTCATGCAAAACTCTATTGAGTATATCACTTTGGCAAAGGTGAGGGCAAAACCAGATCTAGCTAATTCCCAGGCAAACCCGCATAGTTAAAGTTTTAGATTTTCCCTCCCCCTATTAGACCAGGTCACATTGTCCAATTGAGTCTCATGGTATTGTGATGGGAAAGTCTTTTCACATTGGTAAACACCTGCTGAAGCACAGCTGTTTTCTTGATGTCTGCAACCTGCATTCCGTCTCCCCGTTCCATAGTTCGTTGGCAAGCTGAGAAGCGATAATAGTTGCAACAGCAAAAGCGTCTTCTGAAGCTTGACAGCGAGTAGATAAATAGGTACCGCTTCAGTGGGAACGTAAAAACATTCCATGCACCTTGGGGGGGGGGGGGACAGTCATGCTGGTCACATGGCCGCGAAAATTGTCTTTGGACAACACTGACTCCTTCGACCAGGAAACGGAGATGAACACTACATCCTAGAGCAGGGGTGTCAAACTCAATTTCGTTGAGAGCCACATCAGATTTATGTTTGACCATGGGAGGTCGAGGATGGGGGGTGGCCAGGTTGGGCATAGGCAGCTCGACATCACTCATCAAGGCTCTGTTTTCAGCCGCGACAGCCTCCTGCAGGCTCTTCCAGCGAACGAACTCCAGTTTTGGCCATAACGGCCTCCTGCAGCCCTCAACCAGTAAAAATGGAGCTGGGTGGGCTGTGCATGGCCTCCCCAAGCTTCATGTTCACAGGCCAAGGGCTGCAGGAGGCCATCACGGCCAAAAACAGAACTCAGGAGGACTGCACAGAGGCCCCGTGAATTGGTTCTTTCCTGTTCCTAAGAGCCAAGGTGGCGCAGTGGTTAAATGCAGCACTGCAGGCTACTTCAGCTGATTGCAGTTCAGCAGTTCAGCTGTTCAAATCCCACCAGGCTCAAGGTTGACTCAGCCTTCCATCCTTCCGAGGTGGGTGAAATGAGGACCCAGACTGTGGGGGCGATATGCTGACTCTGTAAACCGCTTAGAGAGGGCTGAAAGCCCTATGAAGCGGTATATAAGTCTAACTATTGCTATTGCTGTTTTCAGGGCAGCCCCAGGGGCCACATCTAAAAACCTCATCCCAGGCCTCGAGTTTAACACCCCTGCCCTAGAGTCAGGCATGACTGACAGGGAAACCTTTACCTTTCGTTCAAGACTTGTCTTGACTTGCAAAGTTGAGTATCTCCACCCCACCCCGTCCAATATCACTCAATTGTTCCTCCTCATCCATCTGCCCAGGAACCCAGTGATCCAAGTAGCTCGGTGTGAGAAAGCACTACAATCCAGCCTGTCAGAAGTCATGTGCTAGGCAGAAGACAAGGTTCAAAAAAAAAATAAGTCTGTGTATAACTGGAGTAGAAAGTGGGTGAATGCTTCTTGGATGAAGCCCAGAGCATGTGATAATCAGATTACCGAAGTGTGCTTGTATGGGTCAAGAGGGGTTGGGGGGGAAGCACAGTTGAATGAAATACCAGGAAGAAATAAGCAAGAAGAATTTCTCAGCCAGTGAGACGGATAAAATCTTGCTTGCTGGGAGTTAACTGCACGACCAGCCAGGACACTAGATTTGTGTGTGTGTGTGTCTGAAATGTCTCTTTTTTCTATCAGCATAATTTTGGGGATCCTGCCCCTTGGGTCCAGCCAGTTCCCTCGGGCGTGTGCTAACTTGGGCAACTTGTTGAGGAAGGAGTGTTGTCCAACATGGCCCGGTGATGGTTCTCCTTGTGGAGAGCTTTCAGGCAGGGGTACTTGCCGAGGGAGTCTCCTTTCGGTTGCTCCTCTCGGTCCTCAGTTCCCTTTCTCTGGCGTGGATGACCGAGAGGACTGGCCGGCGGTGTTTTACAACAAGACTTGCAGGTGCTCAGGCAACTTCATGGGACACAACTGCGGCGATTGCAAATTCAGCTTTGGAGGACCCAACTGCACCGAAAGAAAGCTGCAGGTCAGGAAAGACATCTTCAAGCTCAACGCCGGAGAAAGCTACCAGTTCCTTGCCTATCTCAACTTGGCGAAATATACCACCAGCCGGGATTTCGTCATCGCCACTGGAACGTATGCCCAAATGAACAACGGCACCACTCCGATGTTCCGAGACACCAGCGTCTATGACCTGTTCGTCTGGATGCATTATTATGCGTCTCGAGACACGCTTCTGGGAGGCGCCAACGTCTGGAGGGATATTGACTTTGCGCACGAAGCTCCAGGTTTCCTTCCTTGGCATCGGTTGTTTTTGCTCCTGTGGGAACGTGAGATCCAGAAGATGACTGGGAATGAAGATTTCACCATACCCTACTGGGATTGGAGAGATGCGGAAGGCTGTGACATCTGCACAGATGAGTACATGGGAGGCAGACATCCCAGTCAACCAAACCTATTGAACCCAGGATCCTTCTTCTCTTCATGGCAAGTATGTACAGGCATGAGGGGGGGGGGAGGCAGGAGAGGAACTTGGCTTCCCCCTACCAAAATTTTTAATCTATCTACCTATCTACTTATCTACTTATTTACCTACCTAATCACCTACCTACCTACCTACCTACCTACCTACCTTCTTATCTATCTATCTATCTATCTATCTATCTATCTATCTATCTATCTATCTATCTATCTATCTATCTATCTATCTTTTACACACAATATTTCTCGCTCTACCTACCTACCTACCTACCTACCTTCTTATCTATCTATCTATCTATCTATCTATCTATCTATCTATCTATCTATCTATCTATCTATCTATCTATCTATCTATCTATCTATCTACCTACCTACCTACCTACCTACCTACCTATCTACCTACCTATCTACCGATCTATCTACCGATCTATCTATCTTTTACACACAATATTTCTCACTCTTTCTCTCTCTCTTAAACACACTATTTCTCTATCTTTATCTACCTACCTACCTATCTACCTACCTACCTCTTTCTATATATCTCTTACACTATTTCTCTCTATCTTTTACACACACTATTTCTCTCTTTCTCTCTCTCCCTCCCCCCACCCTCCCTCCCTCTCTTTCTCTCTCACTCCAGTATATCACAGAAGTGAGTACAACCCCTCACATTTTGTAAATATTTCAGTATATCTTTTCACATGACAACACTGAAGAAATGACACTTGGCCACAATGTAAAGTAGTGAGTATACAGCTTGTATAACAGTGTAAATGTGTGTTCCCCTCAAAATAACATAACACGCAGCCATTAATGTCTAAACTGCTGGAAATAAAGGTGTCTTCAGTGTTCTCACATGAAAAGATATACTGAAAAATATTTACAAAACCTGAGTGGGTGTACTCACTTCTGTGATATACTCTATCTATCTATCTATCTATCTATCTATCTATCTATCTATCTATCTATCTATCTATCTATCTATCTATCTATCTATCGTCTACCTACCTACCTACCTACCCACCTACCTACCTATCTATCACCTACCTACCTACCTACCTACCTACCTACCTACCTACCTACCTACCTACCTATCTATCTATCTATCTATCTATCTATCTATCTATCTATCTATCTATCTATCTATAATTTACTATTATCTTTCTCATCTTTCCTTTTCCCTGTTTCTTTAGCTATTATATGACTATAACTTTGTTGTTTGTATCTTATGGTTTATATTGCTTGCTTTTATTTAGCATTCTATGACTGTCACTGAGTGTTGACTCTTATGAATTATGATTATTGCATTTCATTATTATAATCATGATTCATCAGCTGTTGTTTATATGTACACTGAGAGCATCGAAGGCATATTGGTTGCAGTGTCCTGGTGTCACGTGATGACCTGTTGTGACCTTCTGACGAAGTGCAATCAATGGGGAAGCCAGATTCACTTAACAACTACATTACTAATTTTGTAACTGCAGTGATTCACTTAACAAGTGCAACAAGAAAAGTCGTAAAATGGAGCAAAGCTCACTTAACAACTGTCTCACTTGGCAACGGAAATTCTGGTCTCGGTTGTGGTTGTAAGTTGAGGACTACCTGTACAGAATTGTATTGGGATTTCTTGCACTCAAACGGAGCAGAGAACGGTTGCTTTAGCCTACTTTTAAGCTAGAAAATTATGAAGATCTAGGCTTAACTTGCCTATTGCTACAATCATATCGTGTGAAATGAAGATGACTTATGCCGGTCCTGTGATGTGTATATTCCCACTGGCAATAGCTCCCTGAAGTCTCGAGCTCAGAAATATTGATGAGCCTTGCCATTTGAAATGCTTTTAGCTGACATCCCAAGGGATATTCTGTCTCCCAGCCATAGTGCTTACGATGACTTACAACACATTGGAAATGCGGTGCACTATTTTGTTTTTTAAAAAGGGCGATTGGGATGCCAGCACCGTACATCAACAGCCCAAACATTGGAAGATTAACCCTGCAGCGAAGTCCTTTGACCAGTCAGATTATCTTAAGCCTCTAGGTCAGCTGGGATCCTGAAAATAGTAGAGATCCATAAAGGTAAAGGTTTCCCCTGCACACATGTGCAAGTTGTTCCTGACTATAGGGGGTGGTGCTCATCTCTGTTTCAAAGCCGAAGAGCCAGCCCTGTCTGAAGACGTCTCCGTGGTCATGTGGCTGGCATGACTAAATGCCAAAGGCGCATGGAACGCTGTTACCTTCCCACCAAAGGTGGTCCCTATTTTTCTACTTGCATTTTTATGTGCTTTTGAACTGCCAGGTTGGCAGAAGCTGGGACAAGTATTGGGAGCTCACTCCATTACATGGTGTTAGGGATGTGAACCACCAAACTTGCAACCTTTCCGATTGACAAGCTGTCAGCTTTCCCCAAAAGCATCCCAAATTAAATCAGAGAACAAGGCAAAGTATTGCTCAAAATTCCAAATTATTAAGAGAGCCACGTTGGCACATCTGGGAAAACCTGAATCTGAAAGCTTCCCGGTTTTCCCCACCCAGTTGAAAGTTCAAGATGTTGCCCCCACGCCCACAAGTCCATCCCATGGTCCAATCTCCCACTGCCATGCTGGCAGTTCCACCCATTCAGATCCGGTCAGGTGCAGAGGTGCAGAGACAAAGGATGACCCTTGGCTTCCTAGAAAGAATTTTGTTATGGCTACATAGCATCTAACTCCGTACAATCCCCCCTCCCATTTTCCCATAATAGAAAATGCATAGTAGAATAATAGAAAGTGTGGTGGGCCAAAGATCAAAAAAAAAAAAAAAAAAAAGATGACTGCAGCCATCTTAGCCACTCAGCCACCACATTCCATAGGTGCCTTTTTTTTTCAAGAGGCAACTGAAATTTGTTTTTTCTCAAAGATGGAAGCCCCCAAGGGGCTTCTTCAGTTCAGAAGACTGACATCCACAAACACCAACGGGCAGTCGGAAGAAATGCTGAAAATTCTTCAATTTCACAACATAGAGACAGATTTATCCATTGTTTCAATTGGGAAAATGGGACCATCCTAGACCAGGCCAAGCCCAAAAATGCCAGGGGATTTCTAGAAACCTGGCACTCTGACAAATCAGCCCTCAATAGATACCTAGACATTAACAACATATATAGACTATGCAAAAGAGACAACCAACCAGCCCAAAAGAGAAAAATGTTAAAATATTCATGACTAGGAGAGACATGGGAACAAGATCAGTCAGCCAATGAATAGGCATAGCAACTAAATCAGCCAATGGGAGCTTAAGCAGATCTGAGTCTGTGCAGAGAATTGAAACAGAAACTTAAGCAGTCTGCTGCTCTGAGAAGTAAACTAGCAGTCTGTCTGGGCTTGTCAGCTGAAGTGAAACTAACCGCTTGGGTTTGCCTGTAACTCTCCTGCCTTGTGTTTACTTGGAAGAACCACCTGTTGGTATTGTACATTTATTCATCTATTCTTATGTATACAAAGAAGTTAATGAATCCTGCTGCATCAGTTATCTGTGTGTGCTTCTGGATTTGATTTTTCTGCAACAAACTCTGACCAAAAAAAACCTCCAGCACTTCTCCACCTGTAATCAGCACACAGATCAGCATAGGTTAACATCAGACCAACAATTGAATTGTTCGCCGCCCTGAGTCCTCCCGGAGAAGAACGGCATACAAATAATAAAATACAAATACAAATACAAAATACAAACAATCAAGTAAGCAACACCCCAATCACAACACTGCCAAAGAAGCCAACAGCACCCAACTCAACCAAAGAATCTCTAGAATCTTCCCCTCCCACCCAGACAGGCAAGTCGCCAGAATATAAATGGACAGCAAACAGCACTCCTTACCGGCACTGATGATGTTACCCAGTTGGATAATGAAATGTCTGCAAGAAAACAAGCAAGCTCAGAGAGCATCAAGGATCCCAAAGCAAAAAGTATCTAAAAGCTTCTTTAACTTCTTATAAGCACCTGCTTAGATCATTAGTGATAATATCCATAAAGGAAAATATCTGTGGCTCAGGGTTGAAATGAAGGGGTCCTTGGTGTCCTCTGAGCTTGGTTGTTTTCTTGCAGACATTTCATTACCCAACTAGGTAGCATCATCAGCAGAGATTAACACCAAGATTAACACCAGATCAATAATTGAGAAACAAACAATACCCCAATCAAGCAACAGCTGAACAGCCTAACAGTAAACAGCCCAACCAAAGAACCTGTAAGACCACTTCTACAAACACTGACAGGGCAACCCTCTAGGACAGTGATGGCGAACCTATGACACGCGTGTCAGTGCTGACACGCGTAGCCATTTGGGGTGACACGCACAGGATTTCATGCGATTCATCCTCGGCTCCTGCACGGCCGCCGAGGATGAAAGAATCTGTGCTGGAGGAACGGGGGGGGGACGTGTGATCTCCCCCGCCCACACTCACTTACTGTATCGCCGCCGCCCCTTTCTGAGCGCATGGGCTGCTAGTAAGGCGTGCGTGCCGTGCGCACACACGTCATCAGCGCGGCGAGGGAGGACCCGCAGGAGAGGAGCGCGGGAACAATGCGCGCCTCTCTCCAGTCAGGCCAGCACAGAGAGTCTACTCCTGGGACTGTCGGTTACGACCGCACCACAGCAGGGAACAGCGGAGTGCCAACGGGAACTGTGAGCACCATTAGCAGCAACTATTGGGGTGCCATGGACTTGTAATTGCCCACAATAACTGAGATAAGTGAGGGGGAGGTTGTGTTAGCTTGTTAGGCTAGTTAACCCCTAATTGGCTATCTATAATTCTATCTGCTGTCACTGGCCCACTGATGGAGCACCCAAAAAATAAAAAACAAAGGTTAAGTAAAGGGAGTGGTAGTGGCAGTGGCCGACCCTTTCAAGAGACATGGAGCGAGATGTATGGCATTATAGAAAAAAATGGCAGATCATTTTGCGTTCTATGTACTGAAATGGTAGTAAGCAGAACGTGGAATATAAATAGACATTTTGAAACTAATCATTCCCAGCTCTTGGAAAAAAGTGAGGATGAAAGGAGGGAATACATTTCCAGGAAGCTACACCTTTATAAGAGCCAATCTAACTCCATCCTTAAATTTATGAAAGGCTCTACAAATTTAAACTCTGCAAGTTTGAGCATTGCTCACTCCATAGCTCAGCATGCAAAAGCGCTTAACAAAGAAGTTACTAAGCAGGTATGTTAAATAATTTGTTTTTGGTTTATTAAATACAATTATATATTGCAATTATACATTTTTGTAGTTTAAACTATAAATTGCGCAAAATTATGTTTTTGTCGAAGTGACACACAACGCGAGTTATGCTCGATTTTTTGCCGATTTTTGACACACCACGCCAAAAAGGTTGCCCATCACTGCTCTAGGATATAAACTGAAAGCAAAGCCTACTCCTTACTAGCACTGATGATGTTACCTAGTCAGGTGGTGAAACGTCTGCAAGAAACCAAGCAAGCTGACGTCATCAACAGGACGGCAACAGCATGGAGACAGAAGCACCCTGTAAACCCTAAACCTAAACTTAACCCCTAAACCTAAACCTAACCCCCCTAAACCTAATCCTAAACCTAACCCTAAACCTAACCCTTAACCTAACCCTAAACCTAATCCTAACCCTTAACCTAACCCTAAACCTAATCCTAACCCTTAACCTAACCCTAAACCTAACCCTAACCCTTAACCTAACCCTAAAGCTAACCCTAAAGCTAACCCTAAACCTAACCCTTACCTTAAGTTGAATCGGCTTTCTTTCAACACGCTATTTAAAGCGCCCTTCTTTCTCCGTGCTGGCTGTTGTCGCCCTGTTGATGACGTCAGCAACGTGGATTAGTCGGGCGCGATTTTGTCGTTTGCCCTTTTGACAGGTCACGCTCAGAGAGCCCTAAGTAACCCTCATTTCAACCCTGAGCTACAAATATTCTCCTTTATTTGTGTCTCCATCGTCTCCTGTCACAGCTGGTCATATGATGCCCCAAAATACTGTGTTTCCCTGAAAATAAGACAGAGTCTTATTTACTTTTGATATCTGAAATCAGCAGTTGGCCTTATTTTCGACCCAATGTTTATTTTTGAGATGCAGGAAGCGGCAAGTGTGGTAACCTCCTGGTGACACAAGAGCCGAGGTGGCGCAGTGGTTAAATGCAGCACTGCAGGCTACTTCAGCTGACTGCGGTTCTGCAGTTCGGCTGTTCAAATCTCACCGGCTCAGGGTTGACTCAGCCTTCCATCCTTCCGAGGTGGGTAAAACGAGGACCCGGATTGTTGTTGGGGGCAATATGCTGACTCTGTAAACTGCTTAGAGTGGGCTGAAAGCCCTATGAAGCAGTATATAAGTCTAACTGCTATTGCTATTGCTATTGCTGCTGTGTTGCAATATTTTTGGGGAGGGCTTATTTTCAGAGGAGGGCTTATTTTAGCGCATGCGCTCCAAAGCTCAATTGGGCTTATTATCCGGGGAGGGCTTATTTTGGGGAAAACAAGGTAGTGTTTGCTCACTCTCTCACCTCGGAAATAAATTCAAAATTCAGACGAACTTCTCGGAAATCACACCAGGGCAAGCCGGATGAAAAACCACACTCCCTGTAGCACTTGAGAAAAGAAACGCCGGAGGCTCATTGTGGTATAAAAACAACCCCACTTTTGCTGCGCTGCATGCTGGAACTCTGTCAGGCGTAGCTCAAAACCCAGCAAAGAAGAAGAATAAAAAGGGAGAACGGAGGTTGTTTTTTCAGGGCGTCACATTGGCAAATGCATAAAAAGTATTTTTTTTAAAAAAAAAAGCTTGTTCTTTTGCAAGGGTGGGGGTGGGGGCAAAATGTGGGGGATTTACCAGGGTAACCCTAAATCACCAATCCAAATTAACCTCGAGAGAAAGTCAGGGAACCGTCAAGAGTCAAGTGGGTGGGTGGGGGGGGGGAGAGAGAGAGCGAGAGGAGGGGAAGGGGAAATCTGTGAAGTTTCTATTTCTAACTCAGCTATCCTTTCTTCTAAAGAAAAGAGGCCATACTTTATTCTCGGGAGGCTGTTGCCATGGAAACTGCAATAACTGTGAACGCTTGGTGAAATACTGACTTCGATCCCCCCCCCTCAACCCCCCCCCCCCCAAACCTTTAAAGACTTCCTCGGCCAACTGTTGTTAGCCCTTCGCTAAACAAATTTGCAAGCCATATTTTCCACACGTTCGCCGGCTTAAAGGCTGCTCGCACTTGACATCAGTGCTATTAAAAAAGCCATTTACTCACTCCCCTCCCACCCTTCCATTTTCCCTCAAGGTAAATGTTGATTGTAATCCACTCCAGGTGAGTTTTCCAGTTAGGACTGAGGGGAAGAGTCTGCTTAAAGGATTTCAGAGTCTGGAGGGTATATATAAAAAAATACAGGCTACTTTTTTCCCCCTTCCCCAGACTGTGAAATTTTAAATTCTGAAAATTGCAGGCAAAATGAAGAATTGCAGGGAGAAGATTTTCCGCTGATTTATTTTTGGGACACGGGGGGGGGAGAGAGGGAGAGGGAGGGAGAGAGAGAAAGAGGGAGGGAGGGAGAGAGAGAGAGGGAGAGGGAGAGAGAGAGAGGAGAGAGAATTTGTATTCTGACCAAGGCTTCCCAAGAGTATGAATCAAACTCCTTGTCCCGACAAAATTTTATTAATTAACTGTGAATTCTTTTATTAATTTACTGTGAATTCTGCTCATTCACATCCAGCAAAGTCTTTCGAGGGAGGATTTACAGTTACAGACCTTATCTGGCTTGGAGAGCTGCCAGGCTGATATCTGCAAAATGTGGCAAGGAATCTCGGAGAGTCACAAACCAATTAAGCGAACTAATTGTCTCCTGCAAACTCCACTCCCCTTTCGCTCCTCTTTTATTTCCTCTGGGAGGGGCCATTCATCGTCCAACGGTGGCCTTACTCCCCTGTTCTTTAGCTCTTTCCTTTGTCTGGCCACTCTGCACATGGGCACACTGGGAAACAGGCTCCAGTTGTTTGTCTGCCTCACTGATGTCTGTGTCACGCCCCACTCCATTCCATAATTAGGAAAGAAGACCAAGAGACTCCATGGGTTGGAAATCCAAAGTACTTTTACTAATTATAAATGGTAAGCGAGCAGTAGTGAAGCAAGATCTGAATAATATGGCGCGAAAGCAATTGATATATGGCAAAGCCCGTTCCCCCCCTTAGGATCAAAGCTCCAGTCCAATCATAAGTCCTTCAAATGTCAGGTGTGAGATAACTTCAAAAAGACAGGCCAAGATGGAATGTGAAGGCCGTTGATGCAGGCGGGAAACACGTACGCATGCGTAAACCCCAACGACTGGAACATCCTAGAACATTCCTGCAGCAGACCTCCAGCACATCAATTAAAACCCTCCCACATACACGCCCCCCCCCTCCCGTTTCATGGCAGCTGAAGCAGCAGCAAAGCAGAAGCTGACATCCGGCCGTCCCCCGGAAAAAGGCTGTCAGGCCTGGAAGAAAAAACAAACAAAACAGACAACACCGAACAAAACAGACAAACAACAAAGAAACAAGAGAGGGAAAGGAGAAAAGTCAAGGCTTGTCGGGATAAGCAGCATAAAATTTCCGAAGCAAGCAGGGAGCACGAACGTGGGACTTATCAACCCATTCCGTGTGGGAGGGGGGAAAATGTTTCCAAGCCACAAGGTATTGGATGCGATTGCGGTGCCTGCGGGAATCCAGAATGTCCCGGACTTCAAAATGACGTTCCCCATCAACAAGCAACGGAGCAGGCGGAGGGTTATCTGCGGGCCGCAGGTCAGACACCCGCACTGGCTTGATGAGGTTGATATGGAATACCGGATGGATCTGATTAAGATGTTTGGGCAATTGCAAACGAACCGAAACAGGATTGATAACTTTCAAAATCGGGAAAGGGCCAACATACTTGGGACCCAATTTCTTAGACTTTTGTGTGGTATGCAAGAATTTCGTAGACAAATACACTAAATCACCAACGTGGTACTCATAAGGCTGAGAGCGTTTCCTATCAGCCTGCTTCTTATGCGCCTTGTGGGCTGCGTCCAAGGTGGAACGAGTGAGGGGCCAAAGGCGACTGAGACGTTCACTCCAGTCCGCCACGGAAGGAACCTGAGGCTGGGCCGCAGGTAGTTCGGGGATAGGAACAAAATCATGGCCATAAACGACCCTGAAAGGGGTGAACCCAGTGCTGGAGTGAACCGAATTGTTATAGGCCACTTCAGCGTGTGGTAACAAGTCCACCCAATCGTCCTGTTGATAATTGATGAAACAACGTAAATATTGTTCAAGGACGGAATTAGTACGTTCACAGCCGCCATTAGTCTGAGGATGGTAGGCGGAGCTAAGGCCCTGGGCGGAGCCAATACGCGTGAGGAACTCCTTCCAAAACTTGGATGTGAATTGGACTCCACGATCGGAGATAATACGGTCGGGAACGCCATGCAAGCGGTATATGTGGGAAAGGAAGAGCTTAGCCAAGGCCTTGGCGGAAGGAATCTTGTGGCACGGCACGAAGTGAACTTGCTTGGAGAACAAATCAGTAACCACCCAGATAACCGTGTGCCCCTGGCTCTCGGGAAGGTCCACAATAAAGTCCATAGAAATTTCCTTCCACGGGGCAATGGGGCGGGCGACGGACTGTAGAAGTCCGTGTGGTTTCCCCGGAGGTTTTTTGGCGGTAGCGCAAACCGGGCAACTGGAGACATAAAGTTCAATGTCCTTTTTTAAAGAGGGCCACCAGAATTGTCTCTTCACGAGGTGCAAAGTTTTCACGAATCCAAAATGACCCGCCATCCTGGAGTCATGAGCGCGACGAAGGACCACAAGACGTAAGGAAGCGGGGATGTATAATTTAGCTCCAATCCACGGTAGATCGTCTCTCATGGTGCATTCGTCCCGATGGTTCAGGAACCAGTCGTCTTGAGGGAGAGCTGCTTTGAGGTCAGAAAGCAGGTCGTGAGGCACGTCCTTTTGGGCCTTGGTCTGGTGACGTGTGAGCACCGGAGCCGCCAAGAGCGGTTGGACGATACTCAGCTTGGAACAATTATACTGAGGTAACCGGGACAAAGCATCGGCCATGAAATTCTTTCCACCCGGGATATACTTCAGAGTGAAATTGAAACGGTTAAAATATTGGGCCCAACGCATTTGCTTTGGGGAGAGACGGCGAGGCGTGCGCAACGCCTCCAAATTTTTGTGGTCAGTCCACACCTCAAAAGGGTGTTTAGAGCCTTCAAGGAAGTGGCGCCAAGTAGCGAGGGCCCAACGAACTGCAAACGCCTCTTTCTCCCAGACCGCCCAGCGTCGTTCCGTGTCAGTGAGTTTACGTGAGGTGTACGCGCAAGGCTGTAAGGTACCCTGGTCATTGGCTTGTAGCAGAACAGCCCCAACTGCGACATCACTGGCATCAGCTTGGACAACGAAGGGTTGGTTGAGGTCAGGATGTTTAAGAACTGGTTCAGCGGCAAAAAGGCGTTTAAGCTTTTCGAACGCCGCCTGGCATTCCATGGTCCAGTCCAAAGGCTTACTGGGTTTAGGTTTTGGGTCGCCTTTAGTTTTGAGCAAATTAGTAATAGGGAGAGCAATGTCGGCAAAAGAGGGAATAAATTGACGGTAGAAATTAGCGAAACCCAAAAATTGTTGCAGTTGTTTACGAGTTTTGGGAGCGTCCCATTCAGTGACGGCCTTTACCTTCTCAGGGTCCATTTCAACTCCATGAGGGGAGATACGGTAGCCCAGATAGTCAATAGTAGTTTGGTGAAACTCACACTTAGACAATTTGGCATACAAGTTGGCTGCACGGAGTTTTTTCAAAACAGTGCGCACCAGATTGACGTGGTGGTCGTGAGAGCGAGTATAAATGAGGATATCGTCCAGATATACGATAACGCCCTTATAGAGATGATCGTGCAGGATCTCATTAATAAACTGCATGAATACAGCAGGAGCCCCCTGTAGGCCAAAAGGCATGACCCGGAACTGGAAACAACCAAGAGGGCAGTTAAAGGCGGTCTTCCATTCGTCCCCCTCCTTAATGCGAACCCTATAGTACGCTTCACGCAGGTCCAATTTTGTGAAGATGCGGCCCTTCCCCAGTTGCGCCAATAAGTCCTTCATCAATGGGAGTGGGTAGAGGTTTTGAGAACATATGGCGTTAAGGTTCCGAAAGTCACAACATAAACGAAGAGACCCATCTTTCTTCTCACGAAACAGCACAGGGGCCGCCACCTTGGGTCGGGCCGGTTCAATGAAACCACGTTTCAAATTTTTGTCAATGAAAGAACGCATCTCCTCCATTTCCCTGGGTGACATGGAGTAAATGCGGGGTTTTGGGAGTTGGACCCAGGGCAAAATGTCAATGGAGCAGTCAGTAGGCCTGTGGGGGGGCAGAATGTCCGAAGATTGCTCGCTGAAGACTTCCTTAAGATCCAAATATTCTTTCGGAATTTTCTCCTCTCCTGCAATCCTCTCCTGCCCCCTAGCGGCTACTTCAGGAACGTTAGTGACGTCAGGTTGGGTTGGAGAGCCCTCCCCCACTGGAGGCACTTTGGAGCGAATACGCAAGCGGCCTGTCCGCCAATTTATGTGAGGGTTCCACTTCCGGAGCCACGGGATGCCCAAAATAAGTGGTCTGTCCATGCCAGGTGCGACCACAAAAGAGATTAATTCAGTGTGGGTACCCATTTTCATTTCCAAAGGCTCAGTAAAAAAATGGGCGGGGCCCCCCCCGCAACCGATCCGTCTATCTGGCAAAAAACAATAGGGGTTTTCAAAGTGCGCAATTTGAGGCCTAATTTCTCAACCATGGCTGGGTTGATCATGGACCGGGAACAGCCGGAATCCAGTAATGCTAGGAGGGTGGCAGGTGTCCCCTCAGGAGGAACTTTTAATTCAATAGGGAGTAGAAGGGGCCCCTTGTTTGAACTCACCCAGTGAGGTGAAGTGTCGTCATCTGAGTCATCAGAAGAAGAGGAGTTAGCATCCGCGTCATCCTTCAAAGGTTGGGGAAGAGGAGGGGGGTTGGTTTCCCCAGCGAAAGCCGTTTCCCTCTTTTTCTTTTCAGAGCCTCTGGCAGGTTTCTCTTCACGTCTGGGAGGGGGTTGGGCAGAGAGGGGTGATTTCGCCCGACAGAGGGGGGCGGTGTGCCCAAGCTTCCCACAGCGAAAACATGTTAAAGGTCGGGAGGAGCCAGAAGGGGGCTCCCTCGCGTCGCCTCGGCGTTTGGAAAGCGCTTGAGTAGTAGGAGGGGGGAGGGACTTGGCAGCTCTTTCTTTGCGCTTCCTTCTTTCTTCAGTAGCATAACGCAGACGAATTAAGTCAAGCTCAGCGTCAGCAGCATGTTCAAACCAAGTGATTAAACGCCTCGGCAGGTTACGATTGACACATTGTTGATAAATGTCAGCGTTTAAGCCTTCAGCAAATCTGTCCAGAAGTGCATCCTCCCCCCAGCCTCTCATGTACTGAGACAGACATTGAAATTCCTGGATGTATTGGGCGACTGGTCTATCGTCTTGGTCAAAGGTTAAAAACTTTAATTTGTTCCGCTTCTCAGTTAACGGGTCATCAAAACGTTGGCGGAAAGCCGCCATAAAACGGTTGAAATTCCCCAAGAGGGGAGAACCAGACATATGCAAAGCCGTTGACCACGTAGCCGCGTCACCATCCAAAGATAAAAGAACCATTCTGACCCTTAAAGTGTCAGATTCAAAGTCCCGCCCATATATTTCCATGTAGTTAAAGACTTGCATAAGAAAGGAGGGAAGGGTGGCTGAAGCACCATTAAAACGCACAGGCAAGGGAGGAATTTTAGCCATCCGATGTCGTCGAGGGGGGGCCTGGGGGGGAGGTCCCCTTTGATCAGCAAAACCTCTAGCCGCAGGGGGTGATACAGGCCGAGGGGGGGGTGGGGGAGAATCCTGGCGTGGGTGACGTTGCCAACTTCTCCAGTCTCTTTCCTCCTCCCCCCTCCTGTCCTCCAAAAATGTTTGACCCCAATAATCAGGTAACTCACTCCGCTGTGGTTTTCTCACGGGGCCCTGGTGTTGATAATTTCTCCATTCAGCTTCATCGCCTCTTTGGCTCCAATAGTCAGGGAAATCACCCGCCTGAGGTTTCCTCACGGCCCCTGGCTCCAGCGAAGTTTGTTGAGGTGGTCTCTGGGTGAGTCCAGCATTCCAGCTTGTCTCTATTTCTCCTTGCCCCACTGAAGTTGACCAACGGGGTAGGGGGGAAGGCTCAGGCTGATTGGAAATTTGTAGTTGAAATAAATCTTCGTGCAGAGGTCGGTCAGACGGGCTGGGCTGGTGTAAAGAAAGGTCGGGAGGTCCCAGTTCACTGGAATCCGTCCCTCCCACGGCGCCTTCCTCTTCTCTGGTCGGAGAAGACATTATGTCCCTTCTCGGTAGACGTAAATCTCCTGGAAAGGGATATTATTCAGATCTTGCTTCTTGTCACGCCCCACTCCATTCCATAATTAGGAAAGAAGACCAAGAGACTCCATGGGTTGGAAATCCAAAGTACTTTTACTAATTATAAATGGTAAGCGAGCAGTAGTGAAGCAAGATCTGAATAATATGGCGCGAAAGCAATTGATATATGGCAAAGCCCGTTCCCCCCCTTAGGATCAAAGCTCCAGTCCAATCATAAGTCCTTCAAATGTCAGGTGTGAGATAACTTCAAAAAGACAGGCCAAGATGGAATGTGAAGGCCGTTGATGCAGGCGGGAAACACGTACGCATGCGTAAACCCCAACGACTGGAACATCCTAGAACATTCCTGCAGCAGACCTCCAGCACATCAATTAAAACCCTCCCACATACACGCCCCCCCCTCCCGTTTCATGGCAGCTGAAGCAGCAGCAAAGCAGAAGCTGACAGTCTGACTCTGAAGGCAGCTGATAACTGGCATACGGCTCTGTCCCCCTCTCTGCCTCCGACACAGAGCCCTCATCAGAGCTTTCCCCAGACTCCAGGACTGACCCATATTCCTCCCCAACCTCCTCACTGTCCGAATCTGCTGCCAGCTCTGCAGGCTGGCTGTGGACCACAACAATTTGGGCAAAGAGAACACTTATTCACATTCCTCAGGATCACCTGGTCAAAATTAAAATGCTTAGCAACTGACTCCTATTTATGACGGTTGCAGTATCCCAGGGTTATCTGACAAGCAAAGTCAATGGGGACAACAACCTTATGACTAACTTTACAGCTGCACTGATTTGGTTAACAATGGTGGCAAGAAAGATGGCACAATGGGACAAAACTCACTTAACAAATGTCTCGCTTAGCGACAGAAATGTTGGGCTCAATTTCAGTCGTAAGTCAAGGAGTGCCCATCGCTAAAATTAAAAACAAGTTCCTAAAACATTCCAAGCTGTCTCTCTCTCCTTTTCCTTGGCATCCTATCATTGCCATTTGACTTGTAGTTATTTTTTTTAATATATATTTTTATTATTTTTACATTTAAAACAGCGCAGCACAGCCAAGTCATTATGAACATTCAATCACATTATATACAAATAATCTCGTCCAATATCTATTAGCTTACTTAAAACATTATCTATCCTTCTATCCCATCACATTATTAACAATTTGTTCCAGTCTTGTTACTTTGTCTTATACCAATAATAAAACCTATTCCATATTTCATAATATTCTGATTCCCCTTTGTTTTTTAATTTGAGGGTGAGCTTATCTGTTTCTGCACAGGCCAAAATTTTTCTAATTATGTCTAACTCTGATGGGATATTTTCTTTTTTCCAATACTGAGCATAGGTTATATACGCTGCAGTTAGTACATGTATAATTAGATAGACCACATATTTCTTATCGTGGCACGACAAAACCGTTGTCCACCAAAGCGCGCCCGATTAAAGCGCGTCGCTGACGTCATCAGCAGCGCGACAACAGCGACCGCGGAGAAAAAAGGTTGCTTTAAAAAGCGCTTTGAAAGCAAGCCGATTCACGTTAAGGTAAGGGTTAGGGTTAGGGTTAGGGTTAGGGTTAGGGTTAGGTTAAGGATTAGGTTTAGGGGTAGGTTAAGCGTTACGGTTAGGTTTAGGGTTAGGTTAAGGGTTAGCGCTAGGTTTAGCGTTAGGTTAAGGGTTAGGTTTAGGGTTAGGTTTAGGGTTAGGTTTAGGGTTAGGTTTCGGGGGGTTAGGTTAGGTTTAGGGGTTAATTTTAGCTTTAGTGCTCACAGCGTGCTTTTTTCGTCGCACTGTGATGACGTCAGGTACGCGGTTTCGTCGAGTGCGCTTTAGTCGACCGCGGTTTTGTGGTGGAACCCTTTCTTATACCCCTCCGGTATTATGCCTAGATTTCTGGTTTGAACAAAACTTGATCTCCCACAATTTGTTCCAACCATGATTGTATCATTTTCCAATATCTTTTTCCCTCATTGCATGTCTACCACATATGATAAAAGGTGCCTGGCATTTTCTTTCTTCTTTTTTTTGCACTTCCAACAATTTGGGGCCAAATTTTCAAACATTTTGGAGAGCCGTGCTGGGGGAAGATCCATCTTTAGAACATCTTATACAGATTTTCTTTATAAGCCGTAGCCATTGTTAGTTTCCAATTAAGTCTCCAAAGTCTTTCCCATTTAGCCAATTCCACA
Source organism: Thamnophis elegans (assembly GCF_009769535.1). Classification (NCBI taxonomy): domain Eukaryota; kingdom Metazoa; phylum Chordata; class Lepidosauria; order Squamata; family Natricidae; genus Thamnophis; species Thamnophis elegans. The sequence goes on from NC_045546.1 coordinate 8,678,268, forward strand.
TTATAATCAAAATTTTTCACCCAGGTGACCATAGTTTCTTTGACATGTTCTTCCTCAAGTTTATATTCCAGGAGAAATCTGTATAGCGCATGTGCGTTTGTAGTTATTGATCAGTTTTTTTTAAAGAGATTTGAGATTTATTAGATTTATTAGATTTATATGCCGCCCTTCTCCCAAGGACTCAGGGCGGCGTACAACAATTAAAAGAAACACATAATATAAAAGTTAAAAAAAAAATTAAATGGAATATCCCAAAAAGCATTTAAAACAATCTCTGGAACTTATTTATGTATGTATTTATCTGCCAACCACCTTGCGGTTCATGGGATCACAACATTGCTGAATTGGAAGACACCGCAAAAATCTGAAACAATCTGCAATGTAGAATGAGAAACCATCCTCAAGAGGTACCTCTTCCACCTTTTCTTAAAAACTCCGTCAGAGGGAATTTCCTTATTTTGAGCATAATTGTACAGAACTTACAGTTGGGAGATTCCCCCCCCCCCACCACCACCACCTTATGTTTAAAACAGTGTTTCTCAACCTTGGCGAATTTAAGTCCCGTGGACTTCAACTCCCAGAATTCCCCCAGCCAGCTCTGCTGGCTGGGGGATTCTGGGAGTTGAAGTCCACAGGACTTAAAGTCGCCAAGGTTGAGAAACACTGGTTTAAAATAAAACTAGTTAGCCTGTTAGGGTTCTAAGTAATACCTCCATAGCAAATAGAGCTCTGAGGTACGCAGGTTCCTCAAAGAACAGGTTTATTGGACACATTGTATTGGCACAGACTGGTGAAAACCGACTCTAAAGGTTCCCGCCATTTTCACCTAATTAAAAGTAAAGCTTTCCCCCCTTTCCCAAACAGTCACATGGTCCAATCGAAGTACTGTCCGGTTGGTTGGAAACTTCACTCCTCCTCTTTTCAGCCACCTGTGGGAATGTCCTTGGTTCTCAGGGGAAATGATTTTGTTTTGGCTACAAAACCCCAGCTATCTCTATTCACTCCTCCCAATCCCTCAGCACCATTGTGGCAACACTGAACTCTCCAAGATGGCCTCAGTCAGGCCAGTTTTGGAGCTGACACTATCATCGTTATTTCTGGTCCTGAGGCAATGGAAATAGTTGTTGATAAACTTTTGTCTCGCTTCACTTTTTGAACCTGAACATGTCTATCACGTCACCTCATGGTCTTCTTTCTCCAGATTGGACATTCCAAGTTACTTCAGCTTCATCTTTCAACAGACTTCCTCAAGTCAAGTCAATTTAGCTCCCTTGCTCTAACCCAGTGATGGCTAACCTTTTCCGGACCGAGTGCCCAAAGTAAGTGCCTGAACCCCAAAAATGCAATACGTGCATGAACACCCGTGCATGCACCCCCCATGCATGTGCGCCCCTGCACACATGCCTCATTGCCCATGCATGCATGACAGAGACCCGAAAACCAGCTGGCTGGTGGGAGGTGCATGCACATGTGCTATGGAGCTGAACTGGGGTGATGGCTTGCATGCCCTACAGAGAGGGCGTTGCATACCACCTCTGGCACGCATGCCATAGGTTCATCATCACAGCTTTAACCCTTTCTTGATCACCTCTCTGTAAGGAATATAAATCCTTCCATTCCCCACCATCCAGTCAGAGTTGAAGAAGCTTTTTGGATGAGAAGCAAAACATCTTCAAAAGAAAAAGCAAGGAAGTCCAGTTGCCTCCTGAAAAAAGCACTTTTGGGACAACCCATATACACCGCTGACCCTGTACTAGCATTGGGAAGGTGTTACTGGACTCTTTTTCATTGTAGAGTTATTTATGCACCACCCCACAAGGGCACACCTCCACGCCCCTGGAAAAAAAGCAATTCATCTTGTCAATTCATCTTGACAGAGTGGATCTTACTTCGTTAATATCTAAAGTTTCAGAGGCATAAAAATGAGGTGGGAAAAAAAAAGAGCAGGGATTTGGGGAAAGGTGGCTTTCTTAGCTTGGTGAGATTATTTCATTTGAGCTTGCACCACTTCCTTGTCTAAATTCATTTATGAACTTCATTTTCACGAAGTGGCTGTGCTGAATAAATCTATCCGAAAATCATTATTCAATGCAATCTCCTGAAAAATCTCACTCTTCAAGAGCAGCAGCCTTCTCTAATTAGGAGGAGTCGAAATTCTGAACATTAAGCGATGATTGACTTTGAGAACTGTAGCTCACCGTGGAAACTTGTCGCCTGACAATCCGTGGTGGTGTGTGGGATATGTTTGGTATTCTGTACTTTTGAAATCTTTATTTATAAGTATGAAAACACATTAATAGAAAGGTTAGAAATGAAGGAGAGGTGGGTGTTCCTTTGGAATGTCAAAATGTGCCAGGAAGAAGTACTGTTGTCATAACAACATGAAGTAAAGGCCAGATTTTGACTTAGTTCTTTGCAATAATTCTGACAGTGATGGTAGAATTATTCTTTATTGACATAGCGCATAAAGGACAGGAGAGAATGAGAAAGCAAATAAGCATGAACACTGAAACTCTGGCAATAAGCAACAGGGAGAATCCTCTGGATTTCTCTTTCTAAACATTTGGGTCATGGTCAATGCTGGGTTTCCATTGTTTTTAATACTGGTTTGCTTGTGTGTGCGCACGCGAAGCTTCTGTGCATGCGCAGAAGCATCCGGGCGGGTGGGCGGAGCCTCCCACTGCTGCTACTACAGGTGCACCCAATCCGGGCTGAACCAGGAGCAACCCACCTCTGGTCATGGTAGGAAATTTGACCATTGAATAGAATAGAATAGAATAGAATAGAATAGAATAGAACAGAACAGAACAGAACAGAACAGAATATAATTCTTTATTAGCCAAGTGTAGTTGGACACACAAGAAATTTGTCTTTGGTGCATATGCTCTCAGTGTACATTAAAAGACAAGATACATTCATCAAGAATCATAAGGTACAACACTTAATTAGTGATAGGGTACAAATAAGCAATCAGGAAACAATCACTATCAATATGCTGCCAATTACCTCCCACAGACCCATTAGATCTCACAGGGTTGGCCTCCTCCGGGTGCCATCTACCAGCCAATGCCACCTGGCTATTACCCGGGGGAGGGCCTTCTCTGTGGCAGCTCCGGCCCTCTGGAATGAGCTCCCCGCAGGGATTCGGACCCTCACCTCTCTCCAGGCCTTCCGAAAAGCCATCAAAACCTGGCTTTGCCGGCAGGCCTGGGGGTGATGAGTTCCCTCCCCTCTCGACATGTATGGTTGTGCAACTGTTGTTTACTTTTATTATTTGTATTTTGTTTTTTATGTTCCCCTTTTTCCCCCTTGAATTGTTCGCCGCCCTGAGTCCTCCCGGAGAAGGGCGGCATACAAATAATAACATTCTATTCTATTCTATTCTATTCTATTCTATTCTATTCTATTCTATTCTATTCTATTCTATTCTATTCTATTCTATTCTATTCTATTCTATTCTATTCTATTCTATTCTATTCTAATATAAATTGTAAGGCTACAAGCAACAAAGTTACAGTCCTGCAGTCATAAGTGGGAAGAGATGGGTGATAGGAACAATGAGAAGACTAGTAATAATAGTAATGCAGCCTTAATGAATGGTTTGACAGTGGTGAGGGAATTAGTTGTTTAGCAGAGTGATGGCGTTCGGGAAGAAAACTGTTCTTGTGTTTAGTTGTCTTTCACTGCTCTATAGTGTCGTTTTGAGGGTAGGAGTTGAAACAATTTATGTCCAGGATGCGAGGGGTCTGTAGATATTTTCACAGCCCTCTTTTTGACTCGTGCAGTGTACAGGTCCTCAATGGAAGGCAGGTTGGCAGTAATTGTTTTTTCTGCCATTCTGATTATCCTCCGAAGTCTGTGTCTGTCTTGTTGGGTTGCAGAGCCAAACCAGACAGTTATGGAGGTGCAGATGACAGACTCAATCATTCCTCTGTAGAACAGAATCAGCAATTCCTTGGGCAGTTTGAGCTTCCTGAGTTGGTGCATAAAGAACATTCTTTGTTGCACTTTTTTGATGATGATTTTGATGTTAGGTATCCATTTTGGGTCTGGAGATATGATAGAACCTAGACGTTTGAAGGTACTTTAATAGTCTGAAATAATCTGAAAAAATATATATATTGCGTAATGAGAATGCAGAGCAAGGCAGACAAGTATGGTTAGGAAATGACACCTGGCATCAAATTGCATCAATAGAAGCATGCGTCTATGGAGATTCTCAGTCCTTTAGGTCCCAAAGGTGCTTTTTCAAAAGGCAACTGGACTTTCTGGTTTTTCTTTGAAGACGTTTCGCTTCTCATTCGAGAAGCTTCTTCAGCTCTGACTGAAGAAGCGTTCCGAACTGAAGAAGCTTCTCGGATGAGAAGCGAAACGTCTTCAAGGAAAAACCAGAAAGTCCAGTTGCCTTTTGAAAAAACACTTTTGGGACAATAGAACAAGGGGTGTCAAACTAATGGGTGGAAACTAATCAAGAGAGAAGCAACTTAGAATTGAGGAGAAATTTCCTGACAGTTAGAACAATTAATCAGTAGAACATCTTGCCTCCAGAAGTTGTGAATGCCCCAACACTGGAAGTCTTTAAGAAGATGTTGGATAGCCATTTGTCTGAAATGGTATAAGGGGGCAGGGGGTTGAACTAGAAGACCTCCAAGGTCCCTTCCAACTCTGCTTTGTATTGTATTGTATTGTATTGTATTGCCTTGCCTTGCCTTGCCTTGCCTTGCCTTGCCTTGCCTTGCCTTGCCTTGCCTTGCCTTGCCTTGCCTTGCCTTGCCTTGCCTTGCCTTGCCTTGCATTGCATTGCATTGCATTGCATTGCATTGCATTGCATTGAACTCGATTTCATTGAGGGATGCATCAGGGTTGTGTTTGACCTCAGAGGGAGGGGGCATAGGGGGCGTGGCCAGCTTGATGTCACTCATGTCAGGGGTGCCTGTGGCAGCCCTAGTGCTCTGCCAGCAAAAATGGGTTCCTGTGCCCCACTTTCGTCTGCGACAGTGGGTGGGTGACTGCATCACTTCTATTAACAGAATAATGGAATAGCAAAGTTGAAAGGGACCTTGGAGGTCTTCTAGTCCAACCCTCTGCTCAAGCTGGAAACTCTGTACCATTTCAGGCAAATGGTTGTCCAATCTTTTCTTTACAACCTTCAATGATGGAGCACCCATAACTTCTGAGTCTCTCGGGAATAGGGCGGCATACAAATTGAATAAACTACAAACTACAACTACTACTTCTGGAGGCAAGCCATTCCACTGATTGATTGTTCTCACTGTAGGGAAATTTCTCCTGAGTTCTAAGTTGCTTCTCTCTTTGATTGGTTTCCACCAGAAGTGGTGGAACGGTTTGGGTATGCTCCCATGCTTCCTCTTGCACGCGTGTGATGCTTCTGCGCATGTGCAGAAGCATCGGGGTTGGTGGGAGGAGTCTCCCGCTGCTGCTACTACCGGTTCGCTCGATCCGGGACGAACCGGGAGCAACCCGCCTCTGGTTTCCACCCATAGCTTCTTCTTCTGCTTCCGGGTGCTTTGGAGAATAGCTTGACTCCCTCTTCTTTGTGGCAACCCCTGAGATATTGGAACACTGCTATCATGTCTCCCCTAGTCCTTCTTTTCATTAGACTAGACACATTCTCTGCATTTGCCTTTCTATAGGGCTCCGAAGTTCAGAAATTTAGCCAATCATTATCGAGAGAATGGAATGTATCAGCTTATTACAAAACAAAGGTTTCCTTATCTCAGAGTGACAGCAGATTGCTTCTTATTTATAGCTAAACAAATGTCTCTTTATCTAAAGCTAAAACAGCTATGGTTTTTCAATGCATAAGACATACAGTATATGCCTTCCTTTGATGAGTATGCTACATGATGTCTCTATTTGTTTCAAATGGCCAATCTTTTCTTTCTCTAAAAATGGATACTGCCTATTCAATTTTTAAACGTATCAGGAAAGTATTCAAACAGTAGCATTGCTATTTATGATGAGCAGAAATAAAAAGCCAAAAGGATGTTCCATTGTCAATGTTTCTAGAGGGAAAAAGAACTTTTTAAAAAACTTTTGTGTTTGTGTATATGTGTGTGTGTATATATACCCATACATACACACATACACTTTTTATTGAAGAAATGTTAAACAATATGACTTAGAAAATAAGTGAAGAACATAAGAGAGAAAAATATATCAGTAAGAAAGAAAATAGAAAAAAGAGAGAAAGGATTATAAAGAAATGGATTCTGATCTCTGTCAGAGTTTGCAGTAGCAATCACATCCAGAAAGCACTCACAGGTAACTGATTCAGCAGGATTCCTTAGTTTCTCTTTATATATAACACATGAAGTAAATATACAATACCAAAAGCAGGTTTTCCAACGTGGTAGTAAATACGTTCAAAACACAGGCAGAGGAGAGAACCGTTTCAGTTTTAGTTTAGCGCAGCAGACTAGTTTAGAACTCAGCAGACTCAGAGCTACAGAGCTGAGTCTCGCCCAGGCTCCAAACTGTTTCAGTTCCCATTGGCTGACCTTGTTACTAAGCCCTATTCCAGTTCATGAATATATCTACACTGACAATCTTTTGTGTTTCTTTTTATCCTCTCTACAGTTAAATCACTATTTCCTTTTTTCCCATGAGCTAAATTTTATAATCTCCAGACCCATAATTCACAAGCAAGTTCTTCTCTTTATTTTCCAGCGAAAAAGTCCAATAAAGGGTTTCCAGTCATTGATAGATGTAGTTGTCTCTGAAGATTCTCCATCATCCAGGTCAGAGTTGTCCCCAAAGGTGCTTTTTCAAGAGGCCACAGGACTTTCTTGTTTTTTCCTTGAAGATGTTTTGCTTTTTCATCCAAAAAGCTTCTTCAGTTCCTTCTTCAGAACTGAAGGAACTTCTTGGATGAGAAGCGAAATGTCTTCAAGGGGAAAAAGAAGAAAGTCCAGTTGCCTTTTGAAAAAAAGCTCCTTCGAGACAAACCACAACCTGGATAACTGAGACATATCAGTTTATTGATTAAAAATCTTATAAGACAAATGCAATCAATGCTGTCGCTTTTAATTCAGTAGGGGAAACACAGCAGTGGCCAAGGAACTTTTTTTTTTTAAAAAAAAATCTCCTTCCAAAAATGGGTAGTAATGCTAAACAAGAACCTTTGTTTAGTTTAGTTTAGTTTAGTTTTGGTTTATTTGTATGCCGCCCTTCTCCAGGAGGGACTCAGGGTGGCGAACAACTCAAAGGGGAAAGGGAACATAAACAACAGTATACATAATTAAAATACACGAAAATCACACAGCCATACCAGTCGAGAGGGGAGGGGAACTCATCAACCCCAGGCCTGCCGGCACAGCCAGGTTTTGACGGCTTTCCGGAAGGCCTGGAGAGAGGTGAGGGTCCGGATCTCCGCGGAGAGTTCATTCCAAAGGGCCGGAGCTGCTACAGAGAAAGCCCTCCCCCGGATGGTAGCCAGATGGCATTGGCTGGTGGACGGAACCCGGAGGAGGCCGACCCTGTGAGATCTGACGGGTCTTTGGGAGGTAATTGGCAGCAGGCGGTCTCTCAAGTACCCAGGTCCAATACCATGAAGGGCTTTATAAGTTACGACTAGCACTGTTGAACGAGGAAGAAAAGAATGCAAAAATCTATGTGCTGCTTAGTATGAAACAACCAAGAAACCTGTGTTAGCAGGCAAGGCACACTCAATGCAAATAGGAAGAATAATAAGAGATGCTATCTTCCTAGTTTCACAGATTCACTGGATTGTGACGGTAGCCCCGCAATACAGAGATGACAGCTGCTTGGGGTGTGTGGGGGAACCGTCTCTGAGAAATCCAGTCAAAATATCAAAGTGGAGAGACATCACCCTGACAGCAAAGATATGGACAGTCAAGGTTATGATTTTCCCAATTGTAACAGAGGTCTCTGAAAGCCGGATCATCAGGAAGGCTGAATGAACTGGAACTGAAGCCTTTGACTGCGAGGCTAGAAAAAGAATGGCTGAGAATATTTTGAGATGCGAGAAGAATCGGAAAGAGTCAGAAATAGACAAGTGAACAACTGAGCAACAGAAGGCACCTTCCTGTTGAATCCCAAAGGTGTTTTTCATTCCAGGAGGCAACTGGACTTTCTGGGGTTTTTTTTCTTTTGAAGAGGTTTCGCTTCTCATCCAAGAAGCTTCTTCAGCTCTTACAGGATAGTGGGGAATGGAAGGATTCCTTGTGGGAGTAGGAATGGATTTCCAGAAGGAAAAAAATTACAGACTACATGAACCAGGGCATTACTGAAGTGACCCTGAGGACACAGATAAAGCTCTAAATGGCTTCAATGACCCTCTAAAAAGGATGCAAATGACCAGCTGTCTGCACAGAATATAAATCCTTCCATTCCCCACCATCTTGAGAGACCGCCTACTGCCAATCACCTCCACGCGACCTATTAGATCTCATCGATTAGGCCTCCTCCGAGTTCCATCTGCCGGTCAATGCCGACTGGCAATCACGCGGAGGAGAGCCTTCTCGGTGGCAGCTCCGACCCTTTGGAACGAACTCCCCATGGAGATTCGTACCCGCACCACCCTCCAGACCTTTCGCACAGCCCTTAGAATCTGGCTATCCCGTCAGGCCTGGGGCTAAGACTGTAACCCGCCCGAATGGTATGAATGTTGTGTTTTAATTATGTATCGTCTTATATGTTAAAAGTTTGTTCCCCCCCCCCTTTTTGGTTGTAAGCCGCCCTGAGTCCCCCCAGGGAAAAGGGCGGCATATAAATAAACTTCTACAATCTACAATGTTCAATCCAGTCAGAACTGAAGAAGCTTCTTGGATGAGAAGTGAAATGCCTTCAAACAAAAAACAAGGAAGTCCAGTTGCCTCTTGAAAAAGCACCTTTGGGACAACCATGACCTGGAGGACTGAGAAACTCCATAAACATAGACTGCATGCAACTATTATTTATGGAGTGTCCTAAACGATGAGGTTCCATTGTGTGTCCTTGATTTTTGCATCAAACACACTTTTTCCATTACGTGCATCTTCCCAAATTGCTACGAAAGGCATATCTTCCTGGGATCAAGTCTCATTAAACACAATGAGTAAAATTTATTTGAGTCAATGTACTGAATAATTTTTGTTACTCTAGAGTACCCTGCATGTGTTTCATTTCCTATTAGATTTCTGGTTCCATAATATTCGTTGTTAAGTTCCATACAATCATGTTAGGTGAGGGATAATGGAAATTGAAATAACACCCATGGAAGATGCATGTACAATGAATTAATAGGATAATGTTGTATACCAATAGAAGCAGTGGTGGGTTCCTACTAGTTGGGACTGGTTCGGCTGAATCGGTAGTGGTTTGGTGGCCTAGGTTGCTAGAACCGGCAGCGCCCCAGGGCTGCCATGCCCCCGAACAGGTTCTCTGGCAGCCCCATCTTGTTCTTCGCTTCTGCTCATGCACAGAACAATTTTAATTGCACTGCGCACAGACGAACTCGCCCTTGACTAGAAAAAAATATATGTAGCTCAGAGTTGAAGTGTGGGGTCAGAAATCACCAAGGAATGCACAAAATATTTTCTAATGTCCACCGTTCATAGTATTATTGAACTAAGGCATTTGGAGAATGATTATTTTTATTGATGTACTAATCGATAACCTGGCATTGCCTGGGTATTTATTTATAGGGGGGAAATGTCCCGACCAAATGTAATTTCTAATGTTGGATTTTCCCCCTTGCCAGAGGGAGCCCCCTTGTGGAGTACTGTGAAGCTGTTACCATGGCAACTCCAGTGCACTGTAAAGTAGAAGCCATTTTACAGCAGTACAATAGAAGCCATTTTAAGGCACAACAGGCTGTATCTTAACAGAATACACACCCCAAGGGGTGTTATCCCCACAGTATTTTTTTTCCAGAGACTAAATCATCTGTGTACCAAGTTTGGCTGAAATTTCTTGAGGCATTCCAGATTTATGGTGGAACATACTCAACACAGCCAATATATATATATACATCTGTCTGGATGGTCTCTTGTGACGAGCCGAAGACAGAGAGTGGAAGTGTGACCTTCCTCCCATATTTGGGCATACCAGGGGTTGTGACTTTAAATATATACCTCTCACCCTGGCTGGCTGATAAGGAGTGGAGCTCTGTAGCTCAATGGTTAACACATCTGCCTAAGAGGCAATAGAGCACAGGTTCGATTCCCAACATGGGTATGGCTAGCTGATGAGAGCTAAATAGCTTGAAATAGATCTATACTAGTCTCCCTTTATTTATTTATCAGCATAAATATAACATATATATATATATATATATATATATATATATATATATATATATATATATATATATATATATTTGTGTGTGTGTGTGTACACACATATACACATATACACAAATACATACATACATATATACAAACACACACACACACACAAACATACATACATACATACATACATACATATATATATATATATATATATATATATATATATATATATATGTATATATATTGTCTACTGCATATCATTTTAAGTATTTTAAATAAGATGTGTATATATTCAGTAGAAAGCAACGAGACAGCATCCATTCCTATCAAGCTACAATATTCTACTAGAATATTAAAAAGGTACAATTTAACTGAACAGACTGCAACAGCTTCAGTGTCATGCAAATGATATTTGATGGAAAGATATCTCTTTGTTTACATACAAATGAAAAAACACGGATTGGGACATGCATCTATTATAGCAGAGGTTTCCAAAGTTGGCAACTTTTAAGACTTCTGGACTTTTGGCTGAGGTACTTTGGGATTTGAAATCCAGAACTCTGAAAGTTACCAAGTTGGAAGACCTGGTAAGATAGCTACACATAGTGATTTTATAAAAGAAGTTTGAAATGCTTATTTATCTGCACAGATCTCCTGATTTGAACTGGAACTTCATGGTTTTGCAAACAGTCCTACTGGTCCCAAAGGTCTCGTCCCAACCCTGTCTCACCTTCTCTATCCTCTTCTAGGTCATTTGCACCCAATCGGAAGAGTACAATAGCCGCCAATCACTTTGTAATGGAACGAATGAAGGGCCGGTCCTTCGGAATCCTGGCAACCACGATAAAAGGAGAACGCCTCGGCTTCCAACTTCAGCAGAAGTTGAATTCTGCTTAAGTCTGACGCAATATGAAACTGGGACGATGGATAAAATGGCTAACTTCAGTTTCCGGAATACTTTGGAGGGTAAGGTTTGCCCCTCTTTTCATGATTTCTAATGCAGTTGTGTGTATCAGTGTTACAGGTTGTCCTTGACCTATGACCACAATTAACCACAAAATTTCAATAGATTAGACCAGACAAGACCAGACAAGACTGGAAGAATGGAATGGAATGGATGGAGTGGAGTGGAGTAGGGTAGGGTAGGGTAGGGTAGGGTAGGGTAGGGTAGGGTAGGGTAGGGTAGAGTAGAGTAGAATAGAATAGAATAGAATAGAATAGAATAGAATTTTTTATTGGCCAAGTGTGATTGGACACACAAAGAATTCATATGCACAAGCTCATAATGTACATACAACAAAGTGAAGGCCTTCAGATATTTGCGTAGGGAAAGAAATGGCAGAACCTGGGGGCAGAGTTAAAGAAGGAATCAGCCTAGAATCTCTATGTAGCCACAAGTGGACTAAGTCTAAACACCCCTTTGAATTCTGTTGACCTTTACCTAACTCCTAGCAGGTGGGAATTAACTGGGAATATTCCTGTGCATAGGCATGAGCAGCAATAAATCAATTTATTTAGATCTTCACAGGCATGGACCTGATCCTTCACCCTTGATAAGTTGAAGCCCAATGTCCTATTTTCCTTCAGCTGTCTTCTCTGTAGTTTTAACATATCCAGCTCCTTTAACTGTTCCTCAAAGGTCTCCCCTACCCCCCACAAATCTTTTACCAT
>NC_045546.1:8695194-8742694 GCF_009769535.1 Thamnophis elegans
GGGCTAGGAGGTAGTATCTTTGGATTTATGCAGTAGGGATGTGTGAGTTCGCTTTTAAATGATTCAAAATCTGTTTGATTCAGATGGTCAAAGGTGTTAATTTGGATCAGTGATTTTTTCTCTGTGTGTGCATGCTTTAAACTCAGATTTGACGGTGGTACAGTGGTTAGAGTGCAGTACTGCAGGCTACTTCTGCTGCCTGCTGGCTGCCTGCAATTTGGCAGTTCAAATCTCACCAGGCTCAAAGTTGACCCAGCCTTCTGAGGTGGGTAAAATCAGGGCCCAAATTCTTGGGTGCTATAGGCTGACTCTGTAAACAGCTTAGAGTGGGCTGTAAAGCAATGTAAAGGGGTATATAAGTCTAAGTGCTATTGCTATTGCTATTTGACTCATGGTGTCAAATAATCCTTTCATTTTCCTTGCCAAGATTTCAGAAGTGGTTTGCCATTGCCACTTTCCTTGGGCTAAGAAGAAGTGATTGGCCCAGGATCACCCAGCTGGCTTTGTGCATAATTGACTCTCGGCTCAGTGATTAAACTAGGAAAACATTTGATATAAGACTTTGAATCAGACTAATCTAATTGGGTCAATTCAATTCAGAATATCCCTGTGCAATTGACTCTAAATCCCTGATTCATTTCAAAAGGTCAACTCGGTGAAACAATAATTAATTATAAGATGGACTTTCAGTTTTTGGTTACCATGATGTAAAAAAGATGTTGAGACTCTAGAAAGAGTGCAGAGAAGAGCAACAAAGATGATGAGGGAACTGTAGGCTAAAACATGTAAAGAACGGTTGCAGGAACTGGGTATGTCTCATTTAATGAAAAGAAGGACTAAGGGAGACATGATAGCAGTCTTCCGATATCTCACGGCTTCCACAAAGAAGAGGGAGTCAAGCTATTCTCCAAAGCAGCTGAGGGTAGGACAAGAAGCAATGGGTGGGAATTAATCAAGGAGAGAAGCAACCTAGAACTAAGGAGAAATTTCCTGGCAGTTAGGACAATTAATCAATGGAACAACTTGCCTCCAGAAGTTGTGAATGCTCCAACTCTGGAATTTTTAAAGAAGATGTTGAATAACCATTTGTCTGAAGTAGTGTAGGGTTCCCTGCTTAAACAGGGGGTTGGACTAGAAGACCTCCAAGGTCCATTCCAACTCTGTTATCCTATTCTATTCTATTCTATTCTATTCTATTCACTGATGTAATAAGGTTGGGGGGGGGAGAGAACTGCATTTTTAAGATGGATCAACAGAAGCATAATTCTAAATAACGAGAAGAGGATTGATCCCCTTCCATTTTATTCTCCTTTGACGAGCTTGCACACGAAATCTTGTGTTCAATTCTGTATGTCAAACTTTAAGAAGGATTCAGACAAATTGGAATCACTACAGAAAAATCAATAGAAATGACCAGGGGGTTAGACACTAAGCTTTTTAAAAAGAGACTGAAAGATTTGATATGTGACCACATGTACGTTGACATATCAAAGAAAGCTAAGACTTATTATCACTGCAGAGGACAGGATAAGGACTTGTGTGATCCAGTAGAGACTGAAGAGCTATTTTTTTTAAAAAAAGCTTTAATTTGGCAGCAGGACAGTCAAACTCAATGGCCTCCATGCAATATTTAAGTACTAAGGATCACACTTCAAGGAGGAATGAGACAAATTGGAGAAGGCTTGGGGAAAGGCAATGCTTCACTCTTAATTCCTACATGGATCAACAGGTTGGATTTAACAATCTCAATTTTCATCATCACTTAACAACCCCATAATCCCTTGCGGGGTGGAACCTGGGCAACTGAATGGAGCTAGCAGAGCATTTTAATGGCCGGATGCTCTTCCTGTCACCAATGTGGAGGTTTGTTCAGCAGACATATTCTCATCATGCCCAGAGAGAGAAATATCTGCCTCTACCTAGGATTGAACTCACAGCATCCTGATTGTGAGGCGACAGCTCCACCTCTAGGCCATCACATGGCTCTCTTTCAACAATCTCAATGATCTCAATGATCCTGTGATTATATTCCTATCCCCCCCCCCCAAGTTTTAGGTAGATATTTCCCAAGTGACCCTTTCCCACTCATAAATTTTATGTCCTCAAATTTATGATCAAATAACTTCAAATTCAATCTCCAGACTGAAGGTCTATGGAGATTTTCAATCGTGGCTGTCCCAAAGGTCCTTTTTCCAAAAAGGCAACTGAAAGGCACCAAAGAAATCCAATTACCTTTGGAAAAAAAGCACCTTCCAGACTGTATTTTAATACAGTTGTATTTTACACAACTGTATTAGTTAGGTGGCCAAGAAGCAGATGTGAATGCCCTCCCTTTCACTGGGCAATTCAATCTTAGCCCAAAGTCTTCGTCAGGTATGTAAGCTCTCTGCTTTTCTAAAGGTAAAGGTTCCCCTTGCACATATGTGCTAGTTATTCTCGACTCTAGGGGGCAGTAGTCATCTCCGTTTCAAAGCCAAAGAGCAATGTCCGAAAACGTCTCCGGGGTCATGTGGCTGGCATGACTAAATGCCAAAGGCGCACGGAACGCTGCTATCTACCCTCCCAAAGGGGGTTCCTATTTTTCTACTTGCATTTTTGCATGCTTTCAAACTGTTAGGTTGGCAGAATCTGGGACAAGTATTGGGAGCTCACTCTGTTACATGGCGCTAGGGATTTGAACCGGCAAACTGCCAACCTTTCTGTAGATTTGTAGATTTTAGATTTGTAGATTTATTATAATTTATAGGCCGCCCTTTTCCCTGAGGGGACTCAGGGCGGCTTACAAAAACACGGGAAAGGGGGTACAAAGACAAAAAGCATAAGACAGTACATAATATTAAAAAATAGAGCACAACATTCATTCATCATTCGGGAGGGGACGAACTAAGATTTTTATCCCCAGGCCTGACGGGATAGCCAGATCTTAAGGGCCGTGCGGAAGGCCTGGGCGGTGGTGAGGGTGCGGATCTCCATGGGGAGATTGTTCCATAGCGTCCGAGCTGCAACTGAGAAGGCTCTCCTCCGCGTAGTCGCCAGTCGGCACTGACTGGCGGATGGAATTCGGAGGAGGCCTACCCTGTGCGATCTGATGGGACGCAGGGAGGTAATTGGCAGAAGGCGGTCTCTCAAATAGCCAGATCCACTACCATGGAGCGCTTTGTGAGTGGTAAGTAGGACCTTGAAGTGCACCCGGAGACCAACAGGTAGCCAGCGCAGCTCACGGAGGATCGGTGTTATGTGGGCGAACTGTGGTGCGCCCACGATCACTCGCGCCGCATTCTGGACTAGCTGAAGTCGCCGGATGCTCTTCAAGGGCAGCCCCATGTAGAGCACGTTGCAGTATTCCAGCCTAGAGATCACAAGGGCTCGAGTGACTGTTGTGAGGGCCTCCCTGTTCAGGTAGGGCCGCAACTGGCGCATCAGGCGAACCTGAGCAAATGCCCCCCTGGTCACAGCTGACAAATGATGGTCGAAACTCAGCTGTGGGTCCAGGAGGACTCCCAAGTTGCGGACCCTGTCTGAGGGGTATAAATTTTGTCCCCCCAGCCTGATTGATGGAACATTAGCCAAATTATTGGGAGGAAAACACAACAGCCACTCGGTCTTTTCCGGGTTGAGCACCAGTTTGTTAGCTCTCATCCAGTCTTTGACAGCCTCAAGGCCTCGGTTCATCACTTCCACCGCTTCATTGAGTTGGCACGGGGCGGACAGATACAACTGTGTATCGTCCGCATATTGGTGGTATTTTATCCCGTGCCTCCGAATGATCTCGCCCAGCGGTTTCATGTATATGTTAAATAGTAGGGGGGATAAGACCGAACCCTGCGGCACCCCACAAGTAAGGGGCCTCGGGGACGATCTCTGCCCCCCCACCAACACCGACTGCGACCTGTCCGAGAGGTAGGAGGAGAACCACTGCAGAACAGTGCCGCCCACCCCCACCTCCCGCAGTCGTCGCAGAAGGATACCATGGTCGATGGTATCGAAAGCCGCTGAGAGGTCAAGGAGAACCAGGATGGACGCATGGCCTCCATCTCTGGCTCTCCAGAGATCATCGGTCAATGCGACCAAAGCGGTTTCTGATCGACAAGCTCAGCACCTTAGCCACTGAGCCACCGCATCCTGCATCTGCTTTTCTACACTTCCATCAAATTCCAAAGGAGACATCAAGAGCACATTCACGTTCTCAATTGCAATGCTACTTTCCTCTCCATCTCAAGAGGACTAGATCCATCTAAATTGGTGAAGAATTTCCAGAGGCTATTTATATTCAGCTATAGGTGAGGAAGCCCTTCGAACTTCAGACAATCATCAGACATTTCTGTATGGGTGCTTGAGAAGCTTCATTGACATTTCGCAACATATTTTGGGGGAAGAACCCCCTGAGGTTGGTGTAGTTGGTACATTCCAATGACTCTGCCTGACCACCCTGTGCTGGCTTAGGAAGCTGCCTGGGTGAGCAATGAAATATCTCTCAACCTCTTTTAATCACCCCATAATCCCTTGGAGTGAATGGCCAAGTGAATGGAGCTGAGTGTTTTCTGCCCTTCCTGTCACCAGTGCGGAGTTTTGTTCAGCAGATATATTCTCATTGTGCCCAGAGAGAGAAATACCTGCCTTTACCTAGGATCGAACTCGCAGCCTCCTGATTGTGAGGCGAGAGCTCCACCTCCAGGCCACCGCACCACTCCGTATATAAATGCCACCCTAAGAGCTCAATCATAAGCTGCCCTTTTTTTTGTTCTAATCAAATGACACCGTCCACATCTCAGAACCAAAATGCACAGGCATATGTTAATTTTTCAGTATCTTCATATCCTACTTGCTTACTTGATGAGACGTGTGGCAGAGTGGTTAGGAGACAGTATTGCAGACTAACTCTGCCCACTGCCAGGAGTTCGATCCTCATCAGTTCAACATTGACTCAGCCTTGAATCGAACTCAATTTGGTATTTATTCGATTTGTAAACCGCCCTATTCCCCGAAGGGACTCAGGGCAGCTGAACAAAAACCAAGGGAAGGGGAAAAACAAATACAGAAAGTAAGACAAACAGGATTTAAAAATTTAAAATTTAAAAAATTTAAAAAAGCACAGCAAGCACAGCAAATTCGAGTAGCGGGGGGGACTCAACCCCAGGCTTGCTGGGACAGCCAGGCCGTAACGGCTGTCCGGAAGGCCTGAAGGGTGGCGAGGGTCCGAATCACCACGGGGAGCTCGTTCCAAAGGGCCGGAGCAGCCACAGAGAAGGCCCTCCTCAAGAGAAGAGAAGGAACTGGAGACATTTGTAAAAGATCTACAAATAGAAATAGAACCACTGTGGCAAAAGGAAGCCATGATAGTACCAATAGTAAAAGGCGCCTTGAGTGTCATCCCAAAACATCGCTAAAACACCATCAGCGCTGAAAAAATTCACCATCGGTCAAGTGCAAACATGGAACAGCTTCCATCCTGAGACGGTATCTTTGAGACCATCACACAACCACATTTTTCTATCCCAGGTTGGTTGCTGGTCTGTAATAATAATAAATTGTTGTTGTTGATTATCCCAGGTCCTTTGGGAAAGTCTCCATAAGTGGATAAAAATGCCAAATCCAGTGAACATCTGGCTGACTGCATGACAAACCAGAATAATGTTACCGTCTGTCCATTTTCATAGGGATGTGGTTTTTTTTTCCCTGATATGAGCCAGGTTTCAGGTTATGTGATTTTGGAAAACGAAAATCCATTGCTGTTGCACAAATCCAGTATGACAGTCACTATATCAGGGTATTAAAATCTCGCTCAATCAGCTTGCTTATTTGCAGCTGGCCAATTCCAGCTGTCTCTAGCCAGCTTACATTTTGAAACATAAAGAAAAGGCAAAGATCATATACGTCTAGAAGTAGCAGGCAAAACCCATCCAACAAAGTTTCAGTTTCACTTTATTTGTATGCCGCCCTTTTCCCTAGGGGGACTCAGGGCGGCTCACAGTTCAAAGGAGGGGGAAGGACAAACAATTTACAACATAAAGGCACTACATCATTTAAGAACTCAACAGTCATACAATTTGAGTAGGGGTTAGAGTCTTTAACCCCAGGCCAGCCGGGACAGCCAGATTTTAAGGGCGGCGCGGAAAGTCTGGAGGGTGGTGAGGGTCCGGATCTCCACGGGGAGTTCGTTCCAGAGGGTCGGAGCAGCCACCGAGAAGGCTCTCCTCCGGGTAGTTGCCAGTCTACACTGGCTGGCTGATGGAATTCGGAGGAGGCCTAGTCTATGCGATCTTATCGGTCTAGTGGAGGTAATTGGCAGTAGGCGGTCTCTCAAGTACCCAGATCCAATACCATGGAGGGCTTTGTAGGTGACAAGTAGCACCTTGAAGCGCAACCCTCAGAAGGACTCAAACGCCTGGAAGCAGAGCCAACTTTTCAAAAACTTAGAGAACACGATCAAGATGGGAGCCATAGGGATCTTGAGAAGCAAACAGTGATAAATTCTGGACCTTTCTGCCTCTTAAATCTACACAAAATCTTATGGAATTCGTCACTTATGCAGAACAAGTTTTTTTTTTAAAAAAAAGAATAGGATAGAATAACAGAGTTGGAAGGGACCTTGGAGGTCTTCTAGTCCAACCCCCTGCTTAGGCAGGAAACCCTACACCACTTCAGACAAATGGTTGTCCAACCTCTTCTTAAAAACCTCCAGTGTTGGACAGAGGTGGGCTTCAAAAATTTTAGCAATGGATTCTCTGCCTGGTTGCTGGATAGGCATGGCCATGGTGGGTATGGCCTGGTCGGCCTCCTGCACCATGACGGGGGCGTTTTCACCCTCCACGGACTCCGGAGGTCCTCCTGAGGAAGGAAACCTCTGGGAGGCCCGTTTTTCATCATCCCTGAGACTCCGTGCAGGCCCTGTACTTACCTGGCATCCCAAATGGGCTGCGTGGGGACTCCTGGGAGGAGAGGACCAGGCTGGGCAGGGCCAGCTAGCGGCGGGATTTGAGGGTTCTCAAAACTGGGCAGATTCTTAGCTAGAGGTTCTCATGAACCTGCAGCAGCCCACCCCTGGTGTTGGAGCACCCACAACCTCTGGAGGCGAGTTGTTCCACTGGTTAATTGTTCTCACTGTCAGGAAATTTCTCCTCAGTTCTAGGTTGGTTCTCTCCTTGATCAGTTTCCACCCATTGCTTCTTGTCCTGCCCTCAGGGGCTTTGGAGAATAGCTTGACTGCCTCTCCTTTGTGGCAGCTGCTGAGATATTGGAAGACTGCTATCATGTCACACCGAGGGAGCTTTTGCAGATCAAATGTGAGCCACCCCAGGGCGACTGGTATTCAACTGAAGGAAAGCAAATGGTTACTCTTATTTGTACACTTATTTCCAGCAACACGACCAGCGACGTGACATGTTTCAGAATTAAACATCAAAAAGCAAGCACGGGGCAGCTCCGTCTCTCCCCCACCTAGTTTATGTATTCAGATAGACTCTCCTAAGGCCACTGGCTCTCCTGTGGCTATCACACCTAGAGCGAAAGAAAACAGAATCACTTATAAAATAAAGATCAAGCGCAGCCACCGTGTTAGATAATATTTTATGACTTGTGCCGCGGCGTAGGAGGAGGAAGGTGGGCTGGAGATGTTCGCTGCCTCATCCTTAACTGACAACAGTTTGCTTAGTGACCATTTGAAGTTACGACGCCACTGAAAATAAGAGACTCGTGGTGATTTTTCACGCTTATGACCATTGCAGCATCTTCATGGTCACCTGGTCAAAATTCAGACGTTTGGCAAACTGACTCCTATTTATGACGGTTGCAGTGTCCCGGGGTCATGCCATCCCCTTTTGCAACCTTCTAACAAGCAGAGTCAATGGGGAAGCCAGATTCACTGAACAACCTGTGTTCAGGGTTGAGTTGCTACAGGTTTGTCTGGGTTCGGGAGAAGACATAGCTAAACATTATGGCCACTTCAGACAACCTCCAAATCCCACCGCTGGCTGGCCCTGCCCACCCCTCCCCTCCCCGGAGTCTCCAGCCCATTTTAGATGTGAAGTAAGTGCTGGGCCTGCGCAGAGGCTTGGGAAGGGGAGGGAAACAGGCCTCCCGGAGGTTCTGGAAGGCCAGAAATGGGTCCGTTTCCAGCCTTCATAATTTTTGCCCTCCCAGAGGCTCAAGGAAAGCCTCCAGAGTCTGGGGAAGGCAAAAATGCCCCCCCCCCTGTTGCCACCATAGTGCAGGAGGCTGACTAGGCCACCACGCCCATGCCCACCATGCCCACCATGGGCACCCCCATCCAGCAACAGGGCAGAGAACTCGTTGCTGAAATTTTTGAAGCTCACCCCTGCCTGTATTGCTAACTTAACAGCTGCAGGGATTTAACTATTACGGCAAGAAAGGTCGTAAAACAGAGGTGCTCTGCGCATGTGCAGAAGCACTGTGTGTGAAGCGAGCACATGCACGCACACTCTCCCGTTTCCAAACCAGTAGCGAAGGTAAAAGGATTTCGTGCCTGTCATAAAATGGAGCAAAACCCACCCAACCAATGTCTTGCTTAGCCACAGAAACTTTGGGCTTAATTGCCCAGGAAGCTGAATGGAAGAGAACATCTTGTCTTAAAAGCAATTTTCACTATCTCTCTTTAGTCACCATGGCCATTGCCTTCACACCTGAATCCAAGAGGTTCTTAAATGATGCTATGACTCCGTGATCACTAAACTGGGCCCTATTTCTATGCATTACTGTGATGCATAGTTGTGGTGGCGCAGTGGTTAGAATGCAGGATCGCAGGCTAACTCTGCCCACAGCCAGGATTTCGATTCTCACCAAGCTCAAGGTTGACTCAGCCTTCCATCTTTCCGAGGTCGGTAAAAATGAGGACCCAAATTGTTGGGGGGCAATATGTTGACTCTATAAACTACTTAGAGAGGGCTATGAAACGGTATAGAAGTCTAAGTGCTATTGCCAAATAGTCAAACTATTTACTAAGACTGTATTACTATTCTTCTTTCCATCCTTCCTATTTCCTCTCTCCTTTTCTACTTACGACTATAACTTTGCTGCTTGTATCTTTATGATTTATATTGTTTTATTTAGCTTCCTAGCATGATTATGTCGATTGCTTACTTCATATCCTATGACTATCACCAAGTGTTGTGTCTTAGGATTTATGATGAATGTATTTATGATGACGATGATCATGATTTAGCACTTAGCTCTTTTATGTGCACTGAGAGCTTATGCATCAAAGACAAATTCCTTGTGTGTCCAATCACACTTGGCCAATAAATAATTCTATTCTATTCTATTCCATTCCATTCCATTCTAGTTCTTATTCCTGCTCCTATTTCTATTCCTATTTTACCCTACCCCTACCCTATCCCTACCTCTACCTCTACCCCTACCTTACCCTATCCTACCCTACCTTACTCTATTCTATTCCATTCCATTCCATTTCATTCCATTCTAGTTCTTATTCCTGCTCCTATTTCTATTCCTATTTTACCCTACCCCTATCCTATCCCTACCTCTACCTCTACCCCTACCTTACCCTATCCTACCCTACCTTACTCTATTCTATTCTATTCCATTCTAGTTCTTATTCCTGTTCCTATTCCTATTTTACCCTACCCCTACCCTATCCCTACCTCTACCTCTACCTCTACCTCTACCTCTACCCCTACCCTACCCTACCTTACTCTGTTCTATTCTATTCTGTTCCTGTTCCTGTTCCTGTTCCTGTTCCTGTTCCTGTTCCTTTTCCTGTTCCTGTTCTACCCTACCCCTACCCCAACCTACCTTACCCTACTCTATTGTATTCTATTTCAGATCCCATCAGTGTATTTAATCAAACTGCCCTATGCTATGCTATGCTATGCTATGCTATGCTATGCTATGCTATGCTATGCTACGCTACGCTACCCTACCCTACCCTACCCTACCGTACCCTATCCTACCCTATTCCTCTTCTACCCTACCTATCCTACCCTACCCTACCCTATTCCTATTCCTATTCCTATTCCTATCCTACCCTACCCTATTCCTATTCCTATTCCTATTCCTATTCCTATTCCTATTCCTATTCCTATTCCTATTCCTATTCCTATTCCTATTCCTATTCTACCCTACTCTATTCTATTTCAGGTCCCATCAGTGTATCTCTTCAAACTGCACCCAACAGACCAACTAGCTGTACAGCTGGTTTTCTAATTCTTTTTTCCCCCTGCCTGGATACTATTAGAAGCATCAACTCCTTGAGGCACTGATGTTCGAAAACAGTCACCACCTTCTGTCTGTTACTGCTGAGCTCAGAGTTATCTCAAAAATGCTGTCAACTTTCCCCACCAGAATATTGTTAGAAAAACATGTGCAGCTGTTAAATATTCAAACTGTTCACTCCGTTCCTTTGATCTGTAGCTCCTCTGCTTTTTTTCAGCCTCCTCGGCTATGCAGATTTTCAGATAATGTCTCTGAAACTGCACGGTCATAGTAATGGGCATGGAATCAGCATTTCAGCTCCCCTTGTTTTGTTAAGCCACACTTCCTGCCACAGGCATAATCGATAGAGGTATAATCCAGAGGCTTATGCAGACAAAGC
This sequence comes from Thamnophis elegans, assembly GCF_009769535.1. Taxonomy (NCBI): domain Eukaryota; kingdom Metazoa; phylum Chordata; class Lepidosauria; order Squamata; family Natricidae; genus Thamnophis; species Thamnophis elegans. The sequence goes on from NC_045546.1 coordinate 8,705,762, forward strand.
CTAACCCTAAACTTCACAGGTTAAAGAAATGAGAAAGTAATGGAATAAAAGTTAACAGAGGCAAATGTTCCTTGCTTAGGAAACTGAAAGGGTGCTGGCCGCTTGATGCGGCTGCAAAAAAAAAAAAAATCCTCGAGTTACGACCCCGATTGAGCCCAACATTTATGCTGCTAAGTGAAGCATTGCTTAAGCAAGTTTGCCAAATTTGACGGCTTTTCTTGCCACCCTTGGGAAGCGAATCGCTGCAGGTGTTAATGTAGCAAGATGGTTGTTAAGTGAACCGGACTTCCCAATTGATTTTGCTTGCTGGAAGGTCGCATTCGGTGATTTATTTATTTATTAATTAGACTTATATACCGCTTCATAGGGCTTTCAGCCCTCTCTAAGCGGTTTACAATTTTTTTTAGCAAATTGAGTCAGCAACTTGCCCCCCACAGTCCGGGTCCCCATTTCACCCATCTCGGAAGGGTGGAAGGCTGAGTCGACCTTGAGCCGGTGAGATTTGAACCGCTGAACTGCAGATAACAGTCAGCTAAAGTGGCCTGCAGTACTGCACCCTAACCACTGCGCCACCTCGGCTCTTAAAAAACCTTACTGAGATTTGAACCTGGGCTGTTTTTACATGATAGGCAGTTGTATTAGCATCTAAGCCCCAAGCTCTCCTATGATCACATGATTCCCCCAGGACACTGTAACGGTAACTATATAGGAAGCGTCTGAATTTTGATCATGTGAGCATGGGGCTTCTGCAACAGTCGTAAGTGTGAAAAATGATCATTTTTTCAGTGCCGTTGTATCCTTGAATGGTCACTGAATGATCTGTCGTAAGTCAAGGACTACCTGTATGCAAAGAACTTGTAGAACAAGAGTTGGAAGGGACCTTGGAGGTCTTCTAGTCTGACCCCCCTGCTCAAGCAGGAAACCTTATACCAGCGATGGCGAACTTTTTTTTTGCTCACGTGCCATAAGCGTGGGGGTGGGGAGCGCAGGGGGGGGTCCGTGCGTGAGCATGCCACACCCATATGCCATGTGCGACTCCCACCAGTGCACATGACAGGGGCTCCCCCCCCCATTTTTTGCATGCTTTTTTCGCCCTCCCCAGGCTCCAGAGGCTTTATAGGAGCCCAGGGAGGGCGAAAACAGCCTTCCCTGCACCCCCTGGAGGCCCTCTAGAGGCTTCAGGAGCTTCCCTGAAGGCTCCAGAGCGCAAAACAACCAGTCCTTAGGGCAAACTGGAAATTTGGGAACGGACTTCTGGTTTTCTCGTAAGGCCGGTTTAAGCCCTCCAGAGCCTTCAGGGGCCTTCCGGAGGCTTCCCTGAAGGCTCTGGAGGATGAAAAACGACCCTACGAGCCAGTGGTGGGTTTCAAAAAATTTTAGGACCTCTTCTGTAGGTGTGGCCTGCTTTGTGGGAGTGGCTTGCCGGCCATGCAACCGGGTGGGAGTGGCTTGCTGGCCATGTGACTGGGTGGGAGTGGCTTGCCAGCCATGTGACTGAGTGGGAGTGGCTTGCCAGCCATGTGACTGAGTGGGAGTGGCTTGACAGTCATGTGACTGGGTGGGTGTGGCCAACTTGTAAAATGTGGTAAAACTCACTTAACAACGCTCTTGCTTAGCAACCAAAATGTTGGCTCAGAAACTCTGGCATTTGAAGCACGCAAGTATTAAAGCTGTCAAGTTACAAGACCCTTGCACCCCTAAGCCTTTAGAAAAAAAAAACCCCAGTGGTGTTCAAACTTGACAGCTTTAAGACTTGGGGACTTCAACTCCCAGAATTCCTCCACTCGCTCTTCATCTTGATGATGTGCGGACGGGCAGGGGGAGGAAGCTGGAACCGGTTCTAAATGGCACTGTAGCTTTGTGGAACCTCTTCTATAGAAGAGGTTAGAACTGGCAGGAACCCACCCCTGCTACGAGAAAACCAGAAGTCACTCCGGTTTGCTCGTAGGGCCATTTTTAGTCCTCCGGAGCCTTCAGGGACTTTCAAGGGGCTTCCCTGAAGGCTTCAGAGGACTAAAAACAGCTCTACGAGCAAACCGGAAGTGATTTCGCCATCCCAGCACTATACCATTCCAGACAAATGGCTGTCCAGTCTCTTCTTGAAAGCCTCCAATGATAGGGCACCAAAACGTCTGGAGGCAAATCGTTCCACTGATTAATTGTTCCAAGTAATCAGGAAATTTCTCTTTAGTTCTAGGTTACTTCTCTGCTGGATTAGTCTCCGTCCATTGGCTCTTCCCTTCCCTTCTGATGCTTTGGGAAATAGTAAATAAGCACAAGGATGCATAGGTTGAAATAAGAGGCAATATAGGTAATATATTATGTAATTGTAACTGTAACTGCAATCATGTAGAAGAGGTTAAGTATGCATATATAATTAGCAAGTAGTAATGGGTATTGAATACTCAAGAGATCGGTGTTACACTCTGTATGGCGGAGTGATCGCTAAGATGGTTTCACCATGTCCAATTATTTTTTTCTTTTAACAATAAATGTTTTACTAAAAAAAAAATAGTTTGCCCCTCTCAGTTCTTCAGCATTGAAGAAGCTTCAAGTTTGTTTTTCAAGGAAAAAAAAATAAGAAAGTCTGGTTGCCTTTTGGAAAAGCACCTTTGGGACATTCAGCAACAAGCAGCCTGAGATCAGAAATTTGTGAAAGGAATTTCACAGCAGTGGTGGGATTCCAAATCTTTTCCTACCGGTTCTATGAAAGCGCACTTCATGCGCGCGCCCTCGTGCTTCGCTCTCAGGCACAGCATTCAGTGGGGGTGAGCTGAGCTGTTGCTTATCTCGGCTCAGGCTTACAATACAACAGCAGAGTTGGAAGGGATTTTGGAGGTCTTCTAGTCCAACCCCCTGCCTAGGCAGGAAACCCTATACCGTTTCAGACAAATGGCTATCCAACATCTTCTTAAAGACTTCCAGGGTTAGGGCATTCACAACTTCTGGAGGCAAGCTGTTCCACTGATTAATTGTTCTCACTGTCAGGAAATTTCTCCTCAGTTATAAGTTTCTCCTTGATTAGTTTCCATCCATTGCTTCTTGTTCTGCCCTCAAGTGCCTTGGAAAATAGTTTGACTCCCTCTTCTTTGTGGCAACCCCTGAGATATTGGAAGACTGCTATCATGTCTCCCCTACTCCTTCTTTCTATTAAACTAGACATACCCTGTTCCTGCAACCGTTCTTCATATGTTTTAGCCTCCAGTCCCCTAATCCTCTTTGTTGCTCTTCTCTGCACTCTTTTTAGAGTCTCCACATCTTTTCTACATCGTGGTGACCAAAACTGAATGCAGTATTCCAATTGTGGCCTGGCAATCTGCTATGAGATGTGAATCAGCTGAGCTAAAAAAAAGGGAATATAGGACAGGGAACGACATGGGCAGGAGGGTGGAGCCAACCAGAGGTGGCATTTACCATACTCCAAACTACTCAAAATTTACACTTGCCTGAACCGGTCTAAACATCTGAATACAGCCTCTGTTTCACAGCCATCCAACCAATTTCAGGGGAATGGCAAGGAATGCCACAAAGAAAACTCTTAAGTAAGGTCTAACCACTGCATCTTCTCACCTGCTCCGTTTTTCTTTAATTTACAGGCTTTGCGAGCCCAAGTACTGGAATATCTAATTTGTCACAGAGTAGTCTACACAATGCGCTACACATTTACATGAATGGCTCCATGTCTCAGGTGCAAGGTTCAGCCAATGATCCCATCTTCATCCTGCACCATGCCTTTGTTGACAGGTAAGTTGGATGCTTCTGGTAAATATTATATCTTCCATGATAAAAGAGATCACAATAATGGGATATATTGCATATGGATTAGAAGAGAGGCTTTGCAGAGATTCTAGGATCTAGATGTTAGCTATTTTTTATGTCTATTTAGGAATTGTTGTCCCATGGATAATATGCTAGGAAGAATGCCGGATGAAGACCATACTACGTTCTAAGGTTAAGTGTCTTGAATGGGATGGGATGGGATACACTGGTCTAGACTAGACTAGACTAGACTAGACTGGACTAGACTAGACTAGACTAGACACTAAGCCAAAACCTAAGCCTAAACCCAAGCCTAAGTCTACTAAACCTAAGCCTAAACCTAAGCCTAAGCCTAAGCCTAAACCTAAACCTAAGCCTAAGCCTAAGCCTAAGCCTAAGCCTAAGCCTAAGCCTAAGCCTAAGCCTAAGCCTAAGCCTAAGCCTAAGCCTAAGCCTAAGCCTAAGCCTAAGCCTAAGCCTAAGCCTAAACCTAAGCCTAAAACTAAGCCTAAACCTAAGCCTAAGCCTAAGCCTAAGGCTAAGGCTAAGGCTAAGGCTAAGGCTAAGGCTAAGGCTAAGGCTAAGGCTAAGACTAAGACTAAGACTAAGACTAAGACTAAGATAGGCTAGGCTAGGCTAGGCTAGGCTAGGCTAGGCTAGGCTAGAATAGAATAGAATGCAGAAAAAGGGCAGAATGGAACAGAAGGCAACTTCTCATTGTGCAAAGAGAGATAAATATCTGCCTTTAACTAGGATCGAACTCACAGCCTCCTGATTGTGAGGCAAAAAGCTGTCTCTTTATATACCTTTTGAATTCCATAGGACTCCAGCAGTGGTGGGTTCCGGATCCCGTTCCAACTGGTATGGTTGGAACGGGCCCGGCGGCATCCACATGGATACACGCAGTGCACGCATGCGTTTTAGTGCCTCTGCGAGCCTCTGCGATGCTCCAGCTGCTCAGTGGAGCATCACACAGGCACTGTACGTGCCATGCACGGAAGCGCCGAAGACTTAAAAGACTGGTAAGGAGCTCAGGCGGGCAGGTGGGCCCACCGGAGCAACGTACCGGAACGGTATCCAGTAGTCTGGGCAGGCTCCGGTACGCCCATACCGGGGCGTACTGCCTGCAACCCACCACTGGACTCCAGGCACGAAACTGTATTACATTTGTCCAGTTATAAGCAGAAACATGTCCGTCATGTTTATCAAGCAGAAATGGGGTCAGTGAGTTTAGGGTTGCAGTTGATGCTTCTGAATTAGTAAAGCCATTTAAATTGTTTTAACCATATAAATATTTTCCATGTTAACAAAGCAAAAGAAAAAAAAAGTTGAGTTTAAATAAATAAATTAGAAAAACCACACTTCAAAGATGCACATCAAGCTGTTGCTCCTTCTGCTTTTAGTTCTCGGACTAAAGCAAACATTCTAACCTTTTTGCTATCAAGAAATGCCATCCAGCTCAAAGGATTATATGGAATCCTCCTTTCCACCCCATCCCTGCATTTCTCAAGAGTTTCAGTTTAACATTACCTGAATAGTATTACTCAGAGCAGATTCTTACATTTGTGATAACAGAGAAAAGTCAATTCCATCTGAAAGCGGAAGAGACCACAACCTTGCGATGTTTGAAAACTCAGTTTTATTGGAATTGGTTTGACCTACGCTATATTTCCTCCTCATTGTTGAATTCATATAGTTTGTTTTTTTTAAAGAATGTTGTGTTGGAAGAAATGTCTGTCTGGCTTCAGTTCCAAGTGGGGAGAAAGTCCCTGGAAACATGGAGGCTGATTGGAAAGATGGTTTAATTGATGGACAGGACCACATGGGTTTTAGGCCCTGGGCAGCTGAACACATGGAGGAGAGATTTATACCCTTTCTTGGGCCTTGCCCTTGAGCTACCTGTTCCTGTGCAAGAAATGTATTCTATTGGTTGCCATCAGACTCCCATGTGCAGTCAAGTTTGTCTGAATCAAGTTTGATTGAACCTTGGGCTGATGCAATGAAGAGCAATTCTTATTGTGGTTGAATGGCTTTGCCCTCCCTTCGTTCAGAATATCCTGTCTTGAATGGATTACCAAATCTGCATTTCTAAACGCTGGCCTCAGTTTAGTATCTGCTCCGGGACACGGAGCTGCAGGGAGCTGCTCTTTGTCTCTAAAAACACGTTTCTCCTTTTTCTCATTCTCAGAGGAAATTTCTGGCTCTCAGTTTTCCAAACTAAACTATTCACCTTCCTCTTTCTGAAGTTTAAATTCAGGATAGGCAACTCAAGCCTTTTGCAGAGATTTGGAAAGACAAACAGAAGGCTGCATTCAAATGAATAATAAGATAAAGATCATGCAACCAGAGAATTTTAAAAGCATACAGTTGGGCCATGTACTTAATATTGTCCAATTTCACTGTTGTTATTGCTAGTTGTGAAGTTGTGTCCAACCTATCGCGACCCCATGGACAATGTTCCTCCAGTCCTTCTGTCCTCTACTATCCTCTGGAGTCCATTTAAGGTCACTCTGACTGCTTTGGTGACTCCATCCAGCCACCTCATTCTGTCGTCCCCTTCTTCTTTTGCCCTCCATCGTTCCCAGCATTAGATTCTTCTCCAGTGAGTCCTTCCTTCTCCTTAGGTGGCCAAAGTACTTGAGTTTCCTCTTCAGGATCTGGGCTTCTAAAGAGCAGTCAGGATTGATCTCCTCTAGGACTGACCAGTTGGATGGCCTTGCAGTCCAAGGGATTCGCAGGAGTCTTCTCCAGCACCAGAGTTCAAAGGCCTCCATCCTTTGGCCTACCTTATGGTCCAACTTTCACAGCCACCCATTGCCACTGGGAAAACCATAGCCTTGACTATACGCACTTTTGTTAGCAGGGTGAAACTCCAAATATAAGTATTAAATATAAGTACTACTCGCTATCTATTCACATACATAGTTTATAATCAACTATATTATTCCTGTATTTTTAGAAATTGGCAGAGCGGACTACACACCATCATTTCCTCCTCTAATAAAAAGAGGAGATTCTTCCTTTATTCTTCAGAACACTCGTACAGCAATCACAAACAATTCACAGAACAATTGTAATTGTTAGAGAAAGCAACACCCTCGGGTCCTAATTTTGTCATCTTTTATTGGACTGTTTGACCCCGGTTTTGAATTAAAAAAAAAAAAGACAATTACATAACATTATCCTACTTGTGCTACATTTTTATTCAGTTATTTCGGGAATATATATATATATTTCCCTGTAGCTTTGCAGCGCCAAAGGATAACAGAGCTTTTGGGTGAGTGCAAAGGTTAGAGGCAGGCTCACTAAAATCCCATTAGCCTGAGAAGCACAGGTCTAGTTAGAGTTTATTGGAATGCACAACAAATTGAATTTCCAAAATGTAGCAGACCAGCCTTCTCTGGCCCTCTGCCCGGAATTGCCAGCTAATGGCCGGAATAAGTGATTAGCCACTTGAAAATTACCATGAAGCTGCATGTACCTACTGAGTTGTGTTGGTTATTGACCATAATTTCCTGTGCACAGTGGGGACAAGTGGCTGGTTTTGGTTTGAGATCTGGTTGCCTGGAGGACTTCTAGCCTCAAAATAAGCACCTTAGGATAGGGGTCTCCAACCTTGGCAACTTTAAGCTTGGTGGACTTCAACTCCCAGAATTCCCTAGTGACCTTTGCGTGGAAATGCCATGTGCACGCTCGTCAGCGCTGTGCTCCGGAATAAACCAAATCTCCGGTTTCTAGCATTCATTTGTGCCTGATGATCAGCTGGCCTGCGCGCATACACAGGCTGGTTTTCAGCACTGTCGTGCGCGTGAAGCAACCATGCTTCGGAAAAGCCAAAGCTCCGGGTTCTGGCATGCATGCACACCCGATGATTAGCTGGCTGGTATGTGCACTCCGGTTTTCGGCACTGCTACGCGCACAAAGGACAGCTGATCATCGGATGTGCATGCTCGCCTGAAACCAGGAAGACAAACAGGCAAGGCCATGCGTGCCGTGCGACCTGGCTTTGTGTGCCACTTTGGGCACATGTGTCATAGGTTCACTATCACAGCCATAGGAGGTTAAGAACAGCAGAGAGATCGTTTCTACAGATCCATTTGTTAGCAGAGATTTCTTTTTTTCTGGATTGGTTCAGTGGTAGGATTCAAAAATTTTTTACTACCTGTTCTGTGGGCATGGCTTGGTGGGCGTGGCAGAGGAAGGTCACTGCAAAATCCCTGTTTCCTCCTGATCAGCTGGGACATGGGAGGCAGAGAATAGATGGGGGGTGAGGCCAGCCAGAGGTGGCATTTGCTGGTTCTCCAAACTACTCAAACTACTCAAAATTTTTGCTACCGGTTCTCCAGAACCTGTCAGAACCTGCTGGATTTCACCTCTGGATTGGTTGGTAACCTTTTCCCCAGGAACTCAAAAATCCTTATGAAGAGATCCCGAGGTGGCGTAGTGGTTAGGGTGCAGTACTGCAGGCCACTTCAGCTGACTGTTATCTGCAGTTCAGCGGTTCTAATCTCACCGGCTCAAGGTTGATTCAGCCTTCCATCCTTCCGAGGTGGGTAAAATGAGGACCCGGATTGTTGTTGGGGGCAATATGCTGACTCTGTAAACCGCTTAGAGAGGGCTGAAAGCCCTATGAAGCGGTATATAAGTCTAACTGCTATTGCTATTGCTCCCTTTGTTTTATTGTCAGAACAACAACCCTGCGAGGTAGGCTGGGCTCTGTGATGACTTGGGGCTTCCAACAGCACCACTTTCTTTTTGGAGTATTGAGGATGTTGCTTGCCGGTGGTCCTCGACATACAAAGAGTTCATTTAATGACCATTCAAAGTTACAAAAGCGCTGAAAAAAGTGATTTATGGCCATTTTTCACACTTACGACCATCGAAGCATCCCCACGGTCACGTGATCAAAATTCAGGTGCTAGGCAACTGACTCATATTTACGACAATTGCAGTGTCTCGGGGTCATGCAATCCTCTTTTGCGACCTTCTGACAAGTCAAATCAATGGGGAAGCCAGATTCACTTAACAACTGTGTTATTAACTTAACAGTTGCAGTGGTTCACTTAACGACTGTGGCAAGAAAGGGCGTACAACGGGCCAAAACTCACTTAACAACTGTCTCACTTAGCAACTGAAATTTGGGGTCCATTAAGAGCTGTGGTGGTGCAGTGGTTAGAATGCAGTACTGCAGGCTACTTCTGCTGCCTGCCGGCTGCCTGCAATTTGAGAGTTCAAATCTCACCAGGATCACGGTTGACTCAGCCTTCCATCCTTCCGAGGTAGGTAAAATGAGTACCCAGATTGTTGGGGGCAAGAGGCTGACTCTGTAAACTGCTTAGAATGTGCTGTTAAAGCATTGTGAATCAGTATATAAGTCTAAGTTCTATTGCTATTGTGGTCGTATGTCGGGGACTAGCTGTACTAATGTATACATAGAGCATATGTGCCTTATTGTAATACAATCATATAACTTAATAGTAACATTAAATGTGATTAAAAGATATACAATTATAGAGTCTACAACCGAACAGGCTTCTGGAAATCCAAACAATGAAAGCAGGATTAATGTTCATTTGAAACAATTGTTAAAAAAAATATTTGAGGCTTATTTCATACAGTAAATCATCAGCATACAGAGCAGTAAATAATCACTGACATTCTTCAAAATATAAACATGAAAGAAGGAAAGAAGGGAGGGAGGGGAAGTGGGAGGGAGGGAGGGAGGGAAGGAGGAAGGAAGGAAGGAAGGAAGGAAGGAAGGAAGGAAGGAAGGAAGGAAGGACAAAGGATTGAAGGGTGGGAGGAAGGAAGAAAATTCATATAGGACCATAATCTATAGAGAGAGATCTATAGGAGATCTCTCTCTTGCGACCTAAACATTGTTAAGCCGATTACCTCCCATAGACCGATTAGATCTCACAGGTTAGGTCTCCTCCGGATTCCATCTGCCAGCCAATGTCGGCTGGCGACTCCCCGGGGGAGAGCCTTCTCTGTTGCAGCTCCAGCCCTCTGGAACGAGCTCCCCGTGGAGATCCAGGCCCTTACTACCCTCCCGGCCTTCCGCAAAGCCACCAAGTCCTGGCTGCTCCAGCAGGCCGGGGGGGCTTGTGAAATATCCAGCCCCACGGTAACTGTGGATGTTGCGTATTTTAAGGTGTTGTCTTGTTTATTTATCCCCTTCCCTTGTTTATTGTAAGCCGCCCGGAGTCCTTCGGGAGTGGGCGGCGTACAAGATCAATAAACTAAACTAAACTAAACTAACTCAGGAGGGACCACTGGGAAAAAATAGTGGAGGAGGAAACAGCAAAATAAAACCAAGCCAAATTCGGAAAGGATACCGAAGGTTTTGCCGGGTGACTGAATAGTTTTGTGTCTATTCTCCTGGCATGACTAAAAGATGACAAAAGATGTTGATAATCAGTTCTGACTTCTTTAAAATTTAATTTAATTCTTCAATTAAAAAGCTCTAAAGAACAAAATGAAAAGATTGAAACAGTGTATGGATGTGATGGAAGCTAAGAAAGATTATAAAGACTGAAAGGTATAAAGAACAAGAGTCAAGGGTGTTGGCGTAAATCAGATTTTTTTTTTTTTGGCTCCTTCATTCTTGCCCCCAGTGGGAATAGCATGATGGATAGGAAAATACCTATGAAATGTAAAGTTCCATATTTCATTAAGTAGTCTTCAATCAAATTGCCAGGAGTAATACAATATGCAACATTTTTAAAAACCACGCTATCATTTTCAGTTATTAGAATAGAATAGAATAGAATAGAATAGAATAGAATAGAGTTGGAAAGGACCTTGGAGGTCTTCTAATCCAACCCCCTGCCTAGGCAGGAAACCCTATACCATTTCAGACAAATGGCTATCCAACATCTTCTTAAAGACTTCCACTGTTGGAGCATTTACAACTTCTGGAGGCAACTTCTGTCCCACTGATTAATTGTTCTAACTGTCAGGAAATTTCTCCTCAGTTCTAAGTTGCTTCTCTCCTTGAATAGTTTCCACCCATTGCTTCTTGTTCTGCCCTCAGGTGCCTTGGAGAATAGTTTGACTCCCTCTTCTTTGTGGCAACCCCTGAGATATTGGAACACTCCTATCATGTCTCCCCTGGTCCTTCTTTCTATTAAACTAGACATACCCAGTTCCTGCAACTGTTTTTCATATGTTTTAGTCTCCAGTCCCCTATCACCTTTGTTGCTCTTCTCTGCAATCTTTCCAGAGTCTCCACATCTTTTCTACATTGTGGCGACCAAAACTGAATGCAGTATTCCAAGTGTGGTCTTACCAAGTGGTATTAACACTTCACATGATCTTGATTCTCTCCCTCTGTTTTTGCAGCCTAGAACTATGTTGGCTTTTTTGGCAGCTGCTGCACACAGCTGACTCCTATTTAAATGGTTGTCCACTAGGACTCCAAGATCCCTCTCACAGTTGCTACTATTGAGCAATGTGCCACCTATACTGTACCTGTGCATTTTGTTTTTCTTGCCTGAATATAGAATTAAATCCAACCTATTTTTATGCAGCTTTTGTAAAGCTTTATGGGGTTAATAATTGGTGATATTTAAAATATATTTTATTTTGTTTTCCCGGCCATGTTAATTTTATTCCTGTAAAGAAACTTCCTTAGCCTACATTGGCTAATAGGATTACTGTATGCTAAATGAAAAGCATGTACCCAAAATTCATAAATTCTCACCGTGAAAAATTCAGTTCCTCCTCCAGCAGCCTGGAGCCTGAGAAAGGAAAACCAACATGGCAGTTAGAGAGAAATTTTGTCTGGCTGGCAAAATGAGTTGAACTGGAAATCACAAGACAATTGTGTAACTGTTTCAGTAATTAATATTCCCTTTGATGTTCAAATTACTCATTAAAAATCTGGTATGGTAATTTCCATAGTCTGTGTAGTAGTAACTAGTTTGCTATAAGACAACAAGGAATACAGTACAAGGTTTAGGTAATAAGAAAGACTAAAATGCCCATTCCTCTTTCATTTTGAGGCTAGAAATTCATCAAGGCTCTAGAACAGTGTTTCTCAACCTTGGCAACTTTGAGATGTGTGGACTCCAACTCCCAAAATTATTTCTTTGCATGGTTTCTCTCCATCTCCTTATTCATGAAACTAAAAAAAAAAATCTTCTGGTTTCAATTTTAAATCCATTTTTAATATTTTCTGAATCAAACAATATATCAGAGCAGCCACCAAAAAAAGCCAACACAAACCAAGGTTGCATTAATACGGCCACCTCTGGCTGGCCATGCCCCATCTATTCTCTGCCTGCCGAGTCCCATCTGATCAGGAGGAAATTGAGATTTTGCAGTATCCTTCCCCTGCCACGCCCACCAAGCCATGCCCACAGAACCAGCAGTAAAAAAATTCAAATTTCACCACTGGGTTGATCCCATTGCTGTTTCTTTGTTAGCTTTCAGTTGCAGAGCTAAAGCAGTTCTTGAGCTTCTGTTGGACTCACTGTATTTTTCTTTTGTGATTATTCGTGGTGACTGATCAGGTACCTTGGCGCAGCCCAAGAGCAATTCTTTCTCAGGCACCAATCTCACACTGCCACTTTAACAAGATTTATTGAGAGAAAAAGAAATGTTGTTTATTAAGAAGTTCAGCAACTTCCAATTTAAGAACAATACAACTTACAGCACAACTGAGACCAAGATTTCTGGTGCTAAGCAGGATAGTTTGTGAAGTGAGTTTTGGCCCATTTTGCAACCTTTCTTGCCACCGTTGTTAAGTGAAACACTGCAGTTGTTAGGTGAATCTGTCTTCCCTTTGGACTTCTGCTTGTCAGGAGGTCACAAAAGGGGATCACATGATCCCAGGGACACTGCAACCGTCATAAATGCATGCCAGTTGCCAAGTGTCCGAATTTTGATCACATGACCACGGGGATGCGGAAATGGTCGTTAAGTGTGAAAAATGGTCATAAGTCACTTTTTAGTGCCGTTGTGATTTCAAATGGACACTAAATAATGGCTGTAAATTGAGAACTACCTGTAGAGTTTATTTGAATGTTTTTTTTTAAATACGCTTTTTCTCTTTTACAAACATATCAGTGGTGTGAATAGTGAGTCTCATACATTTCATACTAGCAAATTAGTATTGATCACATTTGCTTCATTTTACAAGCTTACATAATGCTAATAGTAATACACATCTTTGTATTAAATTGTAATCTTTCATTGTTGGGTTATTCAGTATTTCAATATGTTTTTTTTATACCAGTTATACTTAATTATCATACCTTTTAATATGAGTAAAATATTAGCAATTATATTTGTTTCATTTAACAAACTTGGGCAACTAATATTAATCCCAACATTTATATTACATTAAGATCTTGCATTATTGCTTATTCGAGTTGTCGTTTAGTTATTCAATATTTCAATCTATTTTTTATATCAATCACCACATTCTACCTAATAAAGCTGAGATGTTATTAATCATATTGGTTACGTTTAGCAAACATATGCATATTCATATTGCATTATTAACTTTCATTTTTTGTTTAGTCAATGGCTCTGTGCACTGTTGAGTTTACTTGAATGTTTAGTGCCATTCAAAGTTGTGACATACCTGGAAGGAAGGAGTTCTCACTCACTTCCAAAGTTCTGATAGCTGCCCTCCCCAATAGCCATGTAACCACACCACAGGCACTCAGCAACACAACATTTATGCCCATTTGCAGAACCCCCACGATCACACCGCCTCTCAGGATGTTTTTGCTCAAAACCACATCTTAATTGCAATTTTCAGCAAAACTATGCCATAGCGAATAATCAGTCCGCTTAACAATCATGGCATTCATTTAAGGAGCACTGTTGTTAGTTTTATGACTGCCATATTCACTTGATGACCACTGCAAAAAGAGGTCATAAAGTTGAATCACTGACATGACTGAGCTGATTGAAAACCGTCAGGGTCTTAAGACAGGATCTGTTACGGTTGTGTCAGAGCTGCCCCTCTGTCCATTTCCTAAGAAAGAAAAATCCTCAGCTCCATAGATTTAGAGAAAAGTACTTTTACTAGGAATGAACCGAAAGCAAGAAGTTCCAGGCAAGCTCTGAGGCAAAGCGCGCGAAAACAGCAACTTGAAACAAACTGTATAGATCAGATCAGGGGTTGGCAATCTGTGGCTCTGGAGCCGCATGTGGCCCTTTCATCCCTCTGCTGCAGCTCCCTGTTGCCGCCACAATTTTGAGAGAAGCTTCTGATTAGGAGGGGGAAGCATGGCCCACTAGGACGAGACTCTATGGCAACGAGTAGGTTTTCCGGTCAGTTCCGCAATTGATAGGGGTTTCGGTTAGGACAGATAGAGGAAAGGAATTCTGGGAGGAGACTCTATGGCAGGGGAACCAGACTTCCGGTGAACTCCAGAATTAAATGCGGGGGGCTTCTGGTTAGGACCTTTGTGGCTCTTTGAGTATTTAAGGTTGCCGACCCCTGATATAGACCAACCCCCTTGTAGCTAGTCAACCAGAGGACTGCTGCATACCAAAGCTGGAAGAAATGATCTTGGAGAGGTAAGCAAAGTCTAGGCCGCAGTTGCAAAGCTGCAATGAAAAATTCTCGACTGATCCCTACCCCCTTTTCTGTGGCAGCAAACAGCAGGCTAGCTGGCAGGTTGTTATGTCAAGGACCACCTGTGCCCAAGACTTTCTGAATTTCTAATGGACTTCTGGTCCTCCAGTGGACCCTCCAGGTAGGTGTTTTCACCATTCTCATGGAAACCTGCGGCTGGGCTCCTGCATCTGGATCAATCTAGGACCAACTACCGCGTGGACATTTATTCCTACCTATTTTAGATCGGAAAAGCGCCGTTGTTTCCTTCGTTGAAATATTCATATCACATTTTCCTCCCACAGCATTTATGAACAGTGGCTCCGGAGACACAAACCCCAGCTTCAGGCCTACCCCGAGGCCAATGCTCCTATTGGACACAACCGGGAATATTTCATGGTCCCGTTCATTCCTCTCTATAGGAATGGGGAATTCTTCATTTCATCCAAGGAATTGGGCTACGACTATGAATATCTCGTGGAACCAGGTAATCTGACCCCCCTCATTCTAAGGAGGACCAGTAGAGGCAAGGTAGTTGGCATTTCTGTGCCACATTTTGATGCATTGGCTCAGCCGGACTCTCAGAGATAAGATCCCAAGGAGAAGCATAATACGGGTAGTCCTCAATTTGTAGCTGTTCACTGAGTGACTTTTCAGAGTTCCCTAAAAAAAAGCGACTTGCAACTGATGCTGGGTGTTGAATGTTGATCACGTAACCGTGAGGATGTGGAAACGGTCACAAGCATGATGCCAAGGTTCTAAGTAATACATCCCTTTCAACAAGAACTCTGCTGTCTCAGCTGGTCTAGGCCAGCCTGTGCAGCAATAATAGCAATAGCAGTTAGACTTATATACCGCTTCATAGGGCTTTCAGCATTTGATGGCCTAGAGGTGGAGCTGTCGCCTCACAATCAGGATGCTGTGAGTTCAATCCTAGGTAGAGGCAGATATTTCTCTCTCTGGGCATGATGAGAATATGTCTGCTGAACAAACCTCCACATTGGTGACAGGAAGAGCATCCGGCCATTAAAATGCTCTGCTAGCTCCATTCAGTTGCCCAGGTTCCACCCCGCAAGGGATTATGGGGTTGTTAAGTGATGATGAAAATTGAGATTGTTAAATCCAACCTGTTGATCCATGTAGGAATTAATGCAAGCCGAGAGCTGTGTTGTTGCCGATCAGCAGAGCTGACAGCAGATTCAGAGAGTGAGGAGGTTGGGAAGGAACATGGGCCAGTCCTGGAGTCTGGGGAAGGCTCTGATGAGGGCTCTGTGTCGGAGGCAGAGAGGGGGCCAGACCCATATGCCAGTTATCAGCTACCTTCAGAGTCAGACATCAGTGAGGCAGATGAACAGCTGGAGCCTCTTCCCAGTGTGCACATGCACAGAGTTGCCAGACAAAGGGGACAGGTAAAGAACAGGGGTCGACTTGGGAGTAAGGCCACAGGTGGATGGTGAATGGCCCCTCCCAGAGGAAATAAAAGAGGAGCGGAAGGGGAGTGGAGTTTGCAGGTAATCATTCATTCGCTTAATTGGTTTGTGACTCTCTGAGACTCCTTGCCAAGTTCTGCAGATATCGGCCTGGCAGCTCTCCAAGCCAGATAAGGTCTGTGACTGTAAATCCTCCCTTGAAAGACTTTGCTGGATGTGAATGAGCAGAATTCACAGTGAATTAATAAAAGGTTTTTTTTGTCAGGACCAGGCATTGGCTTCGTGCTCTTGGGAAGCCTCAGTCAGAATAAGCTGCCTCTGAGCCCGTTTTCCTGTCCCTGCTGCAAAACTTCATACAGTGTATTTTAGCTTTGGCAGAAAATGCATTCTAGAGCCTGGAGACCAGTTACCAAGGGTGACGGGGAATGTCTCAGCCCCAGTAATGTTTAAATCTCTTTTCCTCCCACCTGCTCTTGCTACCACATCCCATCCGACACCAGTAGGCATTCTGCCAGACTGATCCTCTGTGCAATGCTTTTTCGGGAAACCATTTAATCTTCTGTCTTGGGGGAATGGAGAGAGGGAGACTCACATTATTTTTAGCAAATAGGTCAGGTACTAATCAATTCCATATAGGGCCTCTGCTGCCCTCCACTTTAACCATCTCACTCTTCATTTAAATGCACTTCATTTCTTTTTAAAAGTAAAGTTTCCTTGAAGTAGAAATTTTTTTTTTCTGGTTGGTTAACAAGTCCTAGTTTATCTTCATTCCATCGGTGCCATTTCTTCCACCTTTATGTGCTAAATTAGTTCGAGAGCAAGCTGTAAACCCAATGCTGCCTTGTTCCAGCTCCCAAACCATGGTTTCTGTAGGCTCATGATTGCCAGGCTTAAATAATCAATCCAACATACTCAGGGGTGGGCTTGAAAAATCTTAGGAACTGGTTTTCTGCCTGGTTGCTGGGTGGACGTGGCCATGGGGTGTGTGGCCTACTTGGCCTTCTGCACCATAGCAGGGGTGGGGCACTTTTGCCCTCCCCATGCTCCAGAGGCTTTCCTCAAGCCTCTGGAGGGCAAAAACAGCCTCTCCCGGGCTGCAGAGCCCCCCAGAGGCTGGAAATAGGTCTGTTTCCAGACTTCTGGAATTTCTGGGAAGCCTGTTTTTAACCCTCCCCAGGCTTTGGAAGCTATAGCAATAGCAATAGGAGTTAGACTTATATACCGCTTCATAGGGCTTTCAGCCCTCTCTAAGCAGTTTACAGAGTCAGCGTCAGCATATTGCCCCCAACAACAATCCAGGTCCTCATTTTACCCACCTCGGAAGGATGGAAGGCTGAGTCAACCCTGAGCCGGTGAGATTTGAACAGCCAAACTGCAGAACTGCAGTCAGCTGAAGTAGCCTGCAGTGCTGCATTTAACCACTGCTCCACCTCGGCTGTCTCAAGCTTTCCTCAAGCCTCCGGGACGGCTGTTTCCAGACTTTCAGAAGGCCCATTTTTCACCCACCCCAGGTTCCTGAGGCTTTCGTTGAGCCACCGGGAGGGTGAAAACATCCTCCCCCATGCTCCGGAGGCCTCTGGAGGCTGGAAACAGGCCCGTTTCTGGACTTCCAGAACTTCTGGGAGGCCCGTTTTTTGCCCTCCCAGAGCCTCTGCATGGGCCCTGCATTTACCTGGCATGATGAATGGGCTGCGTAGAGACTCTTGGGGGGGGGAGGGGCAGGGGGGAGGGGAGGGGCAGGGTGGGTAGGGCCAGCCAGTCCTTCTAGCTACCAGTTCAGCGAACCAGATGCAAAATTAGCATTCAGTTTACCCAAACTGGTCCAAACAGCTGAATCCCACTCCTGATCATACTGTGGTTTGTCCAAACCTAGAAATCTGAGAGGATAAGAATTTGAGAAGACAGAAGGGAGGAAAACGCTCAAACTTTATTTCAGTAACTGTAGGAGTCGGACAAGGCAGAATGTGGTGCTGGAATCAAGAGAGAAATCAGCATAGAATTATTATGTTCCCACAAAGGGTCTAAGAACTCCAACCTCCCTTGAATTCTGTTAACTCTTATCTAGCACCTAGTGCTTACCATCAGTTGACTAGCTACTTTAGGCATGAGAAAGATATACGCTTAACCGGAAGTTATTGTGTGGTTGTGATTCTTCATGCCTGACAATAACCCCAAACCAATGTGCACATACATGTACACCTCTACACAAAATGCACAGGTACAGTATAGGTGGTACCTTGCTCAATAGTAGTAACTGGTGAGAGGAATCTTGGAGTCCTAGTGGACAATCTCTTAAATATGAGCCAGCAATGTGCAGCAGCTGCCAAATAAAGCCAACACAGTTCTTGGCTGCATAAACAGCCTAATTTATACGATACAAACCTGTGAACCTCTGTGTAGAATTGTGTATACTCTTCAAGAACAGCCAGCCAAAGTTTTCCCCTTTAAAAATGCAGTTTAACAACCACATAGAATAGAATATAACACAGTTGGAAGGGACCTTGGAGGTCTTCTAGTCCAACCCTCTGCCTAGGCAGGAAACCCTACACCACTTCAGACAAATGGTTATCCAACATCTTCTTAAAAACTTCCAGTGTTGTGGCATTTACAACTTCTGGAGGCAACTTGTGCCACTGATTAATTGTTCTAACTGTCAGGAAATTTCTCCTTAATTGCTTGTTTCCTTGATTAGTTTCCACCCATTGCTTCTTGTTCTGCCCTCAGGTGCCCTTGGAGAATAGCTTGACTCCCTCTTCTTTGTGGCATCCCCTGAGATATTGGAAGACTGCTATCACGTCTCCCCTAGTCCTTCTTTTCATTAAACGAGACATACTTAGTTCCTGCAACCGTTCTTCCTATGTTTAAGCCTCCAGTCCCCTAATCCTCTTTGTTGCTCTTCTCTGCACTCTTTCTAGAATCTCCACATCTTTTCTACTTTGTGGCGACCAAAACTGGATGCAGTATTCCAAGTGTGGCCTTAACCAAGGCATTATAAAGTGGTATTAACACTTCACATGATCTTGATTCTATCCCTCTGTTTATGCAGCCTAGAACTGTGTTGGCTTTTTTTGGCAGCTGCTGCACACTGCTGGCTCATATTTAAATGTTTAAATGTAACATGGAATGCTACAAATGAGCACCTTCTAAAGACTTCTTTGGGGAATCCGATCAGGTGGCACTGAAAAACCTCTATTGAGTTCCAATGAAAAAAATGATGACAGTTGACCAATTGGCATTAATTAGAGTTGACAGCCCACAGGGACTCTCCTCTTGAGATATATGTGTTTAAGCACCAATAACGTGTGGCTGAAAACAAAATTAAAATGTCAAATTAACAGGAGGGATTAGAAAAAGAAAATTTTAGCCCTAGGCAATTTTGGGGGAGGTCAGGGGGAAAGGAAAATAAAAGTAATTGAAAAGAGAAAGGGAGACAAGAGGAAGGAAGGGATTTTCCCTTCCCTGCCCCTGTCCGCTCGTCCTGCAGATAATATGCTGCAGCTTATTACAGCTGTTATCTTCCGCATTGACTTAATTATTCGCAGAAACAGTCAATCTTTGGAAAAGTAATTATGATTTCTTTTCAAGGCTATTGGAACAGGTACCTGTCAGCAGAGGAGTTCAGGCCAGAAATGAATGCAGGGACATGCTGGAGGTGACTTTAGTCAGATTTAGCAAGGAAAGTCTTTGATTGATAAATGACTTTTTAATGGTAGGAATGACAATCTTCGGATTCATGCAGTTTCCCAGACCCATTTAAAAAAAAAACCCACAGCAAAGGGACTTTTTCTGGCAAGCTTAGATTTTCTAAAAGAATTATACTCTAAAGCAGGGGTGTCAAACTCAAGGCCCGTGGCCCACATCCAGCCCGCTAGGTGCTTAGATGTGGCCCATGGGTGGCCTGGAAACAGCGAAGGGCCGGCTCGCAGTGCCTCCGCCAGCAAAAACGGAGCTCGGAAGGGCCGTTTTCACTGGCCAAGTGCTCGGGCTGCCATGAGTGACATGACTAGTGACAAGGGATGACAAGCTGGCCATGCCCACCCAGGCCACGCCCATCCCACCCCCAAGGTCAAACACAACCCTGATGCAGCCCTCAATGAGATCGAATTTGACACCCCTGCCATAAATTATGATCCCAAGACTGTGACAGGCTAAAAAGACTTGTTTTGGCACAGCCTTTTAATTCTGCTTCTGCCAAAGAAAACTGTAAGCCTTGGGTTTTTTCCAGTGGTGAAATTCAATTTTATTTTTTACTACCGGTTCTGTGGGTGTGGCTTGGTAGGCATGGCAGGGGAAGGATACTGCAAAATCTCCCTTCCCACCACACTTCAGGGGAAGGATACTGCAAAATCCCCATTCCCTTCCCACTTCAGGGGAAGGATACTGCAAAATCTCCATTCTCACCACACTTCAGGAAAAGGATACTGCAAAATCTCCTTTCCCGCCTCACTTCAGGGGAAGGATACTGCAAAAAAAGTAGGTAGATAGATAGAGAGATAGAGAGGGAGAGAAAGAGAGAGAAATACAGTAGGTAGGTAGGGAGAGAGAGAGAGTAGTTAGGTAGGTAGGTAGATAAAGGGAAAGAGACAGAAATAGAGAGAGAGAAATACAGTAGGTAGGGGGAGAGAAAGAGTGTAGGTAGGTTGGTAGGGAGAGAGAGAGAGTGAGAGAGAGAGAGAGAAATACAATAGGTAGGGAGGGAGAGAGAGAGAGAAATAGAGATAGAGAAATACAATAGGTAGGAAGAGAGAGAGAGAGAGTAGGTAGGTTGGTAGGTAGAGGGGGAGAGAGAGAGAAATACAGTAGATAAGTTGGGAGAGAGAGGGTAGGTAGGTACGTAGGTAGATAGAGGGGGAAGAGAGAAATACACTAGGTAGGTAGGGATAGGGGTAGAGAGAGTGAAATAGAAAGAGATAGAGAAAGAAATACAGTAGATTGGTAGGGAGAGAGAGTAGGTAGGTTGGTAGGTAGAGGGATAGAGAGAAAGAGAGAGAGAGAGCGAGAGAGAGAGAGAGAGGGAGGGAGGGAGGGAGAGAGAGAGAGAGAGAGAGAAATACTGTAGGTAGGGAGGAAGAGAGAGAGGGTAGGTAGGTAGGTAGGTAGGTAGGTAGGTAGGTAGGTAGGTAGGTAGGTATGTAGGTAGATGTTTCCAGGTGTATTCATCCATGTGCTGGAGAAGGAAATCGCTGAAGCACCTAAGACTTTCTTTCTGCTGGCACAGCACTTGATCAATGTAATTCTCATCAATCAGTTAAAGAGCTTTCCAAAAGGGGGGAAAAAAGCCTTGTTGCACGCTGTAAACCTCCCCAAATCGTTTTTTTCCAAATAAAAGGCATGAATAGCCTTGGGGGGTGGGGCTTGCAGAGTGCTCCCGGGGGGGGATGCCCCCCCCAACTAGCAAAAAACCACCCTATTTTTTGCAAAAATGGGCCCGTTTTTTGTCAAAAAAAATTACATGCATAGCCTTATGGAGGCTTATACAGTGCTGCTGGGGGCTAGGGGGGCAAAAAACAGCCCATTTTTTGTTAATTTCTGCCCTCCCCAGCCCCCAGGAGCTCTCTGAAAGCTTCCATAAGGCTATGCATGGCCATTTTGGTGAAGGGGTGGAGCTTCGGGAGGCAAAAAAATGCTGTATTCAGTGTATAAGACGCACCCAGATTTTCAGCCTCTTTTTTGAGGAAAAAAGGTGTGTCTTATACTCTGAAAAATACGGTAGTTAACATGGTCGTTAAGTGAATCTGGTTTCCCCATTGATTATGCTTGTCAGGTTGCAATAGGGGATCACAATACTCTGGGACACTGCAATGGTCATAAACGTGAATCAGATGTCAAGCGTCTGAATGTAGGGGACCCTACAATGGTCATAAGTGTTAAAAATGTCCGTACCTCACTTTTTTCAGTGCCCTTTTAACTTTGAATGGTCACTAAACGAACTGTTGTAAGTTGAGGACTACCTAAACATGGTTTTTATAGGTATTCTCCCCCGTGTGTGTCACACAGATCCATTTTAGTTGGTGAACTGCAGTTGACAATACTGAAAGGTGTAAGAATTATTTAGTCTGCTTATTTACTACAAAGTGTTGATTTCAAGGGAACGAGATGAAAAAAAAATTCTCTAATTTTAGATCAGATGCAGTCATGAAGTGAATTGTGTCCAATTTTTTGGCATTTCGGCATGGTCATTAAGTGGGTCGCCGTGGTCATAATGCGAACAAGGCGTTCCCCATTGACTTTGGTGGTCAGAATCCCTTTGGGAAAGGCATAAATGGCGATTAGATGATTCGGCAACACGGCAACCGTTGAACATGCCGGTTGCCAAGCAACTGGATTTTGATCACGTGGCCCCCAGGGACACAACAGTCGTAAAGTGCGAAGAACAGCCATAAGTCACTTTTTCAGCATTGTCGTAACTCCAAATGGTTGTTAAACAAATGGTCATAAGTCAAAGACTACCCGTACTTCAACTTCCAGTAGCATTTACCTCAGTTTCACCTTATTACTCCCTCAGAAATTATTGCTTCCTGAAAGTTGAGGATTTCAGCTCCGACTTGATCAAGATGGATTGGCATTGATCCAAATCTTCCCCCAACTCTCTACTCCGTTATCTTTCATTACGCTTGATTGGCCATATGGCTATCCTAGACTACTTACATCAATAGCAGAGGGATATTCATTTTATACTCTGCCTTTTTAACCTACACTCATTAAGTGGTAGCATCTAACCTGAGAGTACCTGAGAGACCGCCTCCTGCCAATTACCTCCCGTAGACCGATCAGATCGCACAGACTAGGCCTTCTCTGGATCCCATCTGCCAGCCAATGTCGGCTGGCGACTCCCCGGGGGAGAGCCTTCTCTGTTGCAGCTCCAGCCCTCTGGAACGGGCTCCCCATGGAGATTCGGACCCTTACTACTCTCCCGGCCTTCTGCATAGCCACTAAGTCCTGGCTGCTTCGGCAGGCCGGGGGGCTGTTGTAGTATCCAGCCCCACGGTAACTATGAATGTTGTGTATTTTAAATTGTTGTTTTGTCTATTTATCCCCTTCCCCTGTTTATTGTAAGCCACCCGGAGTCCTTCGGGAGTGGGCGGCATACAAGACCAATAAACTAAACTAAACTAAACTAAACTAAACTAAACTAAACTAAACTAAACTAAACTAAACTAAACTAAACTAAACTAAACTAAACTAAACTAAACTAAACTAAACTAAACTAAACTAAACTAAACTAAACTAACAACTGGGATTGATTCCAAAAAGCTAAGAAGGTCCATACCGGTTGGTCCTTGAAGAAACAGCAATGGCCTTCTGACTTTGGCTCCCTGAGAAAGCCCAAATCACAATCTTAGTCCCCAAAACCCTCTTTTATTTAGACAGCTGGGAATTATGGTCATTCACAGCCCGTAATGATTCACAAACAAACTGTGAAGAGTCCGACAGATGTCTGCCTGAGTTGCCACAGTCTTTCAGGATAATGTTGATAAGCACCCATCTTTATCTCCCTTGAAACGCGGCCAGAGGCCTAATTGCCCATTAGTTTTGCAAGGCCAAAGGTAGCACAGAGTCCAACAGGACTTCTCAGAGCTTGAATCAACTATATGAACTAATTGCGTCCTGCAAAGCCTCATGTCCCATTCCCTCCTCTTTTGTGTCTTATGGGAGGGGCCAATCATCTCCAAGCCTTACTCCCAAGTGGTGGATTGCAAGCGGTAAGCCCTGGTATGAGTGTACCGGTGTTTGCCCAGGGTACTGGGTACCGTTCCAGTACGGTGCTCCGGAGGACCCGCCCACCCACCCAAATTAACTGTATTTGAGCTCTTCGGTGCTTCCGCACACAGAGCACCCGGCGCCTGCATGACGCTCCGCCGAGCAGCTGGAGTGTCATAGAAGCGTCGCAAGAGGTGAGGATGCATGCGCGTGCTGTGTGCGTTCAATTGGTGGATGCTGGGCCCCATTGCAACCGTATCGGTTGCAATGGGATCCAGAACCCATCACTGCCCAAGTTGCTCACAGGTGGGTGGGTGGGGCTACATTCGGTTTATAAGACTCACTCAAATTTTCACCCTCTTTTAGGGGGAAAAGGGGGGGATCTTATACTCTGAAAAATATGGTATTTTGTGTGAAATAAAAGACATATTCTTTTTTGTTTGTTTGTTTCCTTTTTTACAGCCTCTCCCTTTCAGACTTTCTTCACCCCTTACTTGGAACAAGCTCGTCAGATCTGGCCGTGGTTACTTGGAGCTGCTGTGATTGGTGCCATAATAGCAATGGTGGTCAAAGGACTCATCACACTAGGGACTCGAAAGAAGAAAAGAAGCATGGAAGAGACCCAGCCTTTACTCATGGAGGATGAAAATTATCCACACCTCACATATCAGTCACACTTATAAAAATCACCCTGGCACTGACACCTAAAGCTAACTTTGTGATGATGGAGAAAATATGTGTTGGAATGTCCCAAAAGTGCTCTTTCAAAAGGCAACTGGATTTCGTTTTTCCTTGAAGATGTTTCACTTCTCATCCATAAAGCTTCTTCAAAGCTGACTGAATGATGGAGGATGGAAAGATTTATATTCCTTGGAGTCCTCTGGTTGTTAGTGCTCCCTCTGAGGATCATTGAGGCCGCTTGGAGGTGTATCTGGGTCATCCGAATAGTGCCAATGGATGTGGAACCTTCCTGCAGCTGCTGATAGGACTGTTGCAACCAGTGGTGGGATTCAAATAATTTAACAACAGGTTCTCTGCCCTAATGACCAGCTGGGTAAGCGGGGCTCAGTGGTCATGTGACTATGTAGTTGTGGCTAACTCAATATCACTCATGTCAATGGGCACTTCGCCTTAGCTATTACAATGTAATAAGGGTTAACCGAAGAGGCAGTTTCTGTAAGCAGGGCAATAAAGATGAGGCTAGAAACAACAACAGAATGTTTCCTCCCTGCCATCCTTACAGGATTAGCCCTGTAAAGTGAGAAAAAACAATCTGAGATTTCTTTCAACAACTGGTTCTCTGAACTGCTTAGAAAGCTAATAACCGTCTGCCAGCCATTGTCGGCTGGCGACACCCCGGGGGAGGTCCTTCTCTGTTGCAGCTCCGGCCCTCTGGAACGAGCTCCCCGTTGAGATCCGGACCCTCACTACCCTTCTGGCCTTCCACAAAGTGACTAAGACATGGCTGTTCTGGCAGGCCTGGGGCTGTTGAGTTGTCCAGCCCCACTTCAGATTTGTGACTGTTGTGTAATTTTAAACTGTTGTTTATTTTCTTTATATCCCCCCTCCCTTTTATTGTAAGCCGCCCTGAGTCTCTTTTGAGAGTGGGCGGCATACAAAATTTAATAAATAAATAAATAAATAAACAAACAAACAAACAAATTGGTTCTCCCGAATAGGTGTGAACTGCCTGAATCCCACCACTGGTTGCAACCAGGAGATAGATCAGTGGTGGGATGCTCCCAGTTTAACAACCAGTTTGGTGATCGTAGAGCTGTGAGCGCATGCACAAGTTTGAAGAAATCTCTACTTCTGGGTTTCTTCGGAGGAGTAACACCAGTGGTGAAATTCATTTTTTTTTTACTACTGGTTCTGTGGGCATGGCAGGGGAAGGATACTGCCAAATCCCCATTCCCACCCCACTCTGGGGCCAGCCAGAGGTGGTATTTGCTGGTTCTTCGAACTACTCAAAATTTCCACTACCGGTTCTCCAGAACCTGTCAGAACCGGCTGAATTTCACCCTGTAGTAACACAGCTGATTCGTGTGGCAATTTGCTCTGCCGCGCGAATCAGCTGAGAGGATAAAGGTAGGAAAATAGCGCGGGTTGGTGGGTAGCCCAATCCGATCATCGGGATGAACCAGTTCGCTTCCAGCTAAAATCACCAGAAGGTGACAACACCATTCAGTCAGAATTGAAGAAGCTTTTTGGATGAAAAGTGAAATTTATTTAAGGAAAAACAAAGCCCAGTTGCCTTTTGAAAAAGCACCTTTGGGACAACCATGACCTGGAGGACTGAGAATCTCCATAGACATTTGTGATGGCCATCTTTTCAGAGTTTCCAAACTTATTGATGTTTACCGAATATTTTCCTACATATTCCTCCTCCTCTACAAAATAGCTGCCATTGTGTGTGATTCTTGCAGCAAGCCTCTCTGGTGGATTTAGAAACAGATCAAAAAATGTGGGAAACCCATTTAATCCCTATGGCGCTATGGATTGGATCTCCTTCCTGAGGTCACTCCATGTTAAACGTTGAGAGAAAACCAAGAGTTTGCACATCTGCTGGAGTCCCATTGACCTTGACCTGTAAATCCAAAAGTTATTTTAAGGTACTAATTGAAATTAAAGTCACTGAAAATTCTCCAATAGTCATTCCAAAACTGACTTTGGTCTCCTTTGTATCTGCAACTAAGTTGGTTGAGTGATGAGGAAAGGATAAAGGTTTTCTTTTTTAATGTATGCTTGCGTTGTCTGAATGGTACATATTATATTAGAATAGAATAGAATAACAGAGTTGGAAGGGACCATTTATTTGCCCTTAGATAATGAGAGTTAGAAGGAATAAAATATTTCAGTTAGTATAGTGAGGAGTTGGTAGATTTCAACAACTCTCAGCTCAACTAACTTTCTCTGTCAAAACAACTTGGATGAATTAGAATAGAATGGAATGGAACGGAACAGAACAGAACAGAATAGAATTCTATTCAGTACAGTAGAAGCCATTTTAAGACAGAACAGGCTGTATCTTAACAGAACACACACCCCGAGGGGTATTAGGGGTGTCTTGCCCCCACAATATTTGGTTCTAGAGAGTAAGTAGTCTGTGTACCAAGTTTGGGTGAAATTGCTCGAGGCATTCCAGAGTTATGCTGGAACATACACAGGCACACACATACAAAGCCATTGTGATGTACTTGTGGGTGTGGGGGCAGGACAGAGGTGGGTTCCTACCAGTTCGCACCAGTTCGGTAGAACCGGTTCGTCAAATCTACCGAACCAATTAGAAGAGGTTCCACCAGTAGACCCGGAAAGCAGGCCACACCTACAGAAGAGGTTCCAAAAATTTTTGAAACCCACCACTGACACACACACACACACACACACACACAGACAGACAGACTCACAGAGAAAGAGAAAGGAAGGAAGAAATAAAGAAAGAAAGAAAAAAAAGAGAAAAAGAAAGAAAAAGTGAGAGAGATGAAAGAAAAAAGGAAAATGGGACAGAGAGACAAAAGGAAGGCGAGGGATGGAGGGAGGGAGAGAGAGAGAGAAAGAGAGAGAGAGAAAGAGAGAGAGAGAGAACACATGGCCGCCAAGCCACTCCCACCAGGTCACATGACCAGCAAGCCACTCCCACAAAGGAAGCCTCACCCACAGAGTAGGTTCAAAAAAAATTTGAAACCCACCATTGGGGCAGGATCTTGATCTACTTTTGGATGCTATTTGGAACCCTGACAGCCATTTTTATATAGAGAGATTATTAAGAGCCGTGGTGGCGCAGTGGTTAGAATGCAGTAGTGCAGGCTACTTCTGCTGGCTGCCTGCAATTTGGCAGTTCATATCTCACCAGGCTCAATGTTGACTCAGCCTTCCATCCTTCCGAGGTGGGCAAAATGAGGACCCAGATGGTTGGGGGCAAGATGCTGACGGGCAAAAGTCACTTAGCAACATTGTCTTGCTTAGCAATGGAAATTTGGGACTTAATTTTGTTCGTATGTTGAGGACCACTTGTTTTATAGAAATAAGGTTGCATGAATGGGTCCATAAAATTCTGAGGTTTTCTTAAAAGCAGAACTCTGTTTCCTACTTAATATTCCAGCAGTGTTCCAAGATTGCGGTTTCCTGCAAAGCCACAAATGCTTTCCTGATCATAACAACTTGTGGGGGGTGGGAATAGGTTGCTTCATTTAAAGTGTGTGTTCATGACAATATATTTTCATAACACCCAATACATTTCCGGAAAGAGTTCTCTGTCAAATGCTGTCCTGGCAACAGCAGCAATTAATATGAATTGAAACTGGCGTTGAGGTATTTTTCAATCTGGAAAGACGGACTGAATGGCACACGCTCAAAATTTCTTTGACTTTTCAGGCAGGGACAATAGAAGATCTCCAACAGTTCTTCAGTCATTCAGTCAAAAAAAATGGCAGCAGGTATGAGAAGGATTTGGCAACACACAACTGCAATGGGATCTCCTATTGCGTGACTCAATTATAGCAAT
The DNA here is from genome assembly GCF_009769535.1 of Thamnophis elegans. Taxonomy (NCBI): domain Eukaryota; kingdom Metazoa; phylum Chordata; class Lepidosauria; order Squamata; family Natricidae; genus Thamnophis; species Thamnophis elegans. Next base: position 8,733,732 of record NC_045546.1, read on the forward strand.
AGCAAAAGCACTTAGACTTATATACCGCTTCACAGGGCTTTACAGCCCTCTCTGAAGTGGTTTTATAGAGTCAGTCTATTGCCCCCAACAATCTGAGTCCTCATTTTACGGACTTTGGAAGGCTGAGTCAACCTTGAGCCTGTTAGGATCGAACTGCAGGCTGTGGGCAGAATTCAGCCTGCAATACTTAAGAGAGTCAGTCTATTGCCCCCAACAATCTGAGTCCTCATTTTACAGACTTTGGAAGGATGGAAAGATGAGTCAACCTTGAGCCTGTCAGGATCGAACTGCAGGCTGTGGGCAGAATTCAGCCTGCAATACTTAAGAGAGTCAGTCTATTGCCCCCAACAATCTGAGTCCTCATTTTACGGACTTTGGAAGGATGAGTCAACCTTGAGCCTGTTAGGATCGAACTGCAGGCTGTGGGCAGAATTCAGCCTGCAATACTTAAGAGAGTCAGCCTCTTGCCCCCAACAATCTGTGTCCTTATTTTACAGACTTTGCAAGGATGGAAAGATGAGTCAACCTTGAGCCTGTCAGGATCGAACTGCAGGCTGTGGGCAGAATTCAGCCTGCAATACTTAAGAGAGTCAGTCTATTGCCCCCAACAATCTGAGTCCCCATTTTACAGACTTTGGAAGGATGGAAAGATGAATCAACCTTGAGCCTGTCAGGATCGAACTGCAGGCTGTGGGCAGAATTCAGCCTGCAATACTTAAGAGAGTCAGTCTATTGCTCCCAACAATCTGTGTCCTCATTTTACAGACTTTGGAAGGATGGAAAGATGAATCAACCTTGAGCCTGTCAGAATTGAACTGCAGGCTGTGGGCAGAATTCAGCCTGCAATACTTAAGAGAGTCAGTCTATTGCCCCCAACAATCTGTGTCCTCATTTTACAGACTTTGGAAGGATGAGTCAACCTTGAGCCTGTCAGGATCGAACTGCAGGCTGTGAGCAGAATTCAGCCTGAATTCTTAGAGAGTCAGTCTGAATTCTTAGAGAGTCAGCCTAGAGATATAAATGGCATTAGGGCCACAGGTTGTCCATCTGCATTGATCCTTGACTTACAACTGTTTGATGGTTGGAGTCACATCAGCACTGAAAAAACTGACATGATCATTTTTCATGTTTAACAACCATTCTAGCATCCCCATGGTCATGTCATCAACACTCGGATGCTTGGCAACTGACTCGTATTTATGACAGTTGCAGGGATGCTTTTGTGACCTTCTCACAAGCAATGTCAAAGGGGGAGCCAGATTCACTTTACAACGGCAGGTTAACAACTACAGCGATTCCCTTAGCGACTGCGACAAGAAAGGCTGGAAAAGCAATAGCAATAGCTTATTACTTATATACCGCTTCATAGGGCTTTCAGCCCTCTCTAAGCGGTTTACCGAGTCAGCATATTGCCCCCAACAACAATCCGGGTCCTCATTTTACCCACCTCAGAAGGATGGAAGGCTGAGTCAACCTTGAGCCGGTGAGATTTGAACAGCCGAACTGGAGAACTGCAGTCAGATGAGGTAGCCTGCAGTGCTGCATTTAACCACTGCGCCACCTCGGCTCCTAAGGAGGCAATACCCATTTAACAACCATCATGCTTACCAAGAAAAATGTCGGGCTCAATTGTGGTCATAAGTTGAGGACCAGCTGTATGAGGCAGGGCAAGGTACGGATTTTAATGATCCATATTCAAAATAAATCCCAGATTTAATCTTCCATAAATGTTCTTTTTTCCCCCAAATGTTTTGGGGTTGGTCCCAAGTTCTGTACAGTACTGGAACCCTACAATTGTCCCAAGATTTAATGTGGGGTTTGGAGAAAAAAAATCTGCGCTTGCGAAAAAATAAATAAAGCCCGATTGTTACAGTACTTTTAATACACTAAGTGCTTTGTTGCGTATTGCTCCTCAACAATGCTATATCTGAGAGTTGTTCCAATTTTGCACAAGTCAATTAGTGCCTGCAAAAATTGCACGCCAAGACAGAGGATGCCAAAGGAGCCATTAGCGGTCAAGCCTATTATTCAGAATGGGGAGGGGGGGTAGAAGGGAAATGAAATTTGTAACAACTGAAATTGATTTTCAAAACCTTTTCAAATGGTTAAAAAAAGAGGCTTCCTTCCTTTTAGCTAAGTTATGGCAGCTCACAAAGCAATTTCACAGTCAAGCTAATTAAACACAGTTCCATAAAATGACCCAACATGTCACAGCAGGTTAAAACGTATAAAAAAATAATAATAAGGGAGAGGAGAATTGTATGCCATTAAAGAAAAGTGCAAATCAAATACTTTCCTTGGCGTTTCATAAGAAAAGTGGTGGGTGGGGGGTGGTTTCCAGTTGAGAAATTCCAATGCTTTGCAAGCTCTACTGCATCAATGGACGCAACATGGACCTCTAAGGAAAATAGAAGCCCCTCAAATATTGGAACACTGTTATCATGTCAACCTTAGTCCATCTCTAGCAGAGGTGGGTTCCTACCAGTTCGCACCTATTCGATAGAACCAGTTCGTCAAATCTACCGAACCAGTTAGAAGATGTTCCACCAGTGGACCCGGAAAGCAGGCCACACCTACAGAAGAGGTTCCAAAATTTTTTGAAACCCACCACCGGTCCTTGGATGTGATTATTCTACACTATCATGCTCATATTTATAACACTCAGTGCCTCTGTGAAAGGTAAGGATGACTACTGCGTTTGTGGTGCAATCAGAACATTGCGTGTGTTGAAGTTGTTTTAACGCAAACCAAAGATGCCTTTTAAAAAACAAGTTTACATCATATTCTTATGCATGCCAGTGCTGTGTGAGAGGTAATTTAAGGTGGTTCTGACAAGTGTCGTCGGCATCTTCATATACGGTCACATGGGCGGCAAGCCACTCCCATCCGGTCACATGGGTGGCAAGCCACTCCCACAAAGGAGGCCACACCCACAGAGTAGATTCGAACAATTTTTGAAACCCACCACTGATCTCTAGGGTAAAAAAGGACTAGGTGGGACACGACAGCAGTGTCCCAATATTTGAGGGGCTGCCACAAAGAAGAGGGGGGGTCAATGTATTTTCCAAAGCACGAGAAGGCAAGGCAAGGCAAGAACCAATGGCTGGAAACTAATCAAGGAGAGAAGCATCCTAAAATTAAGGAGACGCTTCCTAACAGTGAGGACAATCAACCAGTGGAATGACTTGCCTTCAGAAGGTGCTTCATCACTGGAGGTTTTTGAGAAGAGACTGGACTGCCACTTGCCTGGGCAGTGATGGCTAAACTTTTTGGCACTGAGTGCTAAAACTGGAGTGCGCGTGCGTGCCAGAGCACTGGAGCCTGGAAGAGAACAGCTGGTCAGTATGCATGCGCTTGGTGGCCAGCTGATCTTCCAGGATCTGGTATGCACATGTGGAAAAGTCAGATGGTCTGATGCCCATGAACGGCGGTCAGCTGCTCTCTTCTAGGTTCCAGTGCTCACATATGTGCTGGACAGCTGATCTTAATGGGAAGACCCGGAAGAGCAGGTGGCAATGGGACACATGCCCACAGAGATGGCTCTGTGTGCCACCTCTGGCATGGGTGCCATAGGTTTGACATCATGGGTAATGGGTCCCCCTCTTGAGCAGGGTTTGGACAAGAAGACCTCCAAGGCCCCTTCCAACTCTGCTCTGATTGATTGGATCTATTCTCCAAAGCACGAGAAGGAGAGACAAGAAACAATGGATGGAAACTAAACAAAGAAAGAAGCAACCTAGAACTAAGGAGAAACTTCCTGACAGTGGGAACAATCAACCAAAGGAACGGCTTGCCTTCCGAAGTTGTGGTGCCCCATTGCTGGAGGTTTTTAAGAAGAGACTGGACAGCCACTTGTCTGAAATGGTATAGGGCAGGGGTGAAACTCAGCAGGTTCTGGAAAAACAGTAGTGGAAAGTAGTTCCACTACGACAGGAACCGGCAAATACTAGCTCTGGCTGGCCCCAGAGTGGGGAGGGAATGGAGATTTTGCAGTATCCTTCCCCTGGAGTGGGGAAGGAATGGGGATTTTCCAGTATCCTTCCCCTGGAGTGGGGAGGGAATGGAGATTTTGTAGTATCCTTCCCCTGGAGTGAGGAGGGAATGCGGATTTTGCAGTATCTTTCCCCTGGAGAGGGAAGGGAATGCGGATTTTGCAGTATCTTTCCCCTGGAGTGGGGAGGGAATGGAGATTTTGCGGTATCCTTCCCCTGGAGTGAGGAGGGAATGGGGATTTTCCAGTATCCTTCCCCTGGAGTGGGGAGGGAATGCAGATTTTGCAGTATCCTTCCCCTGGAGTGAGGAGGGAATGGGGATTTTGTAGTATCCTTCCCCTGCAGTGGGTAGGGAATGGAGATTTTGCAGTATCCTTCCCCTGGAGTGAGGAGGGAATGGGGATTTTGCAGTATCCTTCCCCTGGAGTGGGAAGGGAATGGGGATTTTGCACTATCCTTCCACTGCCATGCCCACCAAGCCACGCCCACAGAACCAATAGTATTTTTTTTTAATTTCACCACTGGTATAGGGTCTCTTGCTTGAGCTGGGGGTTGGGCTAGAAGACCTCCAAGGTCCCTTCCAGGTCTATTCTGCATGTATAGTAGTGGTGGGTTGCTCCAGGTTTGGCTCGGTTCGGCCTTAGTTGTAGTAGCGGTGGCGGGAGGCATGCACAAAAGTGTTGCACGCAGGAGTGAACAAGCATGCATGGGAGCACGCCTGAACCAGTAATTAAAAATATTTGCAACCCACTGCTGATGTATAGCTATATGTACGAAAAAGTTAGGATTCTCTGGCCCTGTGTCATAGCGTTTTCTACCAATTTTCTCAGTGGAAATCTATTTATTTTAGCTAAATGCCTGAATTCTTCTCTGAACTGGCAGCATCCTAGAAGATGAAAAGAATTTCTTCCACAGTGGAATCTCTGCCAAATATCAGCTTCCTGATAACTACAAAATTGGCCACAGACATAATCCGAGAGCTTTTGCAAGCTTCCTCTCCAAGATCTTGCTCCAAACGTAGCAGGGAAATAAATCCATTCTGCTGTATGATTTCAAAGACACTGTTTAAAGTATTCAGTTGGCAGGCGAAATCAGAGTCGGGACACCCTTAACGAATACTTTCACTGACACCTGAAGTGTAAGAACGGAAATCTAAATTCAGTCCAATCGGCTCAACTCCTGGCAACTACAGTACATGTAGAAGTCCATGTTACTTTTCTGGATAACAAGCCAGAGGTAGTTTGCTGTTGACTTTCTCTGAGTGCTTTTGCCCTCCAAATTCCCAATCTAGCCTACAGCCTTGTGGCTTTTTTGGGGTGGGGGTGGGGGATGGCTGCCAAGGGTGGGCATCTCTGGGTTTCCCCAGGTTCGGTCAATCCTCTAGCGAAGATTCTGTGCGGTTTGGCAAACCCCCAAATCACACTCCTGGCTGTCCCTGCCCACCTTGCCACATCCCTCCCAGGAGACTCCACACCCATTTCTGGCCTCCAGAGCCCAGGGGAGGACGTTTTCATGCTCCCAGAGGCTCAAGGAAAGCCTCTGGAGCCTGGGGAAGGCGAAAAATGAGCCTCCCAAGAGTTCCAGAAGGCCGGACATGGGCCCGTTTCTGGTCTCCAGAGAGCCTCTGGAGCCTGGGGGAGGCCATTTTCACGCTTCCAGAGGCTCAATGAGAGCCTCTGGAAACCAGGGGGGGGGGGGCAAAAAAACGGGCCTTCAGAGAGCCTCCAGAACCTGGGGAGGGCAAAAACGCCCCCCCCCCCCACCGTGGTGCAGGAGGCCAACTAGGCCACACCCACCATGGCCACGCCCACCCAGCAACCGGGCAGTGAATCCATTGCTAACATTTTTGAAGCCAACCCCTGACAGTTGCCCAAGCATTTATGAAGGAAATCTGATCACTTTTAGTTTCTGAGTTTCTGGGTCTCCTCTGTCCAGAACGTGGACTTTGCTGTGTCTTTCAAATGCAGATGGGACTGCTGAATCTGGTTCCACCACAAAACCGCGCTCGACTAAACCGCGTCCGACTAAACCGCATCATCAACAGGGCGACAACAGCGCGGAGACAGAAGCACGCTGTAAACCCTAAACCTAAAATTAACCCCTAAACCTAAACCTAACCCCCTAAACCTAATCCTAAACCTAACCCTAAACCTAACCCCTTAACCTAACCCTAAACCTAACCCTTAACCTAACCCTAAACCTAATCCTAACCCTTAACCTAACCCTAAACCTAAACCTAACCCTAACCCTTAACCTAACCCTAACCCTAACCCTAACCCTTAACTTAACCCTAAAGCTAACCCTAAAGCTAACCCTTACCTTAAGTTGAATCGGCTTGCTTTCAAAGCGCTATTTAAAGCGCCCTTCTTTCTCCGCGCTGGCTGTTGTCGCCCTGTTGATGACGTCAGCGATGCGGTTTAATCGGGCACGGTTTAGTCAAGCGTGGTTTTGACAGGTCATGGCTGAATCTAGACCTAACGGGTTTATTCTCCTACGTTGTGTCATGTGCTTATGAAGTGGTTGTTTTGTTTCCCCAATGTATGTAACCACACATGGCTCCCTGCATTGTACTGCATATACCATGTTGATCGGTTATAATGCCTATATTAGCTAGCTGATGTACAAAAGAGACTTTATGTGAGATGGAACAATACAAGGTGAAGAATAGGGCTCTCTAACAATCTGTCTTGCCATTAAATGACCACAGATGGGAAGCAGCAAAGGAAGGGGGTCATTTTCTACATGCCCTGGATGTGAAGTTAAACACAACCCGACCCTCATTAATTGTTGGGTTGGTTCAGTAAAGTTTGTATTGTGCTGTTCTGCGCAGGCTGTTTCTCCCATAGTTATTTTTTTTAAATGGGGAAGCTGGAAACATTTGCAGGATTTATTAAAATCACAAAAGTAGAATTGCTAATAATTCTGCTGACTGCCGACTGCCAGCAGTTCAATCTTGACCGGCTCAAGGTTGACTCAGCCTTCCATCCTTACTTGGACGGTAAAATGAGGACTCAGATTGTTGGGGGCAATAGGCTGACTCTGTAAACCGCTTAGAGAGGGCTGCAAAGCACTGTGAAGCGGTATATAAATCTAAGTGCTATTGCACCATCATGCTACATGAGCCGTCATGATTTAACAGAATCACAGAATTGGACGGGACCTTAGAGGGCATTTAGTTCAACCCCATGCTCAAGCAGGAGATTCCATATCTTTTTAGACAAATGGCTGTCCAATCTCTTTTTTAAAAACCTACAAAGTTGGAGCTACCTACAACTTCTGGAGGCAAGCCATTCCATTGGTTCATTATCCTATCAGGAAATTTCTCCTTAGTTCTAGGTTGCCCCTCTCCTTAATTAGTTTCATCCATTTCCCTCTTTTCTGTGTATGTTTATAGGTGTACATCAGTGGTGAAATTCATTTTTTTTGCTACCGGTTCTGTGGATGTGGCTTAGTTGGCATAGCAGGGGAAGATAACTGTAAAATCTCAATTCCCTCCGAATCAGCTGGGACTTGGGAAGCAGAGAATAGATAGGGGCGGGGCCAGCCAGAGGTGATATTTGCCGGTTCTCCAAACTACTCAAAATTTCCACTAACGGTTCTCCAGAACCTGCTGAATTTTACCCCTTGTGTACATGCTAAAGAGGGAAACAAACAACCGAGATATATAGAATCATGTACAGGTAATCCTCGATTTATAACCATTCGTTTAGTCGTCATTTCAAAATTGCAATCAATTACATTGATTTTTCTCCCTTTGAGTTTGCCTTAGTTTTTAACTTTTTCCTTTGTAACGTTAAACTAAATTACTATTTTTTAAAAAAAGGCAACAATTCAGAACAACTGCTCAAAATAGGGAGGTCAGTTCCCACCAGTCGATCTCAGGGCTGCTGTTATGCTTCTCTTCTGCTAGATTTTATTTCCTTTTGTCTCTGTAGATTTCTCCCCGGGAGTTTTCCAGAGAGCATGGCAGTGCATGCTTAATGAGGGTGCCCACTGCATTGGGAAGACACACCAGGACACTCTCTGCAAAGGCAGCGGCCAGGTGACATATCTCTGGGATTATTAATGGTGTGTCTGGCAGCTCTCCCCTTGTTTGGGTAAAACCAGGGCGTCTCGATGCATCGTCTGGCCAGCGAAAGAAAGCCTCTTGATCAGAACAATAAATCCGCCAAACCGAGAAGGGTGCCATCTTTTACCCCCCCCCCCAAAAGAAGCTAAGATAAGCAGCAAGAAATGCCCTGCAACAGTGTGAAGACCTCTCTCTCGAGTAACAGTGGGAAGGCACACAATTGTCATTTTCCTATCCAAGTCCTGAGCCCGGAGGGAGAAGGCAGCAGAAGGATCAGAAGACAAACAGATTGACCTTGCAATGACAGAATTTTAATGGGTGGCTGGCACTGCTTAAGCAATGCTTTGGCTTGCCAGCCTGTGCGCTCCCCCTCCCTCCCTCCCTCTTTCTCTCTTTCTCTTGCTTTTCCAAGTGTTCCTATATACACCAGACATTTATGTAAGTCTGCTTCTCAGCCTTCATGCTTGTCCTTACCTGAGGTCAACAAGCCGTTTAACCAAGATTTATTTATCAAGCTGTCAAATTGCTTACATCCAGGGATGCTCTGTTCCCACTTTTTGACAGCACTGGGAGGTGGAGTTAATTAGATAGATAGATAGATAGATAGATAGATAGATAGATAGATAGATAGGTAGGTAGGTAGGTAGGTAGGTAGGTAGGTAGGTAGGTAGGTAGGTAGGTAGGTAGATAGATAGATAGATGATAGATAGATAGATAGATAGATAGATAGATAGATAGATAGATAGATAGATGATAGATAGATGATATAGATGATAGATAGATAGATAGATAGATAGATAGATAGATAGATAGATAGATAGAGATAGATAGATAGATAGATGATAGATAGATAGATGATAGATAGATGATAGATAGATAGATAGATAGATAGATAGATAGAT
>NC_045546.1:8745194-8786916 GCF_009769535.1 Thamnophis elegans
CAGACTAGAGCTGGAAAGGACCTTGGAGGTCTTCTAGTCCAGCCCCCTTCTCAAGCAGGAGACCCTATACCATTTCAGATAAGCGGCTGTCCAATCTCTTCTTAAAAACCTCCAGTGTTGGAGCACCACCAACCTCTGGAGGCAGGTTGTTCAACTGACTAATTGTCCTCACTGTCAGGAAATGTCTCCTTGGTTCTGAATTGTTTCGCTCCTTGATTAGTTTCCATCCATTGCTTCTTCTCCTGCCTTCTGGTGTTTTGGCACATGGCTATTGGTGGGATTCAACCGGTGTAACAACTGGTTTGCTTCGTGCACGCTTTACAAATTTAGTAACTAAATGAATAGGGGCTAAGTGTGTATGCAGCTGATCCCTTTGTCCGATTCAAGTTTGTCAAAAATTGGTGTGGCTTGTCGGCCGCTGACCCCTCCAGCAGCCGAATCAGAGGAGGAGGAGGAGTGGAAGTCAGCATCAGCATCAAGGCAACCTGAGACCTCCGAGGGGGAAGAGGGAATGGAGCTGGCAGAGAAAGAGAGAGAGGAGAGAGGAGAGAGAGAGAGAGAGAGAGAGAGAGAGAGAGAGAGAGAGAGAGAGAGAGAGAGAGAGAGAGAGAGAGAGAGAGAGAGAGAGAGAGAGAGAGAGAGAGAGAGAGAGAGAGAGAGAGACCCTGAGCTGTCCATCATCCCTCAGATGGAGAATCAACAATCCCCAGGTCTGGAGGTGGCTGATGAGGAACAGGAGGAAAAGCTGGGTCCAGTGCCTGACGCACAGATGCCCAGAAGGCAGAGGAGAGGAGAGCAGTGGAAATCTGTGGGCCAGTCCTTGGGAAGGAAGAGCCACTGCTGCTAGCAAAGCCTCATCTTAGCTCTGGGGATAAAAGGCAGCGGGCGGAGATGAATAGATATGGCAGATAACTATTCCATCTCTTGGTTGGACGGCCTTGTTAGCCTGTGTTGAGAGAGAAACTTTTTGCCAGGGCTGCTGGCACTCCTAACTTTTGAGTTCACTTCAGAGGTTTTGTCGTGTTTGTGGAGCTGGGTCAGAACAGAAATGCTGGGCTGAAGCTAGAAAGTTCTATGATTTTGCTAAGGCTTTCTGCTTCAGGTCACCTGTAGATATTTGACTGTAGTTTTCTTATTATTCCGATTCCTGAATTCCTCTGCCATGTGACGAATGTGTGATGACACTATTTAGCTGCAACTCCATCCCCTCTCAACCTCTTCTCTACTGTACTGACTTCATACAAGTTGCCAAGCAAATGGTGTAGATTTGAGGCTAGAGGTGAGAGTTTGCTATTCCTTGGACAGCAAAAATGCAGGAATATAATTACTTCTTCCTTCTTCCCTTGGTGATCTCAATCAGGTTTTCACTGTCACTAACACAGATTCCCTTGGTTAATACCTGTCATTTCCTTAGCTAACACATTTATTTTTCCTGTCGGGTTCTCTGCACAAACCTCTGGTTTTGAGCAACACCAATATATATAAACTCTTCTAACATGGCACATCATGAGGGACTCACTGGTTTTTCTCCCATGTGATGCTGGATGCTCAGCTTAGAAAAGCAAGTGAAAAAACAAAGGAGCTGACTAAATGCTGCTTAAAGTATTTATTTTTAAATTAGAATATGGCCCTTGTCCCTTTGTTCATCCCCAATGTGGTGTTCTGACCTAGGCTTCCCCAAATCATGAAGCAGACTCCTTGTCCCGACAAAACCCCTTTTCATTAAGCTAATGTGAATCCCTCTCATTCACATCTAGCAAACTCCCGGAAAACAGTCTTTCAAGGGTGAATTGACAACCACAGACCTTATCAGGCTTGGAGAGCTGCCAGGCCGATATCTTCCAAACACAACGGTGTACAAGAAAATACTTGGCAAGGAGTCTCTGAGAATCACGAACAAATCTTCACACTAATGAAGCGAATTAATTGTCTCCTGCAAACTCCACTCCCCTTTCGCTCCTCTTTATTTCCTGTGAGAGTGGCCATTCACCGTCCACCTGTTCCTTTACTCCCAAGTCGGCCCTTGTTCCTTAACTGTTCCCTTCTCCTGGCAACTCTGCGCATGCGCACACTGGGAACAGGCTCCAGCTGTTCTTCTGCCTCACTGATCTCTAATTCTGAAGGCTGCTGATAACTGTCGGATGGCCCTGGCCCCATCTCTGCCTTCGACATGGAGCCCTCATCAGAGCCTTCCCCAGACTTCAGGACTGGCCCATGTCCCCCCCCCCCCCAACTCCTCATTGTCTGAGTTTGCCACTAGCTCCGCTGGCGGCTGACAACATGTGGGTTCTTTTCTGAACAATCTAGAAACTGTTCTCCTTTCCTCGTCCTTGTTAGCTCTTCCTTGAAGGCGGTAGAAAGGGGATATTTAAAGAGATATACTTTGATAAACTTCTTGAAGATATTTAGCTGAAACTTGCTAGGGTCAATTGTATTGTATTGTATTGTATTGTATTTGGTTTATTTGTATGCCGCCCTTCTCCAGGAGGGACTCAGGGCGGCGAACAACTCAGGGGAGAAAGGGAACATAAACAACAGTACACATAATTAAAATGCATGAAAATCACACAGCCATACCAGTCGAGAGGGGAGGGGAGGGGAACTCATCAACCCCAGGCCTGCCGGCACAGCCAGGTTTTGACGGCTTTCCGGAAGGCCTGGAGAGATGTGAGGGTCCGGATCTCCGCGGGGAGTTCATTCCAAAGGGCCGGAGCTGCTACAGAGAAGGCCCTCCCCCGGGTAGTAGCCAGATGGCATTGGCTGGTGGAGGGAACCCGGAGGAGGCCAACCCTGTGAGATCTGACGGGTCTATGGGAGGTAATTGGCAGCAGGCGGTCTCTCAAGTACCCAGGTCCAATACCATGAAGGGCTTTATAAGTTACGACTAGCACTTTGAAGCGTATCCGGAGACCAATCGGTAGCCAGTGCAGCTCGCGGAGGATAGGTGTAACGTGGGTGTACCAGGGTGCAATGCCTAAAGAATCTACCATCTGTACTACTGGTAGTCCTTAACTTACAAAAGTTCACTTAGTGACCATTCAAAGTTGCAGAGGCGCTGAAAAAAAATGACTTATGAACATTTTCCACACTTATGACGGTTGTATCCTCATGGTCACATGATCAAAATTCAAATTCTTGACAACTGGTTCATATTTATGACAGTTGCAGTGTCCTGGGGTCATGGGGTCACCTTCTGTGACCTTTGGACAAGCAAAGTCCACAGGGAAGACAGATTCACTTTTAACAACCACGTTGCTAACTTAACAACTGCAGTGATTCACTTAGCAACTGTGGCAAGCAATTTGATTATTCATGTAATAATTGCAGCTACAATTGTATTTCCACAAAATCGGAAAAGTGAAGAGACCCCCTGCGGATGAGAATGTGATTAAGAAAATATTAGAATGTGCAGAAATGAATAGATTAACATTTGCAATTAAAGAAAACGAAGAATCTGACTATTATAGTACGTGGGTGTTATTTTTATCAATGGTTAGAGAATAAATATGAAAATTTAGAAATGAAAGCAGAGGAGTGAAATAGGGAAATTGTATTAATAAAATTAAGTAAATTAAGAAGGAAAGCCGATAGAGAAAGCTGTAAAATTACTGTATATTGTTAGGTATGTTCTGTGTTTTGTTTTGTCTTATTGTGTTCTTTTCCTTCCTATTGTTTTTAAAGATCAAAACGTCTAATAAAAATTATTTATTAAAAAAAATAAGAAGGGGATTGTTATAATAGTAGGTTATGTATTAGGATTAACGTAAGAATAGATAAAGAATATGGCTGTAATTTTAATAATTATTGCACAAAATGTTTGTACCTAGTACACACTGTTTAATGAAAGATGGTATGTTTGTATTAAATAAAATAAAACAAACTTTATTAAAAAAAAACCAGCAATGGTGGCAAGCAAGGTCATAAAACCAGGAAAAACCCACGTAGCGGCCTTGCTTAGCAACAGAAAGCCTGGGCTCAATTGTGGTCATAAGTTGAGGACTACCTGTGTTTTCAGTTCATTTTGCCACTCCTCTTCCCCAATGATAGAGTTGCAGTTTTGAGACTTCTTAATGGCGCCTTATGGATGGACTCTGTTTTAAAATTCGGTTCCACCACAAAATCGCGGAGGACAAAATCGCGCTCGACGAAAGGGCACATTTGACGTCATCACAGCGCGACGAAAACATCGCGCTGTGATCGAAAAATGTAAAAATAAAGCTAAAACCTTACCCTAACCCCCCCAAACCTAACCCTAAACCTAACTCTAAACCTAACCCTTAACCTAACCCTAAATTTAACCCTAAACCTAACCATTAACGTAACGCTAAACCTAACGCTAACCCTTAACCTAACGCTAAACCTAACGCTAACACTCTAAACCTAACCCTAACCCTTAACCTAACCCTAACCCTTACCTTTATGTGAATCGGCTTGGTTTAATTTTAATTTTATTTAAATTTTTAATTTTTTTCGTCGCGCTGTGATGACGTCACATGCGCGCTTTCGTCGAGCGCGATTTTGTCCTCCGGGCTTTTGACGGGTCACGTTAAAATTCAAGCTGCTCAAAGTGAATCCGATTGTCCCTGAATCTTCACTTGGAACTGGAGTAGGACTCTTTGGCTTAGCCCTAGGATGCCTCCTGAGAAGCCAGGATGATGGAAGGGGATTTCAGGCATTAAGTTAAAGGATTGGAGAGTGGATTGTTTTGAAAGGTTGGGAGGCTGGATATGAAGTGGCTGAGATTGATAGCAATAGCAATCAGCAATAGTTAGACTTATATACCGCTTCATAGGGCTTTCAGCCCTCTCTAAGCGGTTTACGGAGTCAGCATATTGCCCCCAACAACAATCCGGGTCCTCATTTTACCCACCTCGGAAGGATGGAAGGCTGAGTCAACCTTGAGCCTAGTGGGATTTGAACAGCCCAACTGCTGAACTGCAGTCATCTGAAGTAGCCTGCAGTGCTGCATTTAACCAGTGCGCCAACTCGGCTCTTGATATAGAGTTAGGCTGGACATCAAACGGTCACTAAATGCACTGTCATAAGTCGAGGACTACCGATACGCTCTGCCATCAAGCAGATAGGTTTGGAAAGTAAAGGCCATAAAGGTAAAGGTTCCACTTGCGCATATGTGCTAGTCGTTCCTGACTCTGGCGGGCGGTGCTCATCTCCATTTCTAAGCCGAAGAGCCAGCACTGTCCGAAGACGTCTCCGTGGTCATGTGACCAGCATGACTAAATGCTGAAGATGCATGGAACACTGTTACCTTCCCACCAAAGGTGGTTCCTATTTTTCTATTTGCATTTTTACATGCCTTCGAACTGCTAGATTGGCAGAAGCTGGGACAAGTAACGGGAGCACACTCCGTTGTGCGGTGTTAGAGATTCGAACTGCTGAATTGCCGACCTTTCTGATCGACAAGCTCAGCATCTTAGCCACTGCGTAAAGTAAAGGCCATGGTTTCCCCAAATCCTTTGCCTTGCTTACGTGTGTTAATCTGGCCTTGCCTCTGGGATATATTTGATCCCTTTCTAATTAACTGTAATTGACTGAGAATATTTATTTCCTCCTGTTGAATCTGTAGCAGGTTTGCCTTCATTTTCAAGTTGCCTTATTCATCTGCCAGCAAAGGGGAAGAATTTCACTTCCATTACAGGCGCCAATCTCCTGTCCCATCAAGCCATGTTATTTCCTGGGATTTGAGGAAAGTTCAACAGTCCCAGCGATTTGTTCTGAAAAAAGCAGCCAAAGATGCAAATCTCCTTCTCTAATTGCCTTTGTGTAATTTGGGCAGACGGCCAACGACTGTAATTACTTCAATTTCATTTATTTTTTGCCTATCCAGAAGGAGTGTATTTCATTTTTTTTTAAATGCTTCCTGGAGTTAGGTAAAGGTAAAGGTTCCCCTCGCACACATGTGCCACTCATTCCCAACTCTAGGGGGCGGTGCTTATCTCCATTTCAAAGCCGAAGAGGCAGCACTGTCCAAAGACAGCTGTGGTCTCCGTGGTCATGTGGCCGGCATGACTAAACATCAAAGGCGCATGGAACACTGTTACCTTCCCGCCAAAGGTGGCTCCTATTTTTCTACTTACACTTTTACGTGCTTTTGAACTGCTAGGTTGGCAAAAGCTGGGACAAGTAACGGGAGCTCACTCCGTTACACAGCGCTAGGGATTCGAACCTCCGAACTGCCGACCTTTCTGATTGACAAGCTCAGCTTCTTAGCCACTGAGCCACTGCATTCCTGGATTTAAATAGTTATAAATTATTAAGAAAAAGAGAAAGCAAGGAAGAAGAAAAAAAAGAGGCTTTGGCACAAGTGATTAAAGTAAAGCCGTTGGTTGTTTTTTTTTAACACACAAAAAAAATTGCACTCAAGTCTTCAAGCAGTTCTTGGAAAGCCTCAGATGCTCTCAGCTAAATGACTCTTTGTTGTATTCAAACCTTGTCCCATAAGGATTGCCCCTGTTGCTTTGTCTGTGAACAGCTTTGGAGATTCCGCGAGGGCCGCAGCAAAAAACGCCAACTGTTTTCCTGCAGAGACCAAGGAGAGAATTACCAAAGTCATCGATGCAATTTTTTTAAAAAAATAATAACATTGAGCCCACCCTTCTCCTTCCCTGGCTTGTAAAGGCTAACAGGTGTGGTGGAATATAGTCTGGATTCCCAGGAGGGAGAGAGGAGCAACAGGAAGCTTAGTTTACATAGTTTGCATGGGAGAAAGCAGGTGAAAGCATCTCTTCCCTAACAGTTCCCGGTGTTTGCATTTCCTGGGTTGGATGAGAAGAGCATATCTTTCTCTTTGTTCTGGCCACTTTTGAACGAGGCACGATTGAGAGCGTTTTAACAAACTGCATTGCTGCCACAAGCTTCCCTCCCTTATCAGCTGAGCCAGGGGAGTAACTAAGTGTTTTTTTCTTTTGTCAAAGCACCTGGTGTGCCCAAACTCCCGTGGCTCAGCTGATAAGGGAGGAGAGCTTGTGGCTTAGAGGTCAATACAACTGCTTAATATGTAAAAACAGCCCAAGTTCGAATCCCAGCAAGGGTATGGCTAGTTGATGAGGGCTAAATAGCTTGAAATAGATCTATACTAGTTTCCCTTCATTTATTTATCAGCAAAAACGTAACACAAAATGGTTTGTCATGTAAGCGACTGCCTGGAAGACTCCTAGAGTGGGGCTAAAAGGCAAAAAGGAAGCAGTATGTTCCCTCCCGTGTGTGTGTGTGTGTGTGTGTGTGTGTGTGTACATATGTATATCCAATCCCTTGATCATTTTAACGGTCCCAGCTCATCCACTCCAGCTCTATTATTTTCTTTGATTGCCCAAATCACATCATTCCAACTTTGGTTGCACAAGATATTTGTTTAAAAGTCATTATATATTTGGTGTGACCTTTTTCTTAATGGCTTCAAGACAACATTTGCCTTTTGCACAGTGATTGCTGCTTGGAGCAACCAGAGCCGAGGTGGCGCAGTGGTTAAATGCAGCACTGCAGGCTACTTCAGCTGGCTGCAGTTCAGCAGTTCGGCTGTTCAAATCTCACCGGTTGACTGAGGGTTGACTCAGCCTTCCATCCTTCCGAGGTGGGTAAAATGAGGACCCGGATTGTTGAGGGCAATATGCTGACTCTGTAAACCGCCTAGAGAGGGCTGAAAGCCCTATGAAGCGGTATATAAGTCTAACTGCTATTGCTATAGCATGCAACTATTCCTTATCACTCAAAGTTCTTGGGCCTGACTGGTCTCCATAGCTCTTCGTTCTTTGGGAGAAAGAGATTCTCATCACAAAACTAGTCCAGAGATATATTTTTTTTGGTGTTGATCCATTAATTGTTGGCATCTGTCTCTCTCTTAGATGGGTCTAGGCTTCTAGAGCTCCTCTGGGTGGCTAATTAATTTAATCGGTCTGGTCCTTGACAATCCTGGATTGATGGGACCGACCACAAGTCTTCTGCCCATCTACAATCTCCTGTGGGAGAGTCACAATTAATAATCCTTTTAATGTTGCCAGGAACATTTCATAGTGACAGCATCTATGCCAGATGTTCTTCTCGCTTCCTAATCGTTACTGTCATTTTGAAATAAGATGATTCGAAGATGGCACCAGTTACCCCTTCCGTAGATCAGTTCTACACAGTGATTAATGAGCTCTTAAGAATCAGAATTTGAATCTCCTGCCAAGCTTCACCTGGAGATTATTATTATCTATCTATATAAAAATGGCTGTGTGTGTGTGCGTGTGTGTTCCAACATAACTCTGGAACGCCTTGAACAATTGAATCAAGGTTGACTCAGCTTTCCATCCTTCCGAGGTGGGTAAAATGAGGACCCGGATTGTTGGGGGCAATATGCTGACTCTGTAAACCGCTTCGAGAGGGCTGAAAGTCCTATGAAGCGGTATATAAGTCTAACTGCTATTGCTATTGCTAATTTCAACCAACACAGACTACTTACACTCTGGAAACAAATACTGTAGGCACAGGAGTGGGTTGCTGCTGGCATTACTGCCAATTCGCTGCGCGCAAAAACAATGCTATCATGCCACCCTTAGTCCTTCTTTTCATTATAGTTTATAGTTACTTTATTTGTATGCCGCCCTTTTCCCTGAGGGGACTCAGGGCGGCTCACAATTCAGGGGGAGGGAGGACAAAACAAGTTACATACATGAAGACAATACATCATTAAAAAGTGCAATAGTCATACTATTCGGGTGGGGTTGAAGTCTTTAGCCCCAGGCCTGTCGGGACAGCCAGGTTTTAAGGGCTACGCGGAAGGTCTGGAGGGTAGTGAGGGTACGAATCTCCACGGGGAGTTCGTTCCAAAGGGTCGGAGCAACCACCGAGCAACCACTACTCCTCCGGGTAGTTGCCAGTCGACATTGACCGGCTGATGGAATTCGGAGGAGGCCTAATCTATGGGATCTTATTGGCCTAGTGGAGGTAATTGGCAGTAGGCGGTCTCTCAAGTACCCAGATCCAATACCATGAAGGGCTTTGTAGGTGACAACTAGCACCTTGAAGCGCACCCGGAGATCAACAGGCAGCCAGTGCAGCTCGCGGAGGATAGGTGTTACGTGGGTGAAACGAGGTGCACCCACGATCGCTCGCGCGGCTGCATTCTGGACCAGCTGAAGTCGCCGAATACTCTTCAAGGGCAGCCCCATGTAGAGCACATTGCAGTACTCCAGCCTAGAGGTCACAAGGGCACGAGTGACTGTTGTGAGAGCCTCCCGGTTCAGGTAGGGACGCAACTGGTGCACCAGGCGAACCTGGGCAAATGCCCCCCTGGTCACAGCTGACAAATGATGTTCAAAAGTCAGCTGTGGGTCCAGGAGGACTCCCAAGTTGCGGACCCTATCTGAGGGGCGTAGTATTTGACCCCCCAGCCTGAGAGATGGAACACTTGGCCAATTAGTAGGAGGGAAGCACAACAGCCACTCAGTCTTATCTGGATTGAGTACAAGCTTGTTAACCCCCATCCAGTCTCTAACAGCCTCAAGGCCCTGGCTCATCACGTCCATCGCTTCATTGAGTTGGCACGGGGCGGACAGATACAACTGTGTATCGTCCGCATACTGGTGGTATTTTATCCCATGCCGTCAAATGATCTCGCCCAGCGGTTTCATGTAGATATTAAAAAGTAGGGGGGACAGGACCGAACCCTGCGGCACCCCATATGTTAGGGGCCTAGGGGTCGATCTCTGCCCTCTGACTAACACCGACTGCGACCTGTCCGAGAGGTAAGAGGAGAACCACCATAAGACAGTGCCTCCCACCCCCACCTCCCGCAGTCGTCGCAGAAGGATACCATGGTCGATGGTATCGAAAGCCGCAGAGAGGTCAAGGAGTACCAGGATGGAGGCATGGCCTCCATCCCTGGCTCTCCAGAGATCATCGGTCAATGCGACCAAAGCGGTTTCTGTGCTGTAGCCAGGCCTGAAGCCAGACTGGAATGGATCAAGATAACTGGACATTCCCAATTCCTGCAAGTGTTCTTCATGGTTTAGTCACCAGACCCCTAATCATCTTTCTTGCTCTTCCAGTATAGTCTGAATATTGATCCACAACTGAATGGCCGATACACCTGGAAGGGGTTACTCAGATCATTAAGATTCAACCTGCAATAGAAATAGCAATAGCACTTATATACTACTTCACAGTGCTCTAAGCAATTTGGCAGTTCGAATCTCACCAGGCTCAAGATGGACTCAGCCTTCCATACTTCCGAGGTGGGTAAAATAAGGACCTAGACTGTTGGGGGCAATAAGATGACTCTGTAAACCACTTAGAGAGGGCTGGAAAGCATTGTAAAGCAGTATATAAGTCTAAGTGCTATTGTTATCTCACTTATCAGCATAAATGTGGGGTTCCATTACGGTCATAAGTGGAGGACAACCTGTATATATTACCTCCCCTTGTGTTTCTTTGTGAAACAAAATTCTCTGTCAGTTCTATTGTGCAAATGACTGCCTCTTAACTGCAGCAACAGATGTTACAGTTGTGTTATGGAAGCAGCACCTGCAACCTTGAACATCTGTCCGAGGGCTACGAGAAGCCTTGCGGATCAGTCTCCCACTGAGGAAACATCTCTACCGCAACCCTTCCGTGCATCTCATTCTGAGATGAGGTGCAAGGGAAACACAACACACAATTAATGAATTACAAACTCACTGCTGGAAGGTGGAGTTGGTGAATGGTTCTAAATGATTGGATTTCTAGACAATAGGTTTGTAGGCAAATCTACTTGCCATGTGTGTTTTCAGTAGGGAATACAAGACGCATTAAAAAATTTTTTTTTTTTAAAAAAAAAACACCATTTCTTGAGACCAAAGGCAGTCTTTCCTCATTTGAAAAGATCCTGTATATAGGGTTATATACAAAACAAATACGGGACTAAGAAATTACAGATAGCCTATGCTTAAGATTAGGAATAATCTAAACTGCTTAAAGTTAGTGCAACAGGAAGAAGCTGAGTTTAATGCAGAGATGTTATTAACTTCTTTTTTTTAATTTCCTTTGTCTTTATATATTTTAGACTGTGTTTGTTAAAAATCTATACCGTGTATGGGCTCTGGGAAGTCAGGGGGGGGGGGAAGGGAGGTGGGGCATTAGGGGGGAGGGGGATATATAGTATGTGTTAGATTTTAAAGTAACGCGACTGCACTTGTATACTGTTGCTCTTTAACTTCACTGTAAAAATAGGACAAGCTGAATATATTAATAGATAGTAGAAATACACCAAAGGGAGGAGTAGCGGGATAGAAGAAAGAGGGGTAGAGAGGGTGGGAGAGAGGATTGGAGGGAGGATGAGAAGGAAGGGAGGGAGTGTACTGGGAGAGAGGAGTGGTAGAGGGGGAGGGGAAGTAGGGTAGAGGGGAATGTTGGAGGGAGGATGGAAAGTTGGAGTGGGGCGAAAGAAAGGGTGTATGGAGGGTTGAAGAGGTACATTGGGTTTCTATTTTGGGGGGTATTGTTGACAAGAGGAATGGCTGTGTTTATTGTTTAATGTTATATGGCCCCGGTTATGCACAGTATATATGTGACTGTACGAAATGAAAATGGAAAATAAAAACACATTTACAAGTAAAAAAAACCAAAAACAAACAAAACAAAAAAACGAAAAGATCCTGTAAACACAAAAGATGTTTTTGTGCTGGATCCCTCAGCCTGACTAACAACAAACGGAAATCCAATCTATTCAGAGAAATTGCAAATATATAAATTGGACACTTGGGAGAAGATAGTGCATTCAATCTTCTAACCAACTCCCCTTTTTTAACAGCTCCTTTAGTTATTTGCCTGCAGATACAGCATTAGTGTGCCAAACAGCCTTTCTCACCTGCCCCCTCCAGATGTTCTGAGACACACCTCCCCAGCTAGTCACCTGGAAAGGCTGCAAATGATAATCTCACACCTCTGGAGCCCAAAATACTCATTGGAATTCACATTTTGTCACTTAAAACCATTGTAGGAAGTTAGCACCCACCCCTCTCCTAGAAAAATGAAATATTCTAGGAAACGTTAAAAAGGCAGATGAGAAAAGGAGAAACATGTTTTTAAAGACAAAGCAGCTTCCTGCAGCTCCAGGGTGATGGGATTAAGACATGGCCTTCAGGACATAGGATTAGCCCTCTACTCATCTCACCACATGGCACCTGGGAAGATTATATCACCCAGCAAGGCTCAACCAAGCTTGGGACTCAGGACAGCCTACCGAGTTGTCCCTGCATGGCCCCATGGGAGTCTGACAACCAATCAGAATACAAACTCAAATTCAAAAGCCCAGAGAGGGCATAAAACCCGGGCACTCTCAGCATCTCTTCCCTCGCGCCCCCCCCCCCCACAGCATAGCAATAGCAATAGCAGTTAGACTTATATACCGCTTCATAGGGCTTTCAGCCCTCTCTAAGCGGTTTACAGAGTCAGCATATTTCCCCCAACAATCCGGGTCCTCATTTTACCCACCTCGGAAGGATGGAAGGCTGAGTCAACCCTGAGCTGGTGAGATTTGAACAGCCGAACTGCCGAACTAGCAGTCAGCTGAAGTAGCCTGCAGTACTGCACTCTAACCACTGCGCCACCTCAGCATCTCCAGCCATGTGATCCTGTTCATCAATAAACCTTCTTTCCAAGCAACTTCCATGAATCCAGTGTCTTTTTCCCCACTTGGAACTGAGCTCAGAAGGACATTTCTTCCAACAAACCATTTTCTCAATAAATGTCAGAACTCCAAGGCTTGTTCCTTGTAAGTTCATTTCCAGTCCTGGTTATCATCAAGAGTTCTGATACCAATGATTTGAAGGGACAGGTATTTAGTTCTAACATGCCTGGAGAAGTCCAGTGTAGAGAAAGGGAGGAGAACTAGGGCCGAGAGAATTACGCAACCGTTCATTTAAAGACTTTCTGAAGTTATTACTGACGCTGAAAAGAATGACATGACCATTTTTCAAGCAACTATTCTACCATTCCCAGAGTCACGTGATCAAAATTCAACACTTGGCAACAGACTAATATTTATGAGAGTTGCACTGTCCTGGGGTCACCATGTGGTCTCCTTCTGATAGGCAAAGTCAATGGAGAAACCAGATTCGCTTACCAATCGTGTTACTAACTTAACAGCTGGAACGAAGGAGAATTTTCCCAACAGAATAATTAAATCAATTGAACAGTTTGCCTCCAGAAATTGTGGGTGCTCAATCACTGCAGGCTTTTAAAGAAGAAGATTGGACAGCCATTTGTCTGAAACAGTATAGGGCCTCCTGCTTGAGCAGGGGGTTGGACTGGAAGACCTCCAAGGTCCCTTCCAACTCTGTATTCTGTTATCCAAAAGACCAAGAAGAGACATATGCTTGGCTGCTGTTGGAAAGAGAGTGCTGGATTGGATATCCTTTGGATCTGATCGAGCAAGACACTAAGCCGGCATTGCCTCGGTATTTATTTATCCCAACCCTCCTTCCATGAACATCGCTGCAATTTCTAATGTTCGATTTTCCCCCCTTACCAGAGAGAGCCCCCTTTTGGAGTACTGTGAAGCCATTACTATGGCAACTCCACTGCGCTGTACAGTAGAAGCCATTTTAAGGCAGTACGGTAGAAGCCATTTAAGGCACAACAGGCTGTATCTTAACAGAACACACACACACACCGAGGGGTGTTAGGGGTATCCCCTTATCCCCATAGTATTTGTCTCTAGAGGTGTTCCAGAGTTATGCTGGAACACACACACACACACACACACACACACACACACACACAGACAGAGCCATTGTTGTGTTTCTGGGACAGAATGAGAGAATGCAAGGGCCACAACCATTTTATTTTCCAAAGATAATACTGTATATCCAGCATCTCCTTCACAAGTCCCACCTAAATGGGGAAAGGGCTGCCAATGATCAGCTCACGTTCACTTCAAGAGTTCTGTGCCGGAAAATTTCCTACGGATTACAGATCTTTTCCTAAGCTAACAAACTCGAAGAAATGATAACAGCAGACGAGACAGGTGCCAGCGCCAAAGCAACGCAGACTGCAAACAAGGCCAAGGTATGGAAATATAGCAGAAAGTGCAACACCGTGGACGGATGTTGAAACAGAAGAGTTTCGTTTTCTTTCTTTATTCCCCCCCCCCCCCCGCTCTACCAGCTGCTTGGTTAACTGGGAAGATGAAGCACTTCCATTGTGGAAGATGAACAGGCCTTTGTTAAAACTCCATTTCTCAAGATGCAACATATTAGATAACAGCAAGCATCCGGTGCCTTGGCATTAAATGAATGTGTTAAACCCAGACTCATTTCCATACAAATGCAGTTTATTAAAGCAGCCCCCCCCACCCCCGCCTCACACCCATTCCTCAAGCTGCTGAATAAACCAAGTTGGGAATCTTACTTACTGTCTGTTATACTTGGCTATTTCATTAAATAGGAGTTTCCATCGCGGCCGTCCAATGAAAAGCCGGCAGTTCAGCACTTGGTATTTCTCGCCAATTATTTTCTGGGGGAAAAAAAATAGCCCAAAATATTCCCTTTGGTGTATTTTGCAAGATTGCTGCCGATCAACCAGTCTCAACTTTGCATGTCAAGCTAAGAACCTGACCTGAATATCATCCGGACAACTGAACTACTGATGCACAGTTTGATTCATCTGAATAGAATAGAACAGGGAAGAGAAAATATAATAGAATTAGAATAGAATAGAATAGAATAGAATAGAATAGAATAGAATAGAATAGAATAGGATACGATAGTACAGAGAAGAGAAGAGAAAATACAATAGAATTAGAAGAGGATAGAGAATACAATATAATAGCATGTAGAATAGAATAGAGCAGAGAAGAGAAAATATAATAGAATTAGAATAGGATATAGAATAGAATAGAATAGAATAGAATAGAATAGAATAGCATGTAGAATAGAATAGAACAGAGAAGAGAAAATAGAATTAGAACAGAATAGGATAGAGAATAGAGTAGAACAGAAGAGAAAATATAATAGAATTAGAATAGAATAGGATAGGATAGGATAGGATAGGATAGAACAGAGAAGAGAAGAGAAAATATAATAGAATTAGAATAGAATAGGATAGGATAGGATAGGATAGAATAGAACAGAGAGGAGAAGAGAAAATATAATAGAATTAGAATCATATAGAGAATACAATAGAATAAAATAGGATAGAGAATACAATAGAATAGCATGTCGAATAGAATAGAACAGAGAAGAGAAAATATAACAGAATTAGAATAGAATAGGATAGAGAATAGAATAGAATAGCATGTAGAATAGAATAGAACAGAAAAGAGAAAATAGAATTAGAATAGAATAGGATAGAGAATAGAATAGAATAGAACAGAAGAGAAAATATAATAGAATTAGAATAGGATAGGATAGAGAATAGAATAGAATAGAACTCTTTATTGGCCAAGTGTGATTAGACACACAAGGAATTTGTCTCTGGTGCATATGCTCTCAGTGTGCATAAAAGACAAGATACATTCATCAAGAATTATAAGGTACAACCCCTAACGATAGTCACAGGGTACAAATAAGCAATCAGGAAACAATATCAATATAAATCGTAAGGATACAAGCAACAAAGTTACAGTCCTGCCGTCATAAGTGGGGGGGAGATGGGTGATAGGAACGATGAGAAGACTAATAGTAATAGTAATGCAGCCTTAGTGAATGGTTTGACAGTGGGGAGGGAATTAGTTGTTTAGCAGAGTGATGGCGTTCGGGGAAAAAACTGTCCTTGTGTTTAGTTGTCTTGGTGTGCAGTGCCCTATAATGTCGTTTTTAGGGTAGAAGTTGAAACAATTTATGTCCAGGATGTGAGGGGTCCATAGATATTTTCCCGGCCTTCTTTTTGACTCATGCAGTGTACAGATGCTCAATGGAATCTGTTTGTGTTTGTGCATGCATCTGCTTATATGAAAATTCTCCTACATCCATGAATACCTTCCTTTGGTATCTGTTGAGACTTTGGCGCCCCAGAAGGTCCACTATACTGTAGAAACTGATATCCTCATTTCTTGATGGGGGTGGGGAATAGGTCAAGTTCACATGACCTGCATTCCCCTAGCATGCATTTCCCCAACAAATAAATAATATTATGTCTTAATGCTATCACCTGTTTCACATGACTTGCTAGAATTGCATAATGTATTAGACTCATCTAAAACGAGGTCAGGGGTCCCATATTTACATTGGAATTACAAATATCTGAACTCTCCTGGGTCTAATTCTAGCATCTTGCACAAGCCAGTTCTTATTCCAAGAAGATTGGAGCCGTGATGGCGAACCTATGGCACTCTCTGCGGGCACGCGAGCCATCGCCCCAGCTCAGCTGCGCATGCATCTCCCACTGGCTAACTCATTTTCGGGTCTCTGCAGTGCATGTGTAGCAGTGGTTGGTTCCGTATCCTGTTCCAACCAGTACCTATTTTCATTGGCAGAGTACTCAGGCCATCACAGGCACCTCCGACACGTGACCGTCAAAACCGTGCTCGACTAAGCCGCGCCCAATTAAACCGCGTTGCTGACGTCATCAACAGGCCGACAACAGCCAGCGCGGAGAAAGAAGGGCGCTTTAAATAGCGCTTTGAAAGCAAGCCGATTCAACTTAAGGTAAGGGTTAGGTTTAGGGTTAGGTTTAGGGTTAGCTTTAGGGTTAGGTTAAGGGTTAGGGTTAGGGTTAGGTTAAGGGTTAGGGTTAGGTTTAGGGTTAGGTAAGGGTTAGGTTTAGGGTTAGGTTAAGGGTTAGTTTTAGGGTTAGGTTTAGGATTAGGTTTAGCGGGGTTAGGTTTAGGTTTAGGGGTTAATTTTAGGTTTAGGTTTACAGCGTGCTTCTGTCTCCGCGCTGTTGTTGCTCTGTTGATAACATCAGCGACGCGGTTTAGTCGAGCGCGGTTTTGTGGTGGAACCCCTCCGACATGAGTGATGACATGCTGGCCACACCCATCTGGTCAGCCCCCAAGGTCAAACACAACCTTGATGCGGCCCTCAATGAAATTGAGTTGACACCCTTGCTTTAAACCAAACTGATTCTTTTAGGTGTAAAAGAATTTAAATGTAGGTGAATTAAAACAAAAGCAAAAAAAAAACTTTGCTGAAAATCATTTTGCTGCTGAAGTAGTCCACAGGCAGCCACAGGCTACCATCCCTGGATGAAGGTAGCATGTCACCAGAGATGGTCTTCACTTACTTTCCCTACTGAATTGCAAATGTGAGCAAGAGCGTCCACGCATGTGCTCGGACTTCCGTGCATGCACTTTGATTGCGCACACAGCTTGCACGCATGTGCATGGCTTGAAAACGTGCCTAAATAGGATGCATAGAGCCGGGAGTGGGGGGGGGGGCAGGCCCACCTGCGATTTCCACTCCCATCTGAATACCAGCTCTGGATGCCACCTTCATATTTTCCATCGTTCCACTGGGTCACCAATGAACCTAAGCAGTAGAATACCCATCATTGGCTCAATTTCGTTTCTCAAGCTCCCAGCATCAGTGGACGATCCATGATGCTTAAGGCAACCTCCGAATCTTAATCAGACATAGTTTTTTTTCCACGTATTTGAAGCACCACTTCAGCTGCGAACTGTATTTTGCGACATACCTGTATCCCGTCTGTTTGACTAAGGTACAGCTGAATATTGATAAAATCTGGTCGGTTTTCTTGCCAGAGCTAGTGCATAGTAGAAAAAGAGGAAGAAAATAATAATAAGTGAATTAGCATATGTTCTTATTTGCGGAAACAAGGCTATTTCTATCATTAATTTCACTCTCAAGAAAGGTTGAGATGGCCAATCTATCGTGTTTCGCTGTCGTATCTTGACAGCAAGGGTGCAAAATCTCGGCTCTGTTTTTTCTTAGCCAAGGAATTTGGCTCTTCCATTGTATTTGTATTTGTATTTGATTATTTGTATGCCGCCCTTCTCCGGGAGGACTCAGGGCGGCGGACAATTCAAGGGGGAAAAAAAGGGGAACATAAAAAGACAAAATACAAATAATAAAAGTAGACAACAGTCACACAACCATACATGTCGAGAGTGGAGGGAACTCATCACCCCCAGGCCTGCCGGCAAAGCCAGGTTTTGACGGCTTTTCGGAAGGCCTGGAGAGAGGTGAGGGTCCGAATCCCTGCGGGGAGTTCATTCCAGAGGGCCAGAGCTGCCACAGAGAAGGCCCTCCCCGGGTAATAGCCAGGTGGCATTGGCTGGTAGATGGCACCTGGAGGAGGCCAACCCTGTGAGATCTAATGGGTCTGTGGGAGGTAATTGGCAGCAGGCGGTCTCTCAAGTACCAGATCCAATACCATGAAGGGCTTTATAAGTTACAACTAGCACCTTGAAGCGTATCCAGAGACTGATTGTGATGAGACTGTGGGAAGGAAGAGGTATGGATCTTCTCCATACGATCCACCTCTCCGCCAAAGTTGAGCCATTGGGCAGCTGTCTGAAAGGAGCCAAAAATCAAGAACCAAGTGTCCAAAACAATATTAAAGGGATGGAACCAGGAATCATACCTAAAAAGAACATAGCCACACAAAAGGACTAGGAATACATTCCTGGAACAAATTCTATCTCGGTCTCTGTTCAGCCCATCCTGAACAGATCAAAAGCTAGCTTTCAAGAGTTCCAAGATACAGAGTTGGCCCGCCAGCTGCCAGAGGAGCTGGTGGCAGACTCAGAGAGTGAGCAGGTTGGGGAGGAACATGGGCCACTCCTGGAGTCTGGGGAAGGCTCTGATGAGGACTCTGCATCGGAGGCAGAGATGGGGCCAGGGCCATCCGACAGTTGTCAGTTGCCTATGGAGTCGGAGATCAGTGGGGCAGAAGAACAGCTGAAGCCTGTTCCCAGTGTGCGCATGCACAGAGCTCTCAGGAGAAGGGAATAGCTGAAGAACAAAGATTGACTCAGGAGTAAAAGCACAGGTGAACAGTGAATGGCCCAGTGGTAGGATTCAAATAATTTAACAACCGGTTCTCTGCCCTAATGATCATCTGGGTAGGTGGGGCTCAGTGGTCATGTGACTGGATGGGCATGGCCAACTCAAGGTCATTCAGGTCAATGGGCGCTTCGCCGTAGCTGTTACAATGTAATAAGGGTTAACCGGAGAGGCAGTTTCTATAAGCAGGTCACTAAAGATTAGGCTAGAAACAACCACTAGAATGTTTCCTTCCTGCCTTCCTTACAGGTTAGCCCTGTAAAGTGGAAAAAAACAAAAGGAGATTTCTTCCAACAATCGGTTCTCTGAACTACTTAGAAAGTTACCAACCGGTTCTCCCAAATAGGTGCGAACTGGCGGAATCCCACCACTGGAATGGCCCCTCCCATAGGGAATAAAGAGGAGCAACAGGGGAATGGAATTTGCAGGAGACTATTAGTTCAATTCATTAGAGTGAAGATCTCTTCCTGACTTCTTGCCAAGTATTGTCTTCTACAGCGTGGCGTTTGGAAGATATCGGCCTGGCAGCTTTCCAAGCCTGATAAAGGTCTGTAGTTGTGAAAACTCATGAAAGACTGTTGGCTGGGACTTTGCTGGAGAGGAATTCCCTTTAAGCTAAATAAAAGAGGTTTTATCAGGACGAGGAGTCGGCTTCACGATTTTGGGAAGCCTAGATCAGAACAAATATAAACTGAGATCCCACTGCATTTTAACCACTATAATTAAAAACACAAAATGCTAAGTGTAATGCAGTATTTAGGGTCAACCTTTAGTTAAATTTTGATTGGCTTGGGGAGGCTGAGTACGTTATGGAGACACAGCCCACTTGGTTCAGAATACTGTGCAGATGAAACATGCCAATTCGAAAAGTTAACAGAACGTAGTCATCCCTGATATCTGACCACCAGTTCTAAGACAATCGTCAATTATTTTTATTATGGCACTATGGGGAAGTCAAGAACAGTAACTGTGAGAGGGACCTTGGAGTCCTAGTGAATATGAGGCAGCTGCCAAGGAAGCTGATACAATCCTGGTGGTATAAACAGAGACATAGAATCAAAATCAGTATTAGTACCAATGTATAAATCCTTAGTAAGGCAACCCCTGGAATACTGCATCCCGCTTTGGTCACCAGATTAAGAAAAAAAAAATGTTGAGACTTTGGAAAAAGTGCAAAGAAGAGCAACGAAGACAATTAATACAATACAATACAATACAATACAATAGCAGAGTTGGAAGGGACCTTGGAGGTCTTCTAGTCCAACCCCCTGTCTAGGCAGAAAACCCTATACCGTTTCAGACAAATGGTTATCCAACATCCAACAGGGCCTAGAGACAAAATATATGAAGAACGGTTGCAGGATTTGGGTTTGGCTAGTCCAGAGGAAAGAAGGACTGGCGGGGGGGGGGGACGGGGGACATGATAGTGGTATTCCAGTATTTGAGGGGCTGCCATAAAGAAAAGGGGGTCAACTTATTTTCCAAAGCACCCGAAGGCAAGACAGGAAACAATGGATGGAAATTAATCGAGGAGAGAAGCAACGTGGGATTAAAGAGAAATTTCCTCACAGCCAGGACAATGAACCAGTGGAACAGCTTGCCTCCAGAAATGGGTGCTCCATCACTGGAGGGTTTTAAGAAGAGACTGGACAGTCACTTGTGTGAGATGGTAGAGGTCTGTGATGGTGAACCTATGGCACGCATGCAAGCCATCCCCCAGCTCAGCTCCACTGCACATGCGTGCACATCTCCTGTGGGCAGCTGTTTTTTGAGTCTCTTCCATGTATGTGGGAGGTGCACATGCATGCGTGGGGGGGCCACATACTCATGTGCAGGGGAGAGTGTGGGGTATGTGCGCCCCCTACCGCAGCCCATGTTTGGTCCCAGGAGGCTTCAGAGAGGCCTGCTAGGCCAAAACAGGGTGTGTGTGTGTGTGTGACACACGGATGTGCAAGGGAGCCTGGGGGGGAGTACACATGTGTAGGGGGAGCACGTATGTGTGGGACGCATTGCATTATGGGTGTGGACACGCACAATTTCGGCATGCGAGGAGAAAAGATTAGCCATCACTGGTAAAGGTTCTACTGCTTGAGCAGGGGGCTGGACTAGACAACCTCCAAGGCCCCTTCCAGCTCTATTCTGACTCACTTACTCTTTACCTTGCTATGCAATTTGCAGAGTAGATCCGCAAACCAGTGGAAGGACAAGATGTCTCTGCACACCCAAATGAAGTAAAGCCTCCTGAGTTTGTAGTGGCTCCAGTCATCCCTTCACACACGACCACGTTTTTGGGAGGGAGGGAAGGAGGCAATAAGAAATCAATAGTTCAAAATCAAGCAGCAATTTAATAGCATTAGCACTTAAGACTTATATACCACCCAATAGTACTTTACAGCACTCACTGGACAGTTTACAATGTCTGCCTATTGCCCCCAACAATGTGGGTCTTCTTTTTACCAACCTCAGAAGGATGGAAGGCTGAGTCAACCTTGATCCTTCATGATTGAATTGAATTGAATTGAATTGATTGCACTTATATGCCACCCTTTTCCCCGAATCTGTTACCCAGCCTAGGTATCTGT
This sequence comes from Thamnophis elegans, assembly GCF_009769535.1. Taxonomy (NCBI): domain Eukaryota; kingdom Metazoa; phylum Chordata; class Lepidosauria; order Squamata; family Natricidae; genus Thamnophis; species Thamnophis elegans. The sequence goes on from NC_045546.1 coordinate 8,766,718, forward strand.
AAAGAATCTGTTAGATTCCGTGAGATCTTCTGGACTAGAAGACCTCCAAGGTCCCTTTCAGCTTTATTCTATTCTATTCTATTCCATTCCATATTTTCTATTCTATTCTATTCTATTCTAGTCCATTCCATTCCATTCAATCCTATTCTATCCTATTCTCAGAAGTATCTTCTACTTAATCCTTAGTAGAATTCCTGAGTTCTTATGGTGGTACTTAGAATTCCTAAGTACTTGGTAGAATTCCCAATTGTACTTAGGAATTGCCTCTTCTACAGGTAGATGCAGCTCCTACTTTGCTAACATCTCTGAAGTGGTGCCCTCGGTTTGAGCTATGTAGGGGATGTTACAATAGTTTGCATCTTACATTTATTGCACTAACTTTCATTTTTATTATTCAGCGCCCAGATCTTTTTGGGCTTCAGGCTGGCCAGAAAGGCAGTGAATAGATACAAATGAATACTTCAGGTTTACTACAAGAATTGCTCTTGCAGATAGCAGCAAATCAGATAAAGCTTGAATAAAATCACTTGGTTACCATCTATGTATTTCTATCCATATATGTGCAGTTCTAGTTTGTTATGCTGACTAGTATGGTAGGGGAAGCTGCTGGCAATAGAGTTTACTGCCACGGAAAATTGCAAGATAAAATTGTTTGGTGAACAATTTACACCTCCCTTCACCCCTTTCCTTCCTTCTGTTTATTTTCCCACAGTGGAAACTCAAGTTTTCAAGTCATTCAGTGGGGACAGCTGGAGTTTGTTGCGAATGCCCCTGCTTGATGGGGTCATGCCAACTGGATCTCCCCTGCATCAAGATTTCAAATTCCTCCACAGATTTTAATATCCCCGATCTGCATATGTTGCTGAATAGAAATCATGAGTTTTGAAATTCCAGGAGGAATCTCGTTACTGCAAAATGTATTTGGTAGAAGACTCTGGGTCAATCTTGGGGTGACATGGGGGGGGGGACTTTAATGCGATGAAGCTTACATACAGCAGGGTATTGAGATAGCTGCAAATGGAGTTACTCCGATGCCTCCGGCTATGCACAGGCTGACTTCATAATGGAAAGATTCTTCAAAAGGACTCCCAAAGGGACCATCTACACACAGCCTAGAGGAGAAAGGAGGAACATTTTAAAGAATCAGTTAGCACAGCTCTTAGATAGATAGATAGATAGATAGATAGATAGATAGATGGATGGATGGATGGATGGATGGATGGATGGATGGATGGATGGATGGATGGATGGATGGATGGATAGATAGATAGATAGATAGATAGATAGATAGATAGATAGATAGATGATAGATAGATGGATGATAGATAGATGGAGGGATGGAGGGATGGATGGATGATAGATAATAGATGGATGGATAGATGATAGCTAGATAGATGATAGATGATAGATGATAGATAGATAGATAGATGGATGGATGGATGGAGGATGGATGGATGGATGGATGGATGGATGGATAGATAGATAGATGATGGATGGATGATAGATAATAGATGGATGGAGATGATAGATAGATGATGATGATAGATATTAGATGGTAGATAGATATATAGATAGATAGCTAGATTGATTGATTGATTGATTGATTGATTTAGATAATATAGATTAGATATACTTTAAAGGTAAAGGTAAAGGTTCCCCTCGTATATATGTGTTAGTCGTTCCCAACTCTAGGGGGCGGTGCTCATCTCCATTTCAAAGCTGAAGAGCCAGCGCTGTCCGAAGACGTCTCCATGGTCAGTGGCCGGCATGACTAATGCCAAAGGCACATGGAACGCTGGTACCTTCCCACCAAAGGTGGTTCCTATTTTCTACTTGCATTTTTACATGCTTTTGAACTGCTAGGTTGGCAGAAGCTGGGACGAGTAATGGTGAGCTCACTCTGTCATTCTGCTCTAGGGATTTGAACCGCTGAACTGACGACCTTTCTGATCGACAAGCTCAGTGTCTTAGCCATTGAGCCACCACATCCCTAGATATATTTTATAGATATATATAGGGATTCGAACTGCCAACCTTTCTGATCGATAAGCTCAGCGTCTTAGCCATTGAGCCACGCATCTCTAGATATATTTTAGATATAGATATATAGATATAGATATCTCAAAAGGCCAAGAGATGAGCAGCACCAATGAAATTTATCCATCAATCTACTGATAAATTTATAATTTACATATTATTTCTATTTTATATGCAGGTAGTCCTTGACTGGAATAACTTATGATCATGTTTCATGCTTACAACTGTCCATGATCATGTGATCAAAATTCAGAAGCTTGGCAACTGACTCATATTTATGACGGTTGCAGAGTCTCTTGCTTACCAACCAAAATGTTGGCTCAGAAACTCTGGCATTTGAAGCACACAAGTCTTAAAGTTGTCAAGTTACAAGACCCTTGCACCCCTAACCCTTTAGAAAAAAACCCCAGGGGTGTTCAAACTTGACAGCTTTGTGGACTTCAACTCCCAGAATTCCTCCTCCAGTCATGTTGGCTCAGGAACTCTGGCATTGAAGTGTGCAAGTCTTAAAGCTGTCAAGTTACAAGACCCTTGCACCCCTAACCCTTTCGGGGGGAAAAACCCAGGGGTGTTCAAACTTGACAGATTTAAGACTTGTGGACTTCAACTCCCAGAATTCCTCCTCTCGCTCTTCATCTTGATGATGTGTGGATGGGCGGGGGAGAGGGAGCTGGAATTGGTTCCAAATGGCACTGTAGATTTGTGGAACCTCTTCTATAGAAGAGCTTAGAAGTGGCAGGAACCCACCCCTGTGTTGTCCCCAAAACTGGATGTCGAAGCAGATAAGTCACCAGACACAAGGTGCGATATAGAATTATACTTTTATTTTGGTACCAAGATATAAGGATCCCGGTTTGAAAAGCTAACCAAGGGCTAAGATTAGGCTCTTACACAGTTTTAATAAGGGATGGTCTCATTCAACTTTTTGCCCTTCCCCTAATAATGCATGCATAACAGATAATATTGATTGGTTATTTGGATTTCAGCCCCCTTAAATCCTTACACTTGTTATGTTAAATAGCTAAATGTCACATCACCTGTTTTTCATCCCAGGTCACAGGTATCTTGCAAATGTGCCAGCTATATGGGTTTTGGGGTTTTTCTTATAAGTGAGCTATTCTTGTTCCTAATATCCTGGCTAGTGGTTTTAAGGTGCTAACTTCTGTCTCACTGTTAATGTGCAGCCCCCCCTTCCTATTGCAGAGCAGAATAAAAGAACAAACGGTTTTATCTGATGCAGCTCCCCTGCGACCCCCCCCCCCTCCATCCGCAGAGAAAAGTAATAGCAGTTTAAAACTTTTATCTGCGGCAGCAACCTCTGCAGTGAGAGCAGTGGTGGGATTCAAATAATTTAGCAACCGGTTCTCTGCCCTGATGACCAGCTGGGTAGGCGGGGCTCGGTGGTCATGTGACTGGGTGGGCGTGGCCAACTCAACGTCACTCAGGTTGATGGGCGTTTCACCTTAGCTGTTCCAATGTAATAAGGGTTAAGAGGAGAGGCAGTTTCTGTAAGCAGGGCAATAAAGATTAGGCTAGAAACAACACCGGAATATTTCCTTCCTGCCTTCCTTACAGGATTAGCCCTGTAAAGTGGAAAAAAACAAAAGGAGATTTCTTCCAACAACCGGTTCTCCGAACTGCTTGGAAAGTTAACAACTGGTTATCCCGAATAGGTTCGAACTGGCTGAATCCTACCACTGATTGAGAGCAAAGCTCTTAATTGTCAAGGCAAAGAAATGAAGACAAGAGGAAATGTTTTTATCAGAATTCATATTCCTCACTCTCATGTCCATTCCATCCACACCTGGGTCCTGTCTTCCTCTGATCCCAAGGGCCTCATCTGGACATACATTCCATCATCTGATCCTTCATTCCCCCCCTCGAGGACCTTGAGAAGGCCTACTTCCCAAAGGACCTCCTAAGACTACCCCACCCCTGTGAATTTATCCAAGCCCATTTTTAGAAAGGGTTGCTTGAATGGGGATGAAACCCAAATGAAATGATTTAGACTTCTTGCCTGGAAACCAGAACGCGAACGGCCCCCAAGCATAGTTTTGCACATCTTGCAATTGTTTGGCATTTAACAATGCTTCGATATTCATGAAATTTCCAAAGTGCTCTACTGTAAGAGGTTGTCATGGCTGAGAGAAAACCAAGGCCGCGGCCTCCTTTGTTTCAGAATACAGACATTTAAAACCACGACAAAGGGATTAGAACTGTAATCATTTTAGCAAAGTCGTTCAAATAAGAGCGGGTTTTTTTAAAAAAAAAAATGCATTAAAAGGCCCTTGAGAGCCGTTAATTACACAAGCATTTAAAAACTCCAGAGAAATAGCAGGCTCTGCTAACTGAGGAGTAAAAAGGAAGAAAAAAGGGACAGAATTGTGAAGCAAAAGAAAAACTTCCAAGGTGATATTAACTTCTTTCAATGACTTTATAAGTAAGTCTTCGCTTCGCGATTGTTCAAAGTTACAGCAGCCATGGAAAAGGTGCATTTTGGCCTGTAAAATCACTTCCAACTGTCCAGTGTGGGTTTCAAAAAATTTTTTTGAACCTACTCTGTGGGTGTGGCCTCCTTTGTGGGAGTGGCTTGCCACCCATGTGACCTGGTGGCAGTGGCTTGCCGGCCATGTGTTCTCTCTCTCTCTCTCTCTCTCTCTCTCTTTCCTTCCTTTTGTCTGTGTCTGTGTCTGTCTCTATCTCTGTCTACTCTGTCCTCTCTGTCCTCTCCCTTTGCCTTCCTTTTGTCTCTCTGTCCCTTTTTCCTTTTTTTTCTTTCATCTCTCTCTCACTTTTTCTTTCTTTTTTCGTTTTTTTCCTTTTTTCTTTCTTCCTTTCATTATCTTTCTCTGTCTCTGTCTCTATCTGTCTGTCCTCTGTCTCTGTCTCTGTGTGTGTGTGTGTCAGTGGTGGGTTTCAAAAAAATTTGGAACCTCTTTTGTAGGTGTGGCCTGCTTTCTGGTGGAACCTCTTCTAACCGGTTCGGTAAATTTGACGAACCAGTTCTACCGAACTGGTTGCGAACTGATAGGAACCCACCTCTGCAACTGTCACAGAATGTCATCATATTCTACAGTGCAGTCATGGGATACAGTGCAGAAGTGGTATTCAGCAGGTTCTGACAAGTTCTGGAGAACCAGTGGCGGAAATTTTGAGTGGTTTGGAAATCGGTAAATACCACCTCTGATGGTCCCCGCCCCCATCCATTCTCCTGTGGTCATGTGGACGGCATGATAAATGCTGAAGGTGCATGGAATGCTGTTGCCTTCCCACAAAGGTGGTTCCTATTTTTCTACTTTCCTTTTTTACATGCTTTCGAAACTGCTAGGTTGGCAGAAGCTGGATAAGTAATGGGATCTCACTCCGTTATGCGGCAGGGATTCAAAACCGCCGAACTGCCAACTTTTCTGATCGACAAGCTTAGTGTCTTAGCCACTGAGCCACCGCATCCCTTTCCAGTACATTAGGAACAATTATTTCAAAAGACATATCAATTTTACACTGGAAAATGGGTGCATGTTTCAAAACAAGCGGATTGAAGTATATATTACTGTCCTTTAAAAAAAAAAAGAAATATGAAGTTTGATGAGTTGAACATGGTGTATATACAAATGAGATGCTGAGAGAAACCAATAACTCATATATTCATCTTTCCCATTATTATAATCCAAACCTGACATTCAATCATCCTTATCAAAGGTTACCATAATCTTCCAATCCACTTCTAGAATTTCCTTCCTTATTGATAGTTGTCAATCTACTCTATCAATCATGTCTCTTCGGAAGGCATGAAATAATCTACCATGCATCCTGGAGATACATTGGCCGCTATAGAAGACAAGAAACTGGACAGGAAAGCTTTAATCTAATTCATCAGGGCTATCTTACATTCCTTAGAAATCCAATTAGCTTCCTGTGTCTCTTGTTATCACTAGGATTTTACTGAGTGTCAGTGAAGTGTCCTTTTCTTTACTCTAGTTACACAGCACTGAACATCACTTTGAAGGGAAAAGACTAGTCTATTTTTCACTCTTCTATCTTCCAAATATCAAGACAGCCTTCAACACTGACCAAAATATAGCCAACATCTTAAGAAACCCCAAAGACAAAATCCAGCTAGAAAACCAAGAAGTCTACGAAATACCATGCAAAATCTTTCCTGCAACATACGTAGGACAAACTAATAGGAGAATAAATGCATGCATCACAGAACACAGAACACAGTAAGAAAGAAAGAAAAAAAAATTCTCCCTTTTCCAACACCTTAAAGCTACAGAATATGAAATTGATTTTGAAGGAACCAAATTTATCTCAAAAACTGAACACTTCAACAAGAGAATAATTATGGAAGCTATCAAAATAGAGAAACACCTCCTCAACATGAATAAACGTGACGATACCTCCCGCCTACCAGACATCTGGAAACCCAGCCCTAGTCAACAAACAAGCCCCCACCACCCACCCAGGCCGTTACAACACTAAACCAACAACGGACACACAGCCAGCACCAATCAGCACCAATCTACCAATCATGATACAGCGCACATCAAATCAATCCACTTGCTGAAATGGGGCCAGCACTCCACACACCCACACAAGGTTTGTAGAGGGATGGCAGCTCTGATCATGCTTAAACCCAAAACACCAGCCATGAATAGATGGGAGTGAGACCTCGCCGAAATGTTGCCAAGACTATATATTATATATATATATATATATATATATATATGTATGTATGTATGTATGTATGTATGTATGTATGTATGTATGTATGTATGTTATATTTGTGCTGATAAATAAATAAAGGAGGAAATAAATTATTTATTTATCAGCACAAATATAACAAATGTAACAAAAGGCAACAGTAAAAAATATTGGGTTTCTGTCTGGATGGTCTCTTGTGACGAGCCGAAGGATAGAGAATGGAAGTGTGATCTTCCTCCCATATTTGGGCATACCAGGGGTTGTGACTTTAAATAAATATATAATATATATTATATATATATAGAATATATATAATATATATATATATATATAATATTATATATATATATATATATAATTATCTATATATATATTATATATATATATATATATAAGATTTTTACAACCCCTGGTAAGCCCCAATTATGGGAGGAAGCTAACTGCTTCCATCATCTGCATTCGGCTCGTCACAAGAGTCCATCACGACAGAAACCCAATTTTTTACTGTTGCCTTTGTTATATTTGTGTTTTTTTTATTTGTGCTGATAAATAAATAAAGGGAGACTAGTATAGATCTATTTCAAGCTATATGGCTAGCTGATGACAGCTAAATAGCTTGAAATAGATCTATACTAGTCTCCCTTTATTTATTTATCAGCACAAATAAAAACACACACACACACACACCACACACACATATATGTGTGTGTGTGTGTGTGTGTGTGTTTATTTGTGCTGATATATTATATATATAATATATGGAGGGAGGGAGAGGGAGAGGGGGGAGGGGGAGGGAGAGAGTGGGGGACAGCAGCTCCGATCACACTTTGCTCATACAGGCACGAGGCCGAAGACACCAGCCTGAAGATGATGAGTGGGACTTCGTCAAAACGTCGCCAACATACTATCAATCTTACACAGGAAAAGATCCGAATGCACGAAAACCTGCGTTTGTATATGTGTGTACACACACACACACACACACACACACACACACACACACACACACACACATATATATATATATATAATATATATATATATATATATATATATATATATATATGCTCTCTGTGTGTGTGCGTGTATTTTCCAGCATAACTCTGGAACGCCTCAAGCAATTTCAGCCAAGTGTGGGTACACAGATTACTTACACTCTGGAAACAAATCCCGTGGGGGTAAGACACCCGTAAAAACCCTTGCGGTGTGTGTTTTGTTAAGATACAGCCTGTTGTGCCTTAAAAGGCTTCTACTGTACTGCCTTAAATGGCTTCTACTGTACAGCGCTGTGGAGTTCCCATGGTAATGGCTTCACAGTACTCCACAAGAGGTTCCCTCTGGTAAGGGGAAAAACCCAACATTAGAAATATTCTAGGAAATATTAACGCAGAATATTTCCCCTAAAAGAGAAATAAAAATCTTAAAGGAAACAGAACTCTGAGTCAACTCCCTGTTCCCAGGAGATATTTGGTGCCAGCCTATCTACAAGACAAAAGACCTTCCCCTCAGGACATAATAGGATTAGCGGTCTACCCATTTAAGCAGCAGAGCTCACCACATGGCACTTGGGAATATTACATCAGCCCAAGGTTCAATCAAACTTGATTCAGACAAAGATGACTCCACATGGGAGTCTGACAACAACCAATAGAATAGATTTCTTGAACAGGAACAGGAGCTCAAGGGCAAAGCCAAGGGAGGGTATAAATACCCCTTTCTCTAAAACCCATGTGATCAGTTGTCCAGGACCTAAAACCTACGTGGTCCTGTTCACCCAAAAAACCATCTTTCCAATCAGCTTCCATGTTTCCAGTGTCTCCCACTTGGAACTGAACTCAGATGGACATTTCTTCCAAGAAGGTTATAAATCTTACTTCTTTGGAAATTTGTTAGTATGGAATGAAAGTTTTAATAAACAGTCCAGAATATAACCCAATGGGATTAAATTGCTTGATGACAAAACAAAACTGAAAGAAATATATTTTAGAGACCGTTTTTTCAATCTTGGCAGCTTTAAGACGTGTGGACTTCAACTCCCAGAATTCCCCAGCCAGCAAGGGTTCACAGGTCTTAACAGCAAGCTGGCTGGGGAATTCTGGGAGTTGAAGTTCACACTTGCCTTAAAGACTCCAAGGTTGAGAAACACTGTTGATCATCGTGTGGTTTTATTTAATCCACATGCATGAGGACAAAGCTTCTCTGGAGACAAATTACAAATTTCCTCTTTTGGAACATGGCTGTCAGGTTTTCGAAAGTTGCCCTAATTATAACAGACATGCCAATGCTTTATGAGTTGACAATGGCATTCATAATCTCTTATCTTTTCTTGGAACAGAACTGGCCTTTCTGTAAAATATTTTCTTATTTTAAATTTGGGAAGAATGAATGCAACATGTTTTATGGCTCACCTCTGGTAGTTGATTTTTTTTTAACTTGGTCTTTTCATCACTAATATTAGCCTTTTGAACGGCTTGTTCTCACTTCATATTCTGGAACTTTTAAAATGTATAGCTGCCAACTGCTTTGGGTTTGATTGTCAGGTGTGCAACAGTGATGACGAAACTGTTCAATTAATTAATAATTTGAGTTATTTGTACCCCGTCTCCTCTTTAACAAAGTAACAGAATTGGAAGGGACCGTGGAGACCTTATACTATTTTAGACAAATGGTTCTCCAATCCAGTGGTGGGATTCAAATTTTTTTACTACTGGTTCTGTGGGTGTGGCTTGGTGGGCGTGGTGGGCATGGCAGGGGAAGTATATAGTAAATCTCCATTTCCTCCCACTACAGGGGAAGGTTACTGCAAAATCCCCATTCCTCCCAATCAGCTGAGATTTGGAAGGCAGAGATAGATGGGGGCAGGGCCAGTCAGAGGTGGCATTTGCCGGTTCTCCGAACTACTCAAAATTTCCTCTACGGTTCTCCAGAACTGGTTAGAACCTGCTGAATGACACCTCTGGTCCAATCTCTTCTTAAAAACCTCCAGTGTTGGAGCACCCACACCTCTGAAGGGAAGTTGTTCTATTGATTAATTGTTCTAACTGTCAGAAAATGTCTCCTTAGTTCTGCTTCTCTCCTTAATTAGTTTCCGTCTATGCTTCTTGTCCTGCCTTCAGGTGCTTTGGAGAATAGGCAGGTCCCTTCTTCTTTGGGAAGCCTCTTAGGTATTGGAACGCCGGTGTCACGTCACCCCTCGTTCTTCTTTTCGTTAAACTAGACATACCCAATTTCTACAACTGCTCTTCGTATGTTTTAGCCTTCGCTGCCCCAATCATCTTTTGCAAACACCGACAGACTCAAATATGGAATTTATCCAGTTTTCTTGCATTTCCGTTGCACTGAAATTTCCATCAGAAGTTCAGTGCCCCAATAGATGTAGCAAGCAATGTCCGGCTTGTTTTATCATGCGCTAACAAAGCGAGGTCAGCTCATAGGGCAGCTTATAATGATTACTACGCAGTGAAAAATGTTCCCAGCGTCTCTACCAAAAGTTTTCTTCCTCCGCTCTTTAGGTGAAGCGAAACCAAGGCCAGAGGTCAGCTATTATCTCTCAACCCCTGATGACTTTGCTCTTTGTTAGGATACAAAAGACTGTTGAAAAAATGTGTGTGCCATTTTTTTGTTTTTAATCTCCTAGAGAGCAAAGCCTAGCATTCAAGTACAGTTGAAGCTACCCCATTTTCCGAAAGTTTGCAAAGTGGGGAAAAGCTCTGAGGGAGCAAACAGTACAGATGGTCCTCGGCTTACGACAGTTTGTTTAGTGACCGTTGGAAGTTGCAAAGGCAGTGGGAAAAAATGATTTCCACACTAACGACCTATTGTAGCATCTCCCTGGTCACATGATCAACATTCAGATGGACATTGCTTGCTACATCTATTGGGGCAAGTGACTCATACTTATGATGGTTGCAGTACCCCGGGGTCATAGGATCAAATTTCGCAGTCTTCAGACAAGCAGAGTCAATGGGAAAGTTGGATTCGCTTAATAACCATGTTGCTAACTTAAGAGCTGCAGTGATTCACTTAACAACTGTGACAAGAAAGGTTTGTAAACTGGGGGCAAAACCCAATTAGCAACTGTCTCGCTTAGTGACAGAAATGTGGGCTTGATTATGGTCGACTTGTAGTCGGCCAAGTGTTTAGACTGGATTTGGCTTTTTTGTCCACTTCATGAGTTCTTCCAAGAGCCTGGGAAAGGAAGAGATGGCCGTTGATTCTACTGAAGGTATTGTCACAGAATGAAAACCATTCTGAGTGATTAGAAAGCCATTCCGAAGGAAGACCACACTTAGAATATTGCATCCAGTTTTGGTCATCACGATGGAAAAAAGGATGTGGAGACTCTAGAAAGAGTGCAGAGAGAGCAACAAAGAAGATTAGGGGACTGGAGGCTAAAACATATGAAGAACGGTTGCAGGAACTGGGTATGTCTAGTTTAATGAAAAGAAGGACTAGGGGAGACATGATAGCAGTCTTCCAATATCTCAGGGGTTGCTACAAAGAAGAGGGAGTCAAGCTATTCTCCAAAGCACCTGAGGGCAGGACAAGAAGCAATGAATGGAAATTAATCAAGGAGAGAAACAAGCTAGAATTAAGGAGATATTGCCTGACAACAAGAACAATTAATCAGGAGATAGAATGGAATGGAAGAATAGGATAGAATAGGATAGAATAGCATAGAATAGGATAGAATAAGATAGAATAGGATGCTGGAAGACTCCTGCGAGTCCCTTGGACTACAAGGCCATCCAACTGGTCAGTCCTGGAGGAGATCAACCCTGACTGCTCTTTAGAAGACCAGATCCCAAAGATGAAGCTCAAATGCTTTGGCCACCTAATGAGAAGGAAGCATTCCTGGAGAAAAGCCTCATGCTGGGAAAGATGGAGGGCAAAAAGAAGGGGATGAGAGAGCATGAGGTGGCTGGATGGAGTCACTGAAGCAGCTTAATGGACTCCAGAGAATGGTAGAAGACAGGAAGGCCTGGAAGAATGTTGTCCATAGGTTGTGATGGGTCGGACACGACTTGATAACTAACACAGAATAGAAACAGAAAAGTTTAAATAGAATAGGATGAATAGAATAGAAATAGAAATAAAATGAATCGTTGTCACTTTAAATATACCCTAATCAACATACTTAAAAAAAATTCATTGTATCCAGGTCTCAAAAGAGAACCATTAAACATATACCCACATATGCACACATATTGACACAGAGAAATCACAAATCTAGTTCACGTGTAGGCAGTACTGTATATGCGGGGTGGGGGGAGAATCCTATGGATTTACAAGTTGGATTGCTAAGGAACAAAGCTGTTACAGAATCTAGTACTCCTGCTACAGATACTTGAAACTCCAGAAGGGACGCAGAGAAGAACAGAGGCTGTGAAGTAGTGTGTGTGTGTGTCCTTAACATGCTTGAGCTCTAAGCACATAGCACTTAAAGTAACATCCTGAATAATGAGAAGCGAGCTTCCTATAATCTTCTCGGCTGCCTCACCACTCTCTGTAGGGACCTTCTATCTGAGGCACTGCTGCCACCAAGCCAAACAGTGATGCATTTTGGAACAACTTGCCTCCAGAAATTGTGAGTGTTCCAACACTGGAAGTTTTTAAGAAGAGATTGGACAACCATTTGCCTGAAATGGTGTAGGGCTTCCTGCCTGGTTGGACTAGAAGACCTCCAAGGTCCCTTCCAACTCTGTTATTCTATTATGATAGTCTGTTGCAAACACTCGAGCAGGTATCCCAATCAATCATGCATTGTTACCAGCCAGGTTGCTCACAGTCTGTCACCCTTCCTACTCACACCTGCTATGCTCAAGGCAAGAACATTTTCAACCTGGGAGCACATTGCATCCCCCTCTAACCACATTGATCTCGACATTTTCAGCAAACCTGTGTGATGACCTGGAACAGGTTTGGATCTGAGCTTTACTGGCTGTTCAGCCTCTTTGGCATCTGTCAAGCACGCCTGCCAGCTGTCCAGTTAGCCCGTTCAAAGACCAGAAAACTTCTTTTGCTAAGGGACGATCACTCGATTGCTATCGCTAGAGGTGATCAGTGCTCTGGGGGGGAAAACTTAGAGGGACACAAGAATATTTAATTCACTGATGAAGCAGCTCTTTGATTTCCTTCGCCAAAACAAAAGTTTTTCCTTCCCCTCGTTTCTTTTCTCCTTAAAAAGTGGCTTTCTTTCTCTTTCTTTGTTTTTTCCCCACTTATTCAACGAAACTGAACAGAGGAAAATTTTAAAACGCAATGGCAGTTGCATCCAGGTAGTCCTCGACTTACAACCACAATTGAGCCTAAAGTTTCTGTTCCTAAGAGAGACATTTGTGAATTGAGTTTTCGCCCCCCCCCCCCCCCGAAGTTAAGTGAATCACTGGAGTTGTTAAGTTAGTCACACGGTTCTTAAATGAATCGTTGACTTCCCCATTGACTTTGCTTGTCAGAAGGTCGCAAAAGGGGATCGCGTCACCCTGGGACACAGCGACCGTCATAAATGTGAGCCAGTTGCCAAAGTGTCTGAACTTTGATCACATGGGCAGGGGGATGCTGCAACGGTCGTGTGAAAAATGACCATAAGTCACTTCCCTGCAGTGCCTTTGCAACTTTGGACAGTCATTAAATGAACTGCCGTAAGTCAAGGACTACAGCTGAACTTACAACCATTCGTTCCGTGACCGAAGTTACAATGGCATGGAAAAAAGTGACTTGCACGTTTTTTACGCTTACAACACTTGCAACATTTCCATGGTCCAATATCAAAATTCAGACACTTGGCCACTGACTCATATTTATGACGGTTGCAGTGTCCTGAGTTCATGTGATCATCATGTTCCTTTTTACTTCTTGTCTCTGTTTCCTTTTATCTGAAACATGTGATTCAGAAATTGTGAATTTAGCTGCAGAATTAACTTGCATGAACTTCCCCTTTATAAAAGGTAAAGGTTCCCCTCGCACATATGTGCTAGTCATTCCTGACTCTAGGGGGCGGTGCTCATCCATTTCAAAGCCGAAGAGCCAGCACTGTCCTAGACATCTCCGTGGTCATGTTGCTGGCATGAATAAACACCAAAGGCATATGGAACACTGTTATATTCCCACTAAGGTAGTGTCTATTTTTCTACTTGCATTTTTACATGCTTTCGAACTGCTAGGTTGGCATAAGCTGGGACAAGTAACAGGAGCTCACTCCATTAGGCGGTGCTAGGGATTCGAACCGCCGACCTTTCTGATCGACAAGCTCAGCGCCTTAGGCACTGAGCCACCGCATCCCCTTCCTGTTTATACAGTTCAGCAAATAAATGCAGGCCTTTATACAATTTAAAGCTAAAGTGTCCTTCAAAACAGACTCAACTCCTGATGGTTTACGGACAAATCCATGAAACACTGTGGGCCCCAGTCAGGTGGGATTCAGCCAGTTCGCATCTATTCGGGAGAACCAGTTGGTAACTTTCTAAGCAGTTCGGAGAACCGATTGTTGGAAGAAATCTCCTTTTGTTTTTTTCCACTTTACAGGGCTAATCCTGTAAGGAAGGCAGGAAGGAAACATTCTAGTGTTGTTTCTAGCCTAATCTTTATTGCCCTGTTTATAGAAACTGCCTCTCTGGTTAACCCTTATTATATTGTAAGAGTTGAGGTGAAGCACCCATCATCGTGAGTGATGTTGAGTTGGCCATGCCCACCCAGTAACATGATCACCAAGCCCCACCTAGCTGGTTATTAGGGCAGAGAACGGGTTGTTAAATTATTTGAATCCCACCACTGGCCCCAGTAAAACAGAAGCATTTTGTTCCTAACTATTTTTTTTTTCCAATTTCCCAACCTAGCCTACAAACCTGGCGTCCCCTACTGGTTTCCTTTCCAAATCCAACCTGGTTACATTTTGGGACCAGGACAAGCTGCCACCTGCTGAGATTTAGCATTTTTACAGAAGTGCTGAACATTCGTCAATGCTGACTGGCAGATGGTAAGAAAGATGTCAGGTTCCCTTCTGTTCCTCAACTGCGCCTCCAGGTATACTGTAATTACTATATCAGTGGGTAAAATAAATTGCTGAACATATATTGCTACATATGGCAGGATGCGTAGCAGTTCAAGGCCAAAGAATTTTTGCTGCACTGGCTGCTCGAAATCCTAAGACAACGTTTCTCAACCTTGACAGGTTTAAGGTGGTGTGTGGATGTCAACTCCCAGAATTCCCTAGCCAACATGCTGGCCGAGGAATTCTGGGAGTTGATGTCCATACACCCACACATCTTTTTTAATTTTTTTATTTTATTTTTAAACAAACATAAAACAAACAGACATACACACACACAATACATAACAATCATCCTCCAGTTACATACAGTATGTCGATTGGTTACAAAGCTTTGTGCTTCCTCGCAACAGTCTCCACTTGGAATTTACACAAATTTTCATATCATCAATCCAATATATAGATAAACAATTGTTCTGATGATTAAACATTCATTTGACTATAACTGTTATTACATCCTTTTATATGAAATATTCTAAATTTAAAGTAAATCTATATTACGGCATTTCATTACATCCTCCTAAAATCATCCAATAATATTACATCTTTATACCATATCGCATATAAAAATTGTTTATATTTAATATCAAGGCTTTAAACATCCTCTCCATAGTCCTCACAATTTGTATAAAGTTTCATATTTATCAATATTATCAAACACCCACATCTTAAAGTTTCCGGGTTGAGAAATCCACCCTACGATCATCTTCTAAGCCCATAATCCCTTGCAGGGTGGAGTCCGGGCAACTGAATGGAGCTATCAGTGTGTTTACTGCCCAGATGCCCTTCCCGTCACCAATGTGGAGTTTTGTTCAGCAGATATATTCTCATTGTGCCCAGAGAGAGAAATATCTGCGAACTCAGAGCCCCGTGATTGTGAGGCATGATCTCCCCCTCTAGGCCACCGCACCACACCGAATATGAATACCACCCTAAGAGCTCTGTCATAAACTGCCTTTTTTATTTCTTCTAATCAAATGACACATTCCACATATCACAACCAAAATGCACAGGCCTATGTTAATTTTTCAGGATCTTTCAGCCTTCCATCCTTCCGGGGTGGGTAAAATGAGGACCCAGATTGTTGGGGCAATAGGCTGACTCTGTAAACGTTTAGAGAGGGTTGTAAAAGCACTATGAAGCTGTATATAAATCTAAGTGCTATCGCTACTTGCTTACTTGATGAGATATGTGGCACAGGGGTTAGAAGTATTGCAGACTAACTGCCCACTGCCAGGAGTTCGATCCTCACCGGTTCAACATTGATTTGGCCTTCTATCCTTCCGAAGCCAGTAAAACGAGGACCCAGATTGTTGGGGGGGGCAATAAGCTGGCTCTGTAAACCGCTTAGAGAGGACTGTAAAAGCACTGTGAAGCAGTATATAAGTCTAAGTGCCGTTGCTAATGCTTCTGACATTCATAGGTAGGATTCAGAGTATATCCTATTTAAATTCATGTGGCTTGAATTGGTTTTCATCAGTCACAATGGGAAGTAGGTTTTGATATTCCAGCTTTAAACATTTTATACATATAATAGTAGCAGAATAGAAACGGAAAGGAGGACACTAGGTGATCTCTCAAAAGAGAAACCAACCTTTGTGGTTTTCTTGCTCAGACTTCTATGCTAGATAAACAAGTTGCCAGAGATCCGTAATAACAACCCTGCCACAAACGATCGAGATCTTTGTCCCTAAGACAACTACAGATAGTCCTCAACGTATGATTAGTTGCCTAGCAACTATATGAAAAAGGGGACTTACAGCCCAGATTTGAACTTCCAACAGCTACTATCTCCCTCCAGTCACGTGACATTTTGGTTGCTTGGCAACCCACATTTATGGCTGTTTGCAGCACCCAATGGTCACTTGACTGTGATTTATGCAATTTAAGTCAACAGATGTTTACTTCTGTTTTCCAGCTAAACAACACCCCATCACGAACAGTGTAGTCACTTAACAGCTTCATTTGGCCTGTAACTTGCTAATTCTGTTTCATCGGCAGTTGTCCTTGATTGCCTTGTGTTATTCGTAGAAATAATAATGGTGGGCCACAAATACAATAAGTAAAAATAAGTAAACCACTGCATTCACTTCCCAAACTGTTCACATTCACTGAATGATTTGCTGCAAAAGTCATGAAATCAGAAGCACTGACGTGGTGACCTGCTTAACAGCCGTCATGACTTACAAGCAAAAATGCAGGCTCAATTGTTTTTTAAAAGTCAGTGGCAGGTTTGAGAACTTGCTCAATGCAACATGCCTGGGTAGATGCGCATTGTTTGAAGGGATAGAATAACAGTTTTGAAACGTAAATGTGCTAAACTATTAGAGTATTATTTGGGAATCTGTCATTTTTAAAATGAAGAGTGACAGACTTGGGCATCTGAGCTGGGGGGCAAGTAACATCAGATATTTATAATATCAGTGGGCAAAGGACATAAAATTCCCAGATGTGAAGATGTCATAATATGGGCAACATAATCAGATTGGTGTAATGATGAGCATGCTGGCCCAGAAACCAGGAGATGGTGAGTTCCAGTCCCGTCTTAGGCCTGAAAGCCAGAGGGTGACTTTGGGCCAATCACCAGGAGATGGTGAGCTTTAGTCCCACCTTACACTTTTGCAGAAAATGAACTGTGGGATGATGCATACACATTCTGGATTTTGTCTCTTGCTAGAGTAAAAAAAAAATTAAGAGACTGAAACAACTACTGAGCCAAATAGTTATTGTTAATTAACTTTAAGGGCAGGAAGCTAAAACATACAAAGAACACGGCTGCATGAATTGTGTATGTCTAGTTTAATGAAAAGAAGGATTAGGTGTTCTGATATCTCAGGGGTTGCCACAAAGAAGAGGGAGTTAAACTATTCTCCAAAGCACTTGAGGGCAGAACAAGAAGCCTAGTCTAGAAGAGAAGGACCAGGTTAGACATGATAGCAATCTTCCAATATTTGAGGGGCTGCCACAGAGAGGAAAGGGTCAAGCTTTTCCAAAGCACCTGAAGGAATAATGGATGGAAACTAATCAAGGAGAGATTCAATTTAGAAATAAGGAGAAATCTCCTGACAGTGAGAACAATCAACCAATGGAACGGAAGTTACCTTCAGAAGTTATGGGAGCTTCATCACTGGAAGCTTTCAAAAAGAGATTGGCCTGCCATCTGTCAAAAATGGTGTAAATGGGTCTGCCTGGGCAGGGGGCTTGGATTAGATGACCTACAAGGTTCCTTCCAACCCTGTTAAACTGATAACAGGTATGAAAGAAGCAATGGATGGAAACTAATCAGGGAGAGATCCAACCTAGAACTAGGGAGCAATTTCCTGATGGTTAGAACAATTAATCAGTGGAACAACTTGCCTTCAGAAATTGTGGATGCTCCAACACTGGATGTTTTTCAGAAGAGACTGGACAAACATTTGTTTGAAATGATACTAGAAGTCTTCTACTCTTTAGTCTAGTACCCCCTGCTGAAGCAGGAGACCCTATACCATTTCAGACAAATGGTTGTCCAATCTCTTCTTAAAAACCTCCAATGTTGGAGCATTCACAACTTCTGAAGGCAAATAGTTCCACTGATTAATTGTCCTCATTGTCAGGAAATTTCTCCTTTGTTCTAGGTTGCTTCACTGTTATCATATCACCCTTAGTCCTTCTTTACTTTACTTTAATTTGATTTGTGACAATTTGTTACAAGTGGGTGTAACAAATTATATGTTTTTGAAAGAGCAAGATTTGGGGTTTTTTTCATTAAAAAAGCAAAACAGAAAAACAAAACCAGGCAATTAATCTTTTCCCTCACAAGTTATTTGGGGATACCATTTCTGGCGCAGGAACACAATGGAATAAAAATACTGCACTGTATTTTTAAACAGGAAACTGATGCCTCAAGAAAAGAATATGTTGGTGGGGCAAAACAAGTGTTTACTCATTGCGTGGGTTGATGAAAAATAAGATGCTGCAAATGAGAGGAATTCCTGATACTAACAGATCACCAAGACCTTGTGTGACTTCCAACAATGTGTAACCCTTGTTCCAAATGACACAGAGGAATCTGAAATTTGCAAGAACCTAACCTTAACATGTGTTGAGCAGATGTGAACTATTTCGTTGCACAAGAAGCCCACAAACTTATTTTTTTTTGGGGGGGGGAGGAAATTAAAAACTTAAGTCTGAAAAAAATAACAACTGTTTTGTTGTCAAATGTTGGCGGTACTAATTTGAGGCTAGGGTGGGAGAAACTGAAGGCAATTGGTGGAGGCAATTAATCAGTGGGACAACTTTCCTCCAGAAGTTGTAAATGTTCCAACACTGGAAGTTTTTAAGAAGAGATTGGATAACCATTTGTCTGAAGTGGTGTAGGGCTTCTTGCCTAAGCAAGGAGTTGGATTAGAAGGCCTCCAAGGTCCCTTCCAACTCTGCTATTCCTATTCCTATTCCTTCTATTCCTATTCCTATTCTACCTATTCCTATTCTATTCCTATTCCTATTCCATTCCTATTCCTATTCCTATTCCTATTCCTATTCCTACTCTCTACTCTACTTACTCTACTCTACTCTACTCTACGCTATGCTACGCTACTCAAAACAGCAGGGCTTAAATGTCAGTAAGGCAATCAGATTTAAGCTGTAAAAGAATCCACTCGATTCTTTTTTTTTAAAGTTTATTTTAGAATATCTTTGTTAAAGATTTATACCGTATTGGTTCTGGGAAGTCGGGGGGCGGAGGAGGTAGGGGGGGTTGAGTGGGGAGGGTAGGGGGAGGGAAGTAAACATTTGTAAAAGTTTTTTTTTTCAAAATTTTCAATTAAAAAAAAAAAAGAATTCACTAGATGGAAGCAGAGTTAAAATTTTTGCTTCCCTTTGCTGCCCTCTACGGCTGGGGATTTTTTAAATCAAGAGATGATGGATAATCTAGCTCAGTGTTTCTCATTTCAAGTTTTCCAATACTTGAAGGCCTGTTGTAGGAAAGAGATGGTTAATACATCTCCATAGCACCTGAAGGCAGGACAAGAAGCAAAGAGTGGACACTTCTCAGTGGGATATCCAACCTGGAAATAAGAAGGGATTTCCCGACAGTGAGAACAATTAATCAATGGAACAGCTCGCCACCTGGAGTTGTGGTGCTCTATTGCTGGAGGTTTCCAAGATAAGATTGGATAACCATTTGTCCAGGATGTTAAAAAGATTCCAGATTTGGACAGGAGTTTGGATCCCAAGACCTCCAGGGTCCTAAGATTGTAGTTTATTTGGAAATGAAGAGGGGGGGTTGTCAACATATTTTCCGAAGCACCAGAAGGCAGATAAGAAACGATGGATGGAAACACTAATCAAGGAGACAAGCAACCTAGAACTAAGGAGAAATCTCCTGACAGTTAGAACAATTAACAGGAACAAACTTGCTCTAGAAGTTG
>NC_045546.1:8787016-8792016 GCF_009769535.1 Thamnophis elegans
CGCTTCCTAACAGTGAGGACAATCAACCAGTGGAATGACTTGCCTTCAGAAGGTGCTTCATCACTGGAGGTTTTTGAGAAGAGACTGGACTGCCACTTGCCTGGGCAGTGATGGCTAAACTTTTTGGCACTGAGTGCTAAAACTGGAGTGCGCGTGCATGCCAGAGCACTGGAGCCTGGAAGAGAACAGCTGGTCAGTATGCATGCGCTTGGTGGCCAGCTGATCTTCCAGGATCTGGTATGCACATGTGGAAAAGTCAGATGGTCTGATGCCCATGAACGGCGGTCAGCTGCTCTCTTCTAGGTTCCAGTGCTCACATATGTGCTGGACAGCTGATCTTAATGGGAAGACCCGGAAGAGCAGGTGGCAATGGGACACATGCCCACAGAGATGGCTCTGTGTGCCACCTCTGGCATGGGTGCCATAGGTTTGACATCATGGGTAATGGGTCCCCTCTTGAGCAGGGTTTGGACAAGAAGACCTCCAAGGCCCCTTCCAACTCTGCTCTGATGATTGGATCTATTCTCCAAAGCACGAGAAGGAGAGACAAGAAACAATGGATGGAAACTAAACAAAGAAAGAAGCAACCTAGAACTAAGGAGAAACTTCCTGACAGTGGGAACAATCAACCAAAGGAACGGCTTGCCTTCCGAAGTTGTGGTGCCCCATTGCTGGAGGTTTTTAAGAAGAGACTGGACAGCCACTTGTCTGAAATGGTATAGGGCAGGGTGTGAAACTCAGCAGGTTCTGGAAAAACAGTAGTGGAAAGTAGTTCCACTACGACAGGAACCGGCAAATACTAGCTCTGGCTGGCCCCAGAGTGGGGAGGGAATGGAGATTTTGCAGTATCCTTCCCCTGGAGTGGGGAAGGAATGGGGATTTTCCAGTATCCTTCCCCTGGAGTGGGGAGGGAATGGAGATTTTGTAGTATCCTTCCCCTGGAGTGAGGAGGGAGGATGCGGATTTTGCAGTATCTTCCCCTGGAGAGGGAAGGGAATGCGGATTTTGCAGTATTTCCCCTGGAGTGGGAGGGAATGGAGATTTTGCGGTATCCTTCCCCTGGAGTGAGGAGGGAATGGGGATTTTCCAGTATCTTCCCCTGGAGTGGGGAGGGAATGAGATTTTGCAGTACTTCCTCCTGGAGTGAGAGGGAATGGGGATTTTCCAGTATCCTTCCCCTGGAGTGGGGAGGGAATGAGATTTTGCAGTATCCTTCCCCTGGAGTGAGGAGGGAATGGGGATTTTGTAGTATCCTTCCCCTGCAGTGGGTAGGGAATGGAGATTTTGCAGTTCCCCTGGAGTGAGGAGGGAATGGGGATTTTGCAGTATCCTTCCCCTGGAGTGGGAAGGGAATGGGGATTTTGCACTATCCTTCCACTGCCATGCCCACCAAGCCACGCCCACAGAACCAATAGTATTTTTTTTTAATTTCACCACTGGTATAGGGTCTCTTGCTTGAGCTGGGGGTTGGGCTAGAAGACCTCCAAGGTCCCTTCCAGGTCTATTCTGCATGTATAGTAGTGGTGGGTTGCTCCAGGTTTGGCTCGGTTCGGCCTTAGTTGTAGTAGCGGTGGCGGGAGGCATGCACAAAAGTGTTGCACGCAGGAGTGAACAAGCATGCATGGGAGCACGCCTGAACCAGTAATTAAAAATATTTGCAACCCACTGCTGATGTATAGCTATATGTACGAAAAAGTTAGGATTCTCTGGCCCTGTGTCATAGCGTTTTCTACCAATTTTCTCAGTGGAAATCTATTTATTTTAGCTAAATGCCTGAATTCTTCTCTGAACTGGCAGCATCCTAGAAGATGAAAAGAATTTCTTCCACAGTGGAATCTCTGCCAAATATCAGCTTCCTGATAACTACAAAATTGGCCACAGACATAATCCGAGAGCTTTTGCAAGCTTCCTCTCCAAGATCTTGCTCCAAACGTAGCAGGGAAATAAATCCATTCTGCTGTATGATTTCAAAGACACTGTTTAAAGTATTCAGTTGGCAGGCGAAATCAGAGTCGGGACACCCTTAACGAATACTTTCACTGACACCTGAAGTGTAAGAACGGAAATCTAAATTCAGTCCAATCGGCTCAACTCCTGGCAACTACAGTACATGTAGAAGTCCATGTTACTTTTCTGGATAACAAGCCAGAGGTAGTTTGCTGTTGACTTTCTCTGAGTGCTTTTGCCCTCCAAATTCCCAATCTAGCCTACAGCCTTGTGGCTTTTTTGGGGTGGGGGTGGGGGATGGCTGCCAAGGGTGGGCATCTCTGGGTTTCCCCAGGTTCGGTCAATCCTCTAGCGAAGATTCTGTGCGGTTTGGCAAACCCCCAAATCACACTCCTGGCTGTCCCTGCCCACCTCGCCACATCCCTCCCAGGAGACTCCACACCCATTTCTGGCCTCCAGAGCCCAGGGGTGGACGTTTTCATGCTCCCAGAGGCTCAAGGAAAGCCTCTGGAGCCTGGGGAAGGCGAAAAATGAGCCTCCCAAGAGTTCCAGAAGGCCGGACATGGGCCCGTTTCTGGTCTCCAGAGAGCCTCTGGAGCCTGGGGGAGGCCATTTTCACGCTTCCAGAGGCTCAATGAGAGCCTCTGGAAACCAGGGGGGGGGGGCAAAAAAACGGGCCTTCAGAGAGCCTCCAGAACCTGGGGAGGGCAAAAACGCCCCCCCCCCCACCGTGGTGCAGGAGGCCAACTAGGCCACACCCACCATGGCCACGCCCACCCAGCAACCGGGCAGTGAATCCATTGCTAACATTTTTGAAGCCAACCCCTGACAGTTGCCCAAGCATTTATGAAGGAAATCTGATCACTTTTAGTTTCTGAGTTTCTGGGTCTCCTCTGTCCAGAACGTGGACTTTGCTGTGTCTTTCAAATGCAGATGGGACTGCTGAATCTGGTTCCACCACAAAACCGCGCTCGACTAAACCGCGTCCGACTAAACCGCATCATCAACAGGGCGACAACAGCGCGGAGACAGAAGCACGCTGTAAACCCTAAACCTAAAATTAACCCTAAACCTAAACCTAACCCCCTAAACCTAATCCTAAACCTAACCCTAAACCTAACCCCTTAACCTAACCCTAAACCTAACCCTTAACCTAACCCTAAACCTAATCCTAACCCTTAACCTAACCCTAAACCTAAACCTAACCCTAACCCTTAACCTAACCCTAACCCTAACCCTAACCCTTAACTTAACCCTAAAGCTAACCCTAAAGCTAACCCTTACCTTAAGTTGAATCGGCTTGCTTTCAAAGCGCTATTTAAAGCGCCCTTCTTTCTCCGCGCTGGCTGTTGTCGCCCTGTTGATGACGTCAGCGATGCGGTTTAATCGGGCACGGTTTAGTCAAGCGTGGTTTTGACAGGTCATGGCTGAATCTAGACCTAACGGGTTTATTCTCCTACGTTGTGTCATGTGCTTATGAAGTGGTTGTTTTGTTTCCCCAATGTATGTAACCACACATGGCTCCCTGCATTGTACTGCATATACCATGTTGATCGGTTATAATGCCTATATTAGCTAGCTGATGTACAAAAGAGACTTTATGTGAGATGGAACAATACAAGGTGAAGAATAGGGCTCTCTAACAATCTGTCTTGCCATTAAATGACCACAGATGGGAAGCAGCAAAGGAAGGGGGTCATTTTCTACATGCCCTGGATGTGAAGTTAAACACAACCCGACCCTCATTAATTGTTGGGTTGGTTCAGTAAAGTTTGTATTGTGCTGTTCTGCGCAGGCTGTTTCTCCCATAGTTATTTTTTTTAAATGGGGAAGCTGGAAACATTTGCAGGATTTATTAAAATCACAAAAGTAGAATTGCTAATAATTCTGCTGACTGCCGACTGCCAGCAGTTCAATCTTGACCGGCTCAAGGTTGACTCAGCCTTCCATCCTTACTTGGACGGTAAAATGAGGACTCAGATTGTTGGGGGCAATAGGCTGACTCTGTAAACCGCTTAGAGAGGGCTGCAAAGCACTGTGAAGCGGTATATAAATCTAAGTGCTATTGCACCATCATGCTACATGAGCCGTCATGATTTAACAGAATCACAGAATTGGACGGGACCTTAGAGGGCATTTAGTTCAACCCCATGCTCAAGCAGGAGATTCCATATCTTTTTAGACAAATGGCTGTCCAATCTCTTTTTTAAAAACCTACAAAGTTGGAGCTACCTACAACTTCTGGAGGCAAGCCATTCCATTGGTTCATTATCCTATCAGGAAATTTCTCCTTAGTTCTAGGTTGCCCCTCTCCTTAATTAGTTTCATCCATTTCCCTCTTTTCTGTGTATGTTTATAGGTGTACATCAGTGGTGAAATTCATTTTTTTGCTACCGGTTCTGTGGATGTGGCTTAGTTGGCATAGCAGGGGAAGATAACTGTAAAATCTCAATTCCCTCCGAATCAGCTGGGACTTGGGAAGCAGAGAATAGATAGGGGCGGGGCCAGCCAGAGGTGATATTTGCCGGTTCTCCAAACTACTCAAAATTTCCACTAACGGTTCTCCAGAACCTGCTGAATTTTACCCCTTGTGTACATGCTAAAGAGGGAAACAAACAACCGAGATATATAGAATCATGTACAGGTAATCCTCGATTTATAACCATTCGTTTAGTCGTCATTTCAAAATTGCAATCAATTACATTGATTTTTCTCCCTTTGAGTTTGCCTTAGTTTTTAACTTTTTCCTTTGTAACGTTAAACTAAATTACTATTTTTTAAAAAAAGGCAACAATTCAGAACAACTGCTCAAAATAGGGAGGTCAGTTCCCACCAGTCGATCTCAGGGCTGCTGTTATGCTTCTCTTCTGCTAGATTTTATTTCCTTTTGTCTCTGTAGATTTCTCCCCGGGAGTTTTCCAGAGAGCATGGCAGTGCATGCTTAATGAGGGTGCCCACTGCATTGGGAAGACACACCAGGACACTCTCTGCAAAGGCAGCGGCCAGGTGACATATCTCTGGGATTATTAATGGTGTGTCTGGCAGCTCTCCCC
>NC_045546.1:8797016-8849516 GCF_009769535.1 Thamnophis elegans
TCCCGACAAAACCCCTTTTCATTAAGCTAATGTGAATCCCTCTCATTCACATCTAGCAAACTCCCGGAAAACAGTCTTTCAAGGGTGAATTGACAACCACAGACCTTATCAGGCTTGGAGAGCTGCCAGGCCGATATCTTCCAAACACAACGGTGTACAAGAAAATACTTGGCAAGGAGTCTCTGAGAATCACGAACAAATCTTCAACACTAATGAAGCGAATTAATTGTCTCCTGCAAACTCCACTCCCCTTTCGCTCCTCTTTATTTCCTGTGAGAGTGGCCATTCACCGTCCACCTGTTCCTTTACTCCCAAGTCGGCCCTTGTTCCTTAACTGTTCCCTCTCCTGGCAACTCTGCGCATGCGCACACTGGGAACAGGCTCCAGCTGTTCTTCTGCCTCACTGATCTCTAATTCTGAAGGCTGCTGATAACTGTCGGATGGCCCTGGCCCCATCTCTGCCTTCGACATGGAGCCCTCATCAGAGGCCTTCCCCAGACTTCAGGACTGGCCCATGTCCCCCCCCCCCCAACTCCTCATTGTCTGAGTTTGCCACTAGCTCCGCTGGCGGCTGACAACATGTGGGTTCTTTTCTGAACAATCTAGAAACTGTTCTCCTTTCCCTCGTCCTTGTTAGCTCTTCCTTGAAGGCGGTAGAAGGGGATATTAAAGAGATATACTTTGATAAACTTCTTGAAGATATTTAGCTGAAACTTGCTAGGGTCAATTGTATTGTATTGTATTGTATTGTATTTGGTTATTTGTATGCCGCCCTTCTCCAGGAGGGACTCAGGGCGGCGAACAACTCAGGGGAGAAAGGAACATAAACAACAGTACACATAATTAAAATGCATGAAAATCACACAGCCATACCAGTCGAGAGGGGAGGGGAGGGGAACTCATCAACCCCAGGCCTGCCGGCACAGCCAGGTTTGACGGCTTTCCGGAAGGCCTGGAGAGATGTGAGGGTCCGGATCTCCGCGGGGAGTTCATTCCAAAGGGCCGGAGCTGCTACAGAGAAGGCCCTCCCCCGGGTAGTAGCCAGATGGCATTGGCTGGTGGAGGGAACCCGGAGGAGGCCAACCCTGTGAGATCTGACGGGTCTATGGGAGGTAATTGGCAGCAGGCGGTCTCTCAAGTACCCAGGTCCAATACCATGAAGGGCTTTATAAGTTACGACTAGCACTTTGAAGCGTATCCGGAGACCAATCGGTAGCCAGTGCAGCTCGCGGAGGATAGGTGTAACGTGGGTGTACCAGGGTGCAATGCCTAAAGAATCTACCATCTGTACTACTGGTAGTCCTTAACTTACAAAAGTTCACTTAGTGACCATTCAAAGTTGCAGAGGCGCTGAAAAAAAATGACTTATGAACATTTTCCACACTTATGACGGTTGTATCCTCATGGTCACATGATCAAAATTCAAATTCTTGACAACTGGTTCATATTTATGACAGTTGCAGTGTCCTGGGGTCATGGGGTCACCTTCTGTGACCTTTGGACAAGCAAAGTCCACAGGGAAGACAGATTCACTTTTAACAACCACGTTGCTAACTTAACAACTGCAGTGATTCACTTAGCAACTGTGGCAAGCAATTTGATTATTCATGTAATAATTGCAGCTACAATTGTATTTCCACAAAATCGGAAAAGTGAAGAGACCCCCTGCGGATGAGAATGTGATTAAGAAAATATTAGAATGTGCAGAAATGAATAGATTAACATTTGCAATTAAAGAAAACGAAGAATCTGACTATTATAGTACGTGGGTGTTATTTTTATCAATGGTTAGAGAATAAATATGAAAATTTAGAAATGAAAGCAGAGGAGTGAAATAGGGAAATTGTATTAATAAAATTAAGTAAATTAAGAAGGAAAGCCGATAGAGAAAGCTGTAAAATTACTGTATATTGTTAGGTATGTTCTGTGTTTTGTTTTGTCTTATTGTGTTCTTTTCCTTCCTATTGTTTTTAAAGATCAAAACGTCTAATAAAAATTATTTATTAAAAAAAATAAGAAGGGGATTGTTATAATAGTAGGTTATGTATTAGGATTAACGTAAGAATAGATAAAGAATATGGCTGTAATTTTAATAATTATTGCACAAAATGTTTGTACCTAGTACACACTGTTTAATGAAAGATGGTATGTTTGTATTAAATAAAATAAAACAAACTTTATTAAAAAAAAACCAGCAATGGTGGCAAGCAAGGTCATAAAACCAGGAAAAACCCACGTAGCGGCCTTGCTTAGCAACAGAAAGCCTGGGCTCAATTGTGGTCATAAGTTGAGGACTACCTGTGTTTTCAGTTCATTTTGCCACTCCTCTTCCCCAATGATAGAGTTGCAGTTTTTGAGACTTCTTAATGGCGCCTTATGGATGGACTCTGTTTTAAAATTCGGTTCCACCACAAAATCGCGGAGGACAAAATCGCGCTCGACGAAAGGAGGGCACATTTGACGTCATCACAGCGCGACGAAAACATCGCGCTGTGATCGAAAAATGTAAAAATAAAGCTAAAACCTTACCCTAACCCCCCCAAACCTAACCCTAAACCTAACTCTAAACCTAACCCTTAACCTAACCCTAAATTTAACCCTAAACCTAACCATTAACGTAACGCTAAACCTAACGCTAACCCTTAACCTAACGCTAAACCTAACGCTAACACTCTAAACCTAACCCTAACCCTTAACCTAACCCTAACCCTTACCTTTATGTGAATCGGCTTGGTTTAATTTTAATTTTATTTAAATTTTTAATTTTTTTCGTCGCGCTGTGATGACGTCACATGCGCGCTTTCGTCGAGCGCGATTTGTCCTCCGGGCTTTTGACGGGTCACGTTAAAATTCAAGCTGCTCAAAGTGAATCCGATTGTCCCTGAATCTTCACTTGGAACTGGAGTAGGACTCTTTGGCTTAGCCCTAGGATGCCTCCTGAGAAGCCAGGATGATGGAAGGGGATTTCAGGCATTAAGTTAAAGGATTGGAGAGTGGATTGTTTTGAAAGGTTGGGAGGCTGGATATGAAGTGGCTGAGATTGATAGCAATAGCAATCAGCAATAGTTAGACTTATATACCGCTTCATAGGGCTTTCAGCCCTCTCTAAGCGGTTTACGGAGTCAGCATATTGCCCCCAACAACAATCCGGGTCCTCATTTTACCCACCTCGGAAGGATGGAAGGCTGAGTCAACCTTGAGCCTAGTGGGATTTGAACAGCCCAACTGCTGAACTGCAGTCATCTGAAGTAGCCTGCAGTGCTGCATTTAACCAGTGCGCCAACTCGGCTCTTGATATAGAGTTAGGGCTGGACATCAAACGGTCACTAAATGCACTGTCATAAGTCGAGGACTACCGATACGCTCTGCCATCAAGCAGATAGGTTTGGAAAGTAAAGGCCATAAAGGTAAGGTTCCACTTGCGCATATGTGCTAGTCGTTCCTGACTCTGGCGGGCGGTGCTCATCTCCATTTCCTAAGCCGAAGAGCCAGCACTGTCCGAAGACGTCTCCGTGGTCCTGTGACCAGCATGACTAAATGCTGAAGATGCATGGAACACTGTTACCTTCCCACCAAGGTGGTTCCTATTTTTCTATTTGCATTTTTACATGCCTTCGACTGCTAGATTGGCAGAAGCTGGGACAAGTAACGGGAGCACACTCCGTTGTGCGGTGGTTAGAGATTCGAACTGCTGAATTGCCGACCTTTCTGATCGACAAGCTCAGCATCTTAGCCACTGCGTAAAGTAAAGGCCATGGTTTCCCCAAATCCTTTGCCTTGCTTACGTGTGTTAATCTGGCCTTGCCTCTGGGATATATTGATCCCTTCTAATTAACTGTAATTGACTGAGAATATTTATTTCCTCCTGTTGAATCTGTAGCAGGTTGCCTTCATTTTCAAGTTGCCTTATTCATCTGCCAGCAAAGGGGAAGAATTCACTTCCATTACAGGCGCCAATCTCCTGTCCCATCAAGCCATGTATTTCCTGGGATTTGAGGAAAGTTCAACAGTCCCAGCGATTGTTCTGAAAAAAGCAGCCAAAGATGCAATCTCCTTCTCTAATTGCCTTTGTGTATTTGGGCAGACGGCCAACGACTGTAATTACTTCAATTTCATTTATTTTTGCCTATCCAGAAGGAGTGTATTTCATTTTTTTTTAAATGCTCCTGGAGTTAGGTAAAGGTAAAGGGTTCCCCTCGCACACATGTGCCACTCATTCCCAACTCTAGGGGGCGGTGCTTATCTCCATTTCAAAGCCGAAGAGGCAGCACTGTCCAAAGACAGCTGTGGTCTCCGTGGTCATGTGGCCGGCATGACTAAACATCAAAGGCGCATGGAACACTGTTACCTTCCCGCCAAAGGTGGCTCCTATTTTTCTACTTACACTTTTACGTGCTTTTGAACTGCTAGGTTGGCAAAAGCTGGGACCAAGTAACGGGAGCTCACTCCGTTACAACAGCGCTAGGGATTCGAACCTCCGAACTGCGACCTTTCTGATTGACAAGCTCAGCTTCTTAGCCACTGAGCCACTGCATTCCTGGATTTAAATAGTTATAAAGTATTAAGAAAAAGAGGAAAGCAAGGAAGAAGGAAAAAAAAGAGGCTTTGGCACAAGTGATTAAAGTAAAGCGTTGGTTGTTTTTTTTAACACACAAAAAAAATTGCACTCAAGTCTTCAAGCAGTTCTTGGAAAGCCTCAGATGCTCTCAGCTAAATGACTCTTTGTTGTATTCAAAACCTTGTCCCATAAGGATTGCCCCTGTTGCTTTTGTCTGTGAACAGCTTTGGAGATTCCGCGAGGGCCGCAGCAAAAAACGCCAACTGTTTTCCTGCAGAGACCAAGGAGAGAATTACCAAAGTCATCGATGCAATTTTTTTAAAAAAATAATAACATTGAGCCCACCCTTCTCCTTCCCTGGCTTGTAAAGGCTAACAGTGTGGTGGAATATAGTCTGGATTCCCAGGAGGGAGAGAGGAGCACAGGAAGCTTAGTTTACATAGTTTGCATGGGAGAAGCAGGTGAAAGCATCTCTGTCCCTAACAGTTCCCGGTGTTTGCATTTCCTGGGTTGGATGAGAAGAGCATATCTTCCTCTTTGTTCTGGCCACTTTTGAACGAGGCACGATTGAGAGCGTTTAACAAACTGCATTGCTGCCACAAGCTTCCCTCCCTTATCAGCTGAGCCAGGGGAGTAACTAAGTGTTTTTTTCTTTTGTCAAAGCACCTGGTGTGCCCAAACCCCGTGGCTCAGCTGATAGGGAGGAGAGCTTGTGGCTTAGAGGTCAATACAACTGCTTAATATGTAAAAACAGCCCAAGTTCGAATCCCAGCAAGGGTATGGCTAGTTGATGAGGGCTAAATAGCTTGAAATAGATCTATACTAGTTTCCCTTCATTTATTTATATCAGCAAAAACGTAACACAAAATGGTTTGTCATGTAAGCGACTGCCTGGAAGACTCCTAGAGTGGGGCTAAAAGGCAAAAAGGAAGCAGTATGTTCCCTCCCGTGTGTGTGTGTGTGTGTGTGTGTGTGTGTGTGTGTACATATGTATATCCAATCCCTTGATCATTTTAACGGTCCCAGCTCATCCACTCCAGCTCTATTATTTTCTTGATTGCCCAAATCACATCATTCCAACTTGGTTGCACAAGATATTTGTTTAAAAGTCATTATATATTTGGTGTGACCTTTTTCTTAATGGCTTCAAGACAACATTTGCCTTTGCACAGTGATTGCTGCTTGGAGCAACCAGAGCCGAGGTGGCGCAGTGGTTAAATGCAGCACTGCAGGCTACTTCAGCTGGCTGCAGTTCAGCAGTTCGGCTGTTCAAATCTCACCGGTTGACTGAGGGTGACTCAGCCTTCCATCCTTCCGAGGTGGGTAAAATGAGGACCCGGATTGTTGAGGGCAATATGCTGACTCTGTAAACCGCCTAGAGAGGGCTGAAAGCCCTATGAAGCGGTATATAAGTCTAACTGCTATTGCTATAGCATGCAACTATTCCTTATCACTCAAAGTTCTTGGGCCTGACTGGTCTCCATAGCTCTTCGTTCTTTGGGAGAAAGAGATTCTCATCACAAAACTAGTCCAGAGATATATTTTTTTTGGTGTTGATCCATTAATTGTTGGCATCTGTCTCTCTCTCTTAGATGGGTCTAGGCTTCTAGAGCTCCTCTGGGTGGCTAATTAATTTAATCGGTCTGGTCCTTGACAATCCTGGATTGATGGGACCGACCACAGTCTTCTGCCCATCTACAATCTCCTGTGGGAGAGTCACAATTAATAATCCTTTTAATGTTGCCAGGAACATTTCATAGTGACAGCATCTATGCCAGATGTTCTTCTCGCTTCCTAATCGTTACTGTCATTTTGAATAAGATGATTCGAAGATGGCACCAGTTACCCCTCCGTAGATCAGTTCTACACAGTGATTAATGAGCTCTTAAGAATCAGAATTTGAATCTCCTGCAAGCTTCACCTGGAGATTATTATTATCTATATATAAAATGGCTGTGTGTGTGTGCGTGTGTGTTCCAACATAACTCTGGAACGCCTTGAACAATTGAATCAAGGTTGACTCAGCTTCCATCCTTCCGAGGTGGGTAAAATGAGGACCCGGATTGTTGGGGGCAATATGCTGACTCTGTAAACCGCTTCGAGAGGGCTGAAAGTCCTATGAAGCGGTATATAAGTCTAACTGCTATTGCTATTGCTAATTTCAACCAACACAGACTACTTACACTCTGGAAACAATACTGTAGGCACAGGAGTGGGTTGCTGCTGGCATTACTGCCAATTCGCTGCGCGCAAAAACAATGCTATCATGCCACCCTTAGTCCTTCTTTTCATTATAGTTTATAGTTACTTTATTTGTATGCCGCCCTTTTCCCTGAGGGGACTCAGGGCGGCTCACAATTCAGGGGGAGGGAGGACAAAACAAGTTACATACATGAAGACAATACATCATTAAAAGTGCAATAGTCATACTATTCGGGTGGGGTTGAAGTCTTTAGCCCCAGGCCTGTCGGGACAGCCAGGTTTTAAGGGCTACGCGGAAGGTCTGGAGGTAGTGAGGGTACGAATCTCCACGGGGAGTTCGTTCCAAAGGGTCGGAGCAACCACCGAGCAACCACTACTCCTCCGGGTAGTTGCCAGTCGACATGACCGGCTGATGGAGATTCGGAGGAGGCCTAATCTATGGGATCTTATTGGCCTAGTGGAGGTAATTGGCAGTAGGCGGTCTCTCAAGTACCCAGATCCAATACCATGAAGGCTTTGTAGGTGACAACTAGCACCTTGAAGCGCACCCGGAGATCAACAGGGCAGCCAGTGCAGCTCGCGGAGGATAGTGTTACGTGGGTGAAACGAGGTTGCACCCACGATCGCTCGCGCGGCTGCATTCTGGACCAGCTGAAGTCGCCGAATACTCTTCAAGGGCAGCCCCTGTAGAGCACATTGCAGTACTCCAGCCTAGAGGTCACAAGGGCACGAGTGACTGGTGTGAGAGCCTCCCGTTCAGGTAGGGACGCAACTGTGCACCAGGCGAACCTGGGCAAATGCCCCCCTGGTCACAGCTGACAAATGATGTTCAAAAGTCAGCTGTGGGTCCAGGAGGACTCCCAAGTTGCGGACCCTATCTGAGGGGCGTAGTATTTGACCCCCCAGCCTGAGAGATGGAACCTTGGCCAATTAGTAGGAGGGAAGCACAACAGCCACTCAGTCTTATCTGGATTGAGTACAAGCTTGTTAACCCCCATCCAGTCTCTAACAGCCTCAAGGCCCTGGCTCATCACGTCCATCGCTCATTGAGTTGGCACGGGGCGGACAGATACAACTGTGTATCGTCCGCATACTGGTGGTATTTTATCCCATGCCGTCAAATGATCTCAGCCCAGCGGTTTCATGTAGATATTAAAAAGTAGGGGGGACAGGACCGAACCCTGCGGCACCCCATATGTTAGGGGCCTAGGGGTCGATCTCTGCCCTCTGACTAACACCGACTGCGACCTGTCCGAGAGGTAAGAGGAGAACCACCATAAGACAGTGCCTCCCACCCCCACTCCCGCAGTCGTCGCAGAAGGATACCATGGTCGATGGTATCGAAAGCCGCAGAGAGGTCAAGGAGTACCAGGATGGAGGCATGGCCTCCATCCCTGGCTCTCCAGAGATCATCGGTCAATGCGACCAAAGCGGTTTCTGTGCTGTAGCCAGGCCTGAAGCCAGACTGGAATGGATCAAGATAACTGGACATTCCCAATTCCTGCAAGTGTTCTTCATGGTTTAGTCACCAGACCCCTAATCATCTTTCTTGCTCTTCCAGTATAGTCTGAATATTGATCCACAACTGAATGGCCGATACACCTGGAAGGGGTTACTCAGATCATTAAGATTCAACCTGCAATAGAAATAGCAATAGCACTTATATACTACTTCACAGTGCTCTAAGCAATTGGGCAGTTCGAATCTCACCAGGCTCAAGATGGACTCAGCCTTCCATACTTCCGAGGTGGGTAAAATAAGGACCTAGACTGTTGGGGGCAATAAGATGACTCTGTAAACCACTTAGAGAGGGCTGGAAAGCATTGTAAAGCAGTATATAAGTCTAAGTGCTATTGTTATCTCACTTATCAGCATAAATGTGGGGTTCCATTACGGTCATAAGTGGAGGACAACCGGTATATATTACCTCCCCTTGTGTTTCTTTGTGAAAACAAAATTCTCTGTCAGTTCTATTGTGCAAATGACTGCCTCTTACTGCAGCAACAGATGTTACAGTTGTGTTATGGAAGCAGCACCTGCAACCTTGAACATCTGTCCGAGGGCTACGAGAAGCCTTGCGGATCAGTCTCCCACTGAGGAAACATCTCTACCGCAACCCTTCCGTGCATCTCATTCTGAGATGAGGTGCAAGGGAAACACAACACACAATTAATGAATTACAAACTCACTGCTGGAAGGTGGAGTTGGTGAATGGTTCTAAATGATTGGATTTCTAGACAATAGGTTTGTAGGCAAATCTACTTGCCATGTGTGTTTCAGTAGGGAATACAAGACGCATTAAAAAATTTTTTTTTTTTAAAAAAAAAACACCATTTCTTGAGACCAAAGGCAGTCCTTTCCTCATTTGAAAGATCCTGTATATAGGGTTATATACAAAACAAATACGGGACTAAGAATTACAGATAGCCTATGCTTAAGATTAGGAATAATCTAAACTGCTTAAAGTTAGTGCAACAGGAAGAAGCTGAGTTTAATGCAGAGAGTTATTAACTTCTTTTTTTTAATTTCCTTTGTCTTTATATATTTTAGACTGTGTTTGTTAAAAATCTATACCGTGTATGGGCTCTGGGAAGTCAGGGGGGGGGGGGAAGGGAGGTGGGCATTAGGGGGGAGGGGGATATATAGTATGTGTTAGATTTTAAAGTAACGCGACTGCACTTGTATACTGTTGCTCTTTAACTTCACTGTAAAAATAGGACAAGCTGAATATATTAATAGATAGTAGAAATACACCAAAGGGAGGAGTAGCGGGATAGAAGAAAGAGGGGGTAGAGAGGGTGGGAGAGAGGATTGGAGGGAGGATGAGAAGGAAGGGAGGGAGTGTACTGGGAGAGAGGAGTGGTAGAGGGGGAGGGGAAGTAGGGTAGAGGGGAATGTTGGAGGGAGGATGGAAAGTTGGAGTGGGGCGAAAGAAAGGGTGTATGGAGGGTTGAAGAGGTACATTGGTTTCTATTTGGGGGGTATTGTTGACAAGAGGAATGGCTGTGTTTATTGTTTAATGTTATATGGCCCCGGTTATGCACAGTATATATGTGACTGTACGAAATGAAAATGGAAAATAAAAACACATTTACAAGTAAAAAAACCAAAAACAAACAAAACAAAAAAACGAAAAGATCCTGTAAACACAAAAGATGTTTTTGTGCTGGATCCCTCAGCCTGACTAACAACAAACGGAAATCCAATCTATTCAGAGAAATTGCAAATATATAAATTGGACACTTGGGAGAAGATAGTGCATTCAATCTTCTAACCAACTCCCCTTTTTTAACAGCTCCTTTAGTTATTTGCCTGCAGATACAGCATTAGTGTGCCAAACAGCCTTTCTCACCTGCCCCCTCCAGATGTTCTGAGACACACCTCCCCAGCTAGTCACCTGGAAAGGCTGCAAATGATAATCTCACACCTCTGGAGCCCAAAATACTCATTGGAATTCACATTTTGTCACTTAAAACCATTGTAGGAAGTTAGCACCCACCCCTCTCCTAGAAAAATGAAATATTCTAGGAAACGTTAAAAGGCAGATGAGAAAAGGAGAAACATGTTTTAAAGACAAAGCAGCTTCCTGCAGCTCCAGGTGATGGGATTAAGACATGGCCTTCAGGACATAGGATTAGCCCTCTACTCATCTCACCACATGGCACCTGGGAAGATTATATCACCCAGCAAGGCTCAACCAAGCTTGGGACTCAGGACAGCCTACCGAGTTGTCCCTGCATGGCCCCATGGGAGTCTGACAACCAATCAGAATACAAACTCAAATTCAAAAGCCCAGAGAGGGCATAAAACCCGGGCACTCTCAGCATCTCTTCCCTCGCGCCCCCCCCCCCACAGCATAGCAATAGCAATAGCAGTTAGACTTATATACCGCTTCATAGGGCTTTCAGCCTCTCTAAGCGGTTTACAGAGTCAGCATATTTCCCCCAACAATCCGGGTCCTCATTTTACCCACCTCGGAAGGATGGAAGGCTGAGTCAACCCTGAGCTGGTGAGATTTGAACAGCCGAACTGCCGAACTAGCAGTCAGCTGAAGTAGCCTGCAGTACTGCACTCTAACCACTGCGCCACCTCAGCATCTCCAGCCATGTGATCCTGTTCATCAATAAACCTTCTTTCCAAGCAACTTCCATGAATCCAGTGTCTTTTTCCCCACTTGGAACTGAGCTCAGAAGGACATTTCTTCCAACAAACCATTTTCTCAATAATGTCAGAACTCCAAGGCTTGTTCCTTGTAAGTTCATTTCCAGTCCTGGTTATCATCAAGAGTTCTGATACCAATGATTTGAAGGGACAGGTATTTAGTTCTAACATGCCTGGAGAAGTCCAGTGTAGAGAAAGGGGAGGAGAACTAGGGCCGAGAGAATTACGCAACCGTTCATTTAAAGACTTTCTGAAGTTATTACTGACGCTGAAAAGAATGACATGACCATTTTTCAAGCAACTATTCTACCATTCCCAGAGTCACGTGATCAAAATTCAACACTTGGCAACAGACTAATATTTATGAGAGTTGCACTGTCCTGGGGTCACCATGTGGTCTCCTTCTGATAGGCAAAGTCAATGGAGAAACCAGATTCGCTTACCAATCGTGTTACTAACTTAACAGCTGGAACGAAGGAGAATTTTCCCAACAGAATAATTAAATCAATTGAACAGTTTGCCTCCAGAAATTGTGGGTGCTCAATCACTGCAGGCTTTTAAAGAAGAAGATTGGACAGCCATTTGTCTGAAACAGTATAGGGCCTCCTGCTTGAGCAGGGGGTTGGACTGGAAGACCTCCAAGGTCCCTTCCAACTCTGTATTCTGTTATCCAAAAGACCAAGAAGAGACATATGCTTGGCTGCTGTTGGAAAGAGAGTGCTGGATTGGATATCCTTTGGATCTGATCGAGCAAGACACTAAGCCGGCATTGCCTCGGTATTTATTTATCCCAACCCTCCTTCCATGAACATCGCTGCAATTTCTAATGTTCGATTTTCCCCCCTTACCAGAGAGAGCCCCCTTTTGGAGTACTGTGAAGCCATTACTATGGCAACTCCACTGCGCTGTACAGTAGAAGCCATTTTAAGGCAGTACGGTAGAAGCCATTTTAAGGCACAACAGGCTGTATCTTAACAGAACACACACACACACCGAGGGGTGTTAGGGGTATCCCCTTATCCCCATAGTATTTGTCTCTAGAGGTGTTCCAGAGTTATGCTGGAACACACACACACACACACACACACACACACACACACACAGACAGAGCCATTGTTGTGTTTCTGGGACAGAATGAGAGAATGCAAGGGCCACAACCATTTTATTTTCCAAAGATAATACTGTATATCCAGCATCTCCTTCACAAGTCCCACCTAAATGGGGAAAGGGCTGCCAATGATCAGCTCACGTTCACTTCAAGAGTTCTGTGCCGGAAAATTTCCCTACGGATTACAGATCTTTTCCTAAGCTAACAAACTCGAAGAAATGATAACAGCAGACGAGACAGGTGCCAGCGCCAAAGCAACGCAGACTGCAAACAAGGCCAAGGTATGGAAATATAGCAGAAAGTGCAACACCGTGGACGGATGTTGAAACAGAAGAGTTTCGTTTTTCTTTCTTTATTCCCCCCCCCCCCGCTCTACCAGCTGCTTGGTTAACTGGGAAGATGAAGCACTTCCATTGTGGAAGATGAACAGGCCTTTGTTAAAACTCCATTTCTCAAGATGCAACATATTAGATAACAGCAAGCATCCGGTGCCTTGGCATTAAATGAATGTGTTAAACCCAGACTCATTTCCATACAAATGCAGTTTATTAAAGCAGCCCCCCCCCCCCCCCCCACACACCCATTCCTCAAGCTGCTGAATAAACCAAGTTGGGAATCTTACTTACTGTCTGTTATACTTGGCTATTTCATTAAATAGGAGTTTCCATCGCGGCCGTCCAATGAAAAGCCGGCAGTTCAGCACTTGGTATTTCTCGCCAATTATTTTCTGGGGGAAAAAAAAATAGCCCAAAATATTCCCTTTGGTGTATTTTGCAAGATTGCTGCCGATCAACCAGTCTCAACTTTGCATGTCAAGCTAAGAACCTGACCTGAATATCATCCGGACAACTGAAACTACTGATGCACAGTTTGATTCATCTGAATAGAATAGAACAGGGAAGAGAAAATATAATAGAATTAGAATAGAATAGAATAGAATAGAATAGAATAGAATAGAATAGAATAGAATAGGATACGATAGTACAGAGAAGAGAAGAGAAAATACAATAGAATTAGAAGAGGATAGAGAATACAATATAATAGCATGTAGAATAGAATAGAGCAGAGAAGAGAAAATATAATAGAATTAGAATAGGATATAGAATAGAATAGAATAGAATAGAATAGAATAGAATAGCATGTAGAATAGAATAGAACAGAGAAGAGAAAATAGAATTAGAACAGAATAGGATAGAGAATAGAGTAGAACAGAAGAGAAAATATAATAGAATTAGAATAGAATAGGATAGGATAGGATAGGATAGGATAGAACAGAGAAGAGAAGAGAAAATATAATAGAATTAGAATAGAATAGGATAGGATAGGATAGGATAGAATAGAACAGAGAGGAGAAGAGAAAATATAATAGAATTAGAATCATATAGAGAATACAATAGAATAAAATAGGATAGAGAATACAATAGAATAGCATGTCGAATAGAATAGAACAGAGAAGAGAAAATATAACAGAATTAGAATAGAATAGATAGAGAATAGAATAGAATAGCATGTAGAATAGAATAGAACAGAAAAGAGAAAATAGAATTAGAATAGAATAGGATAGAGAATAGAATAGAATAGAACAGAAGAGAAAATATAATAGAATTAGAATAGGATAGGATAGAGAATAGAATAGAATAGAACTCTTTATTGGCCAAGTGTGATTAGACACACAAGGAATTTGTCTCTGGTGCATATGCTCTCAGTGTGCATAAAAAGACAAGATACATTCATCAAGAATTATAAGGTACAACCCCTAACGATAGTCACAGGGTACAAATAAGCAATCAGGAAACAATATCAATATAAATCGTAAGGATACAAGCAACAAAGTTACAGTCCTGCCGTCATAAGTGGGGGGGAGATGGGTGATAGGAACGATGAGAAGACTAATAGTAATAGTAATGCAGCCTTAGTGAATGGTTTGACAGTGGGGAGGGAATTAGTTGTTTAGCAGAGTGATGGCGTTCGGGGAAAAACTGTCCTTGTGTTTAGTTGTCTTGGTGTGCAGTGCCCTATAATGTCGTTTTTAGGGTAGAAGTTGAAACAATTTATGTCCAGGATGTGAGGGGTCCATAGATATTTTCCCGGCCTTCTTTTTGACTCATGCAGTGTACAGATGCTCAATGGAATCTGTTTGTGTTTGTGCATGCATCTGCTTATATGAAAATTCTCCTACATCCATGAATACCTTCCTTTGGTATCTGTTGAGACTTTGGCGCCCCAGAAGGTCCACTATACTGTAGAAACTGATATCCTCATTTCTTGATGGGGGTGGGGAATAGGTCAAGTTCACATGACCTGCATTCCCCTAGCATGCATTTCCCCAACAAATAAATAATATTATGTCTTAATGCTATCACCTGTTTCACATGACTTGCTAGAATTGCATAATGTATTAGACTCATCTAAAACGAGGTCAGGGGTCCCATATTTACATTGGAATTACAAATATCTGAACTCTCCTGGGTCTAATTCTAGCATCTTGCACAAGCCAGTTCTTATTCCAAGAAGATTGGAGCCGTGATGGCGAACCTATGGCACTCTCTGCGGGCACGCGAGCCATCGCCCCAGCTCAGCTGCGCATGCATCTCCCACTGGCTAACTCATTTTCGGGTCTCTGCAGTGCATGTGTAGCAGTGGTTGGTTCCGTATCCTGTTCCAACCAGTACCTATTTTCATTGGCAGAGTACTCAGGCCATCACAGGCACCTCCGACACGTGACCCGTCAAAACCGTGCTCGACTAAGCCGCGCCCAATTAAACCGCGTTGCTGACGTCATCAACAGGCCGACAACAGCCAGCGCGGAGAAAGAAGGGCGCTTTAAATAGCGCTTTGAAAGCAAGCCGATTCAACTTAAGGTAAGGGTTAGGTTTAGGGTTAGGTTTAGGGTTAGCTTTAGGGTTAGGTTAAGGGTTAGGGTTAGGGTTAGGTTAAGGGTTAGGGTTAGGTTTAGGGTTAGGTTAAGGGTTAGGTTTAGGGTTAGGTTAAGGGTTAGTTTTAGGGTTAGGTTTAGGATTAGGTTTAGCGGGGTTAGGTTTAGGTTTAGGGGTTAATTTTAGGTTTAGGTTTACAGCGTGCTTCTGTCTCCGCGCTGTTGTTGCTCTGTTGATAACATCAGCGACGCGGTTTAGTCGAGCGCGGTTTTGTGGTGGAACCCCTCCGACATGAGTGATGACATGCTGGCCACACCCATCTGGTCAGCCCCCAAGGTCAAACACAACCTTGATGCGGCCCTCAATGAAATTGAGTTTGACACCCTTGCTTTAAACCAAACTGATTCTTTTAGGTGTAAAAGAATTTAAATGTAGGTGAATTAAAACAAAAGCAAAAAAAAAAACTTTGCTGAAAATCATTTTGCTGCTGAAGTAGTCCACAGGCAGCCACAGGCTACCATCCCTGGATGAAGGTAGCATGTCACCAGAGATGGTCTTCACTTACTTTCCCTACTGAATTGCAAATGTGAGCAAGAGCGTCCACGCATGTGCTCGGACTTCCGTGCATGCACTTTGATTGCGCACACAGCTTGCACGCAT
Source organism: Thamnophis elegans (assembly GCF_009769535.1). Lineage (NCBI taxonomy): Eukaryota > Metazoa > Chordata > Lepidosauria > Squamata > Natricidae > Thamnophis > Thamnophis elegans. The sequence goes on from NC_045546.1 coordinate 8,812,582, forward strand.
GTGCATGGCTTGAAAACGTGCCTAAATAGGATGGCATAGAGCCGGGAGTGGGGGGGGGGGGCAGGCCCACCTGCGATTTCCACTCCCATCTGAATACCAGCTCTGGATGCCACCTTCATATTTTCCATCGTTCCACTGGGTCACCAATGAACCTAAGCAGTAGAATACCCATCATTGGCTCAATTTCGTTTCTCAAGCTCCCAGCATCAGTGGACGATCCATGATGCTTAAGGCAACCTCCGAATCTTAATCAGACATAGTTTTTTTTCCACGTATTTGAAGCACCACTTCAGCTGCGAACTGTATTTTGCGACATACCTGTATCCCGTCTGTTTGACTAAGGTACAGCTGAATATTGATAAAATCTGGTCGGTTTTCTTGCCAGAGCTAGTGCATAGTAGAAAAAGAGGAAGAAAATAATAATAAGTGAATTAGCATATGTTCTTATTTGCGGAAACAAGGCTATTTCTATCATTAATTTCACTCTCAAGAAAGGTTGAGATGGCCAATCTATCGTGTTTCGCTGTCGTATCTTGACAGCAAGGGTGCAAAAATCTCGGCTCTGTTTTTTCTTAGCCAAGGAATTTGGCTCTTCCATTGTATTTGTATTTGTATTTGATTATTTGTATGCCGCCCTTCTCCGGGAGGACTCAGGGCGGCGGACAATTCAAGGGGGAAAAAAAGGGGAACATAAAAAGACAAAATACAAATAATAAAAGTAGACAACAGTCACACAACCATACATGTCGAGAGTGGAGGGAACTCATCACCCCCAGGCCTGCCGGCAAAGCCAGGTTTTGACGGCTTTTCGGAAGGCCTGGAGAGAGGTGAGGGTCCGAATCCCTGCGGGGAGTTCATTCCAGAGGGCCAGAGCTGCCACAGAGAAGGCCCTCCCCCGGGTAATAGCCAGGTGGCATTGGCTGGTAGATGGCACCTGGAGGAGGCCAACCCTGTGAGATCTAATGGGTCTGTGGGAGGTAATTGGCAGCAGGCGGTCTCTCAAGTACCCAGATCCAATACCATGAAGGGCTTTATAAGTTACAACTAGCACCTTGAAGCGTATCCAGAGACTGATTGTGATGAGACTGTGGGAAGGAAGAGGTATGGATCTTCTCCATACGATCCACCTCTCCGCCAAAGTTGAGCCATTGGGCAGCTGTCTGAAAGGAGCCAAAAATCAAGAACCAAGTGTCCAAAACAATATTAAAGGGATGGAACCAGGAATCATACCTAAAAAGAACATAGCCACACAAAAGGACTAGGAATACATTCCTGGAACAAATTCTATCTCGGTCTCTGTTCAGCCCATCCTGAACAGATCAAAAGCTAGCTTTCAAGAGTTCCAAGATACAGAGTTGGCCCGCCAGCTGCCAGAGGAGCTGGTGGCAGACTCAGAGAGTGAGCAGGTTGGGGAGGAACATGGGCCACTCCTGGAGTCTGGGGAAGGCTCTGATGAGGACTCTGCATCGGAGGCAGAGATGGGGCCAGGGCCATCCGACAGTTGTCAGTTGCCTATGGAGTCGGAGATCAGTGGGGCAGAAGAACAGCTGAAGCCTGTTCCCAGTGTGCGCATGCACAGAGCTCTCAGGAGAAGGGAATAGCTGAAGAACAAAGATTGACTCAGGAGTAAAAGCACAGGTGAACAGTGAATGGCCCAGTGGTAGGATTCAAATAATTTAACAACCGGTTCTCTGCCCTAATGATCATCTGGGTAGGTGGGGCTCAGTGGTCATGTGACTGGATGGGCATGGCCAACTCAAGGTCATTCAGGTCAATGGGCGCTTCGCCTTAGCTGTTACAATGTAATAAGGGTTAACCGGAGAGGCAGTTTCTATAAGCAGGTCACTAAAGATTAGGCTAGAAACAACACTAGAATGTTTCCTTCCTGCCTTCCTTACAGGATTAGCCCTGTAAAGTGGAAAAAAACAAAAGGAGATTTCTTCCAACAATCGGTTCTCTGAACTACTTAGAAAGTTACCAACCGGTTCTCCCAAATAGGTGCGAACTGGCGGAATCCCACCACTGGAATGGCCCCTCCCATAGGGAATAAAGAGGAGCAACAGGGGAATGGAATTTGCAGGAGACTATTAGTTCAATTCATTAGAGTGAAGATCTCTTCCTGACTTCTTGCCAAGTATTGTCTTCTACAGCGTGGCGTTTGGAAGATATCGGCCTGGCAGCTTTCCAAGCCTGATAAAGGTCTGTAGTTGTGAAAACTCATGAAAGACTGTTGGCTGGGACTTTGCTGGAGAGGAATTCCCTTTAAGCTAAATAAAAGAGGTTTTATCAGGACGAGGAGTCGGCTTCACGATTTTGGGAAGCCTAGATCAGAACAAATATAAACTGAGATCCCACTGCATTTTTAACCACTATAATTAAAAACACAAAATGCTAAGTGTAATGCAGTATTTAGGGTCAACTTTAGTTAAATTTTGATTGGCTTGGGGAGGCTGAGTACGTTATGGAGACACAGCCCACTTGGTTCAGAATACTGTGCAGATGAAACATGCCAATTCGAAAAGTTAACAGAACGTAGTCCATCCCTGATATCTGACCACCAGTTCTAAGACAATCGTCAATTATTTTTATTATGGCACTATGGGGAAGTCAAGAACAGTAACTGTGAGAGGGACCTTGGAGTCCTAGTGAATATGAGGCAGCTGCCAAGGAAGCTGATACAATCCTGGGTGGTATAAACAGAGACATAGAATCAAAATCAGTATTAGTACCAATGTATAAATCCTTAGTAAGGCAACCCCTGGAATACTGCATCCCGCTTTGGTCACCAGATTAAGAAAAAAAAAAATGTTGAGACTTTGGAAAAAGTGCAAAGAAGAGCAACGAAGACAATTAATACAATACAATACAATACAATACAATAGCAGAGTTGGAAGGGACCTTGGAGGTCTTCTAGTCCAACCCCCTGTCTAGGCAGAAAACCCTATACCGTTTCAGACAAATGGTTATCCAACATCCAACAGGGCCTAGAGACAAAAATATATGAAGAACGGTTGCAGGATTTGGGTTTGGCTAGTCCAGAGGAAAGAAGGACTGGCGGGGGGGGGGACGGGGGACATGATAGTGGTATTCCAGTATTTGAGGGGCTGCCATAAAGAAAAGGGGGTCAACTTATTTTCCAAAGCACCCGAAGGCAAGACAGGAAACAATGGATGGAAATTAATCGAGGAGAGAAGCAACGTGGGATTAAAGAGAAATTTCCTCACAGCCAGGACAATGAACCAGTGGAACAGCTTGCCTCCAGAAATGGGTGCTCCATCACTGGAGGGTTTTAAGAAGAGACTGGACAGTCACTTGTGTGAGATGGTAGAGGTCTGTGATGGTGAACCTATGGCACGCATGCAAGCCATCCCCCAGCTCAGCTCCACTGCACATGCGTGCACATCTCCTGTGGGCCAGCTGTTTTTTGAGTCTCTTCCATGTATGTGGGAGGTGCACATGCATGCGTGGGGGGGCCACATACTCATGTGCAGGGGAGAGTGTGGGGTATGTGCGCCCCCTACCGCAGCCCATGTTTGGTCCCAGGAGGCTTCAGAGAGGCCTGCTAGGCCAAAACAGGGTGTGTGTGTGTGTGTGACACACGGATGTGCAAGGGAGCCTGGGGGGGAGTACACATGTGTAGGGGGAGCACGTATGTGTGGGACGCATTGCATTATGGGTGTGGACACGCACAATTTCGGCATGCGAGGAGAAAAAGATTAGCCATCACTGGTAAAGGTTCTACTGCTTGAGCAGGGGGCTGGACTAGACAACCTCCAAGGCCCCTTCCAGCTCTATTCTGACTCACTTACTCTTTACCTTGCTATGCAATTTGCAGAGTAGATCCGCAAACCAGTGGAAGGACAAGATGTCTCTGCACACCCAAATGAAGTAAAGCCTCCTGAGTTTGTAGTGGCTCCAGTCATCCCTTCACACACGAACCACGTTTTTTGGGAGGGAGGGAGGAGGCAATAAGAAATCAATAGTTCAAAATCAAGCAGCAATTTAATAGCATTAGCACTTAAGACTTATATACCACCCAATAGTACTTTACAGCACTCACTGGACAGTTTACAATGTCTGCCTATTGCCCCCAACAATGTGGGTCTTCTTTTTACCAACCTCAGAAGGATGGAAGGCTGAGTCAACCTTGATCCTCTCATGATTGAATTGAATTGAATTGAATTGATTGCACTTATATGCCACCCTTTTCCCCGAATCTGTTACCCAGCCTAGGTATCTGTAAAGAATCTGTTAGATTCCGTGAGATCTTCTGGACTAGAAGACCTCCAAGGTCCCTTTCAGCTTTATTCTATTCTATTCTATTCCATTCCATATTTTCTATTCTATTCTATTCTATTCTAGTCCATTCCATTCCATTCAATCCTATTCTATCCTATTCTCAGAAGTATCTTCTACTTAATCCTTAGTAGAATTCCTGAGTTCTTATGGTGGTACTTAGAATTCCTAAGTACTTGGTAGAATTCCCAATTGTACTTAGGAATTGCCTCTTCTACAGGTAGATGCAGCTCCTACTTTGCTAACATCTCTGAAGTGGTGCCCTCGGTTTGAGCTATGTAGGGGATGTTACAATAGTTTGCATCTTACATTTATTGCACTAACTTTCATTTTTATTATTCAGCGCCCAGATCTTTTTGGGCTTCAGGCTGGCCAGAAAGGCAGTGAATAGATACAAATGAATACTTCAGGTTTACTACAAGAATTGCTCTTGCAGATAGCAGCAAATCAGATAAAGCTTGAATAAAATCACTTGGTTACCCATCTATGTATTTCTATCCATATATGTGCAGTTCTAGTTTGTTATGCTGACTAGTATGGTAGGGGAAGCTGCTGGCAATAGAGTTTACTGCCACGGAAAATTGCAAGATAAAATTGTTTGGTGAACAATTTACACCTCCCTTCACCCCTTTCCTTCCTTCTGTTTTATTTTCCCACAGTGGAAACTCAAGTTTTCAAGTCATTCAGTGGGGACAGCTGGAGTTTGTTGCGAATGCCCCTGCTTGATGGGGTCATGCCAACTGGATCTCCCCTGCATCAAGATTTCAAATTCCTCCACAGATTTAATATCCCCGATCTGCATATGTTGCTGAATAGAAATCATGAGTTTTGAAATTCCAGGAGGAATCTCGTTACTGCAAAATGTATTTGGTAGAAGACTCTGGGTCAATCTTGGGGTGACATGGGGGGGGGACTTTAATGCGATGAAGCTTACATACAGCAGGGTATTGAAGATAGCTGCAAATGGAGTTACTCCGATGCCTCCGGCTATGCACAGGCTGACTTCATAATGGAAAGATTCTTCAAAAGGACTCCCAAAGGGACCATCTACACACAGCCTAGAGGAGAAAGGAGGAACATTTTAAAGAATCAGTTAGCACAGCTCTTAGATAGATAGATAGATAGATAGATAGATAGATAGATGGATGGATGGATGGATGGATGGATGGATGGATGGATGGATGGATGGATGGATGGATGGATAGATAGATAGATAGATAGATAGATAGATAGATAGATAGATAGATAGATAGATAGATGGATGATGGATGGATAATAGATAGATAGATGGAGGGATGGAGGGATGGATGGATGATAGATAATAGATGGATGGATAGATGATAGCTAGATAGATGATAGATGATAGATGATAGATAGATAGATAGATGGATGGATGGATGGATGGATGGATGGATGGATGGATGGATGGATGGATAGATAGATAGATGATGGATGGATGATAGATAATAGATGGATGGATAGATGATAGATAGATGATGGATGATAGATATTAGATGGTAGATAGATATATAGATAGATAGCTAGATTGATTGATTGATTGATTGATTGATTTAGATAATATAGATTAGATATACTTTAAAGGTAAAGGTAAAGGTTCCCCTCGTATATATGTGTTAGTCGTTCCCAACTCTAGGGGGCGGTGCTCATCTCCATTTCAAAGCTGAAGAGCCAGCGCTGTCCGAAGACGTCTCCATGGTCATGTGGCCGGCATGACTAAATGCCAAAGGCACATGGAACGCTGGTACCTTCCCACCAAAGGTGGTTCCTATTTTTCTACTTGCATTTTTACATGCTTTTGAACTGCTAGGTTGGCAGAAGCTGGGACGAGTAATGGGAGCTCACTCTGTCATTCTGCTCTAGGGATTTGAACCGCTGAACTGACGACCTTTCTGATCGACAAGCTCAGTGTCTTAGCCATTGAGCCACCACATCCCTAGATATATTTTATAGATATATATAGGGATTCGAACTGCCAACCTTTCTGATCGATAAGCTCAGCGTCTTAGCCATTGAGCCACGCATCTCTAGATATATTTTAGATATAGATATATAGATATAGATATCTCAAAAGGCCAAGAGATGAGCAGCACCAATGAAATTTATCCATCAATCTACTGATAAATTTATAATTTACATATTATTTCTATTTTATATGCAGGTAGTCCTTGACTGGAATAACTTATGATCATGTTTCATGCTTACAACTGTCCATGATCATGTGATCAAAATTCAGAAGCTTGGCAACTGACTCATATTTATGACGGTTGCAGAGTCTCTTGCTTACCAACCAAAATGTTGGCTCAGAAACTCTGGCATTTGAAGCACACAAGTCTTAAAGTTGTCAAGTTACAAGACCCTTGCACCCCTAACCCTTTAGAAAAAAACCCCAGGGGTGTTCAAACTTGACAGCTTTGTGGACTTCAACTCCCAGAATTCCTCCTCCAGTCATGTTGGCTCAGGAACTCTGGCATTGAAGTGTGCAAGTCTTAAAGCTGTCAAGTTACAAGACCCTTGCACCCCTAACCCTTTCGGGGGGAAAAACCCAGGGGTGTTCAAACTTGACAGATTTAAGACTTGTGGACTTCAACTCCCAGAATTCCTCCTCTCGCTCTTCATCTTGATGATGTGTGGATGGGCGGGGAGAGGGAGCTGGAATTGGTTCCAAATGGCACTGTAGATTTGTGGAACCTCTTCTATAGAAGAGCTTAGAAGTGGCAGGAACCCACCCCTGTGTTGTCCCCAAAACTGGATGTCGAAGCAGATAAGTCACCAGACACAAGGTGCGATATAGAATTATACTTTTATTTTGGTACCAAGATATAAGGATCCCGGTTTGAAAAGCTAACCAAGGGCTAAGATTAGGCTCTTACACAGTTTTAATAAGGGATGGTCTCATTCAACTTTTTGCCCTTCCCCTAATAATGCATGCATAACAGATAATATTGATTGGTTATTTGGATTTCAGCCCCCTTAAATCCTTACACTTGTTATGTTAAATAGCTAAATGTCACATCACCTGTTTTTCATCCCAGGTCACAGGTATCTTGCAAATGTGCCAGCTATATGGGTTTTGGGGTTTTTCTTATAAGTGAGCTATTCTTGTTCCTAATATCCTGGCTAGTGGTTTTAAGGTGCTAACTTCTGTCTCACTGTTAATGTGCAGCCCCCCCTTCCTATTGCAGAGCAGAATAAAAGAACAAACGGTTTTATCTGATGCAGCTCCCCTGCGACCCCCCCCCCTCCATCCGCAGAGAAAAGTAATAGCAGTTTAAAACTTTTATCTGCGGCAGCAACCTCTGCAGTGAGAGCAGTGGTGGGATTCAAATAATTTAGCAACCGGTTCTCTGCCCTGATGACCAGCTGGGTAGGCGGGGCTCGGTGGTCATGTGACTGGGTGGGCGTGGCCAACTCAACGTCACTCAGGTTGATGGGCGTTTCACCTTAGCTGTTCCAATGTAATAAGGGTTAAGAGGAGAGGCAGTTTCTGTAAGCAGGGCAATAAAGATTAGGCTAGAAACAACACCGGAATATTTCCTTCCTGCCTTCCTTACAGGATTAGCCCTGTAAAGTGGAAAAAAACAAAAGGAGATTTCTTCCAACAACCGGTTCTCCGAACTGCTTGGAAAGTTAACAACTGGTTATCCCGAATAGGTTCGAACTGGCTGAATCCTACCACTGATTGAGAGCAAAGCTCTTAATTGTCAAGGCAAAGAAATGAAGACAAGAGGAAATGTTTTTATCAGAATTCATATTCCTCACTCTCATGTCCATTCCATCCACACCTGGGTCCTGTCTTCCTCTGATCCCAAGGGCCTCATCTGGACATACATTCCATCATCTGATCCTTCATTCCCCCCCCTCGAGGACCTTGAGAAGGCCTACTTCCCAAAGGACCTCCTAAGACTACCCCACCCCTGTGAATTTATCCAAGCCCATTTTTAGAAAGGGTTGCTTGAATGGGGATGAAACCCAAATGAAATGATTTAAGACTTCTTGCCTGGAAACCAGAACGCGAACGGCCCCCAAGCATAGTTTTGCACATCTTGCAATTGTTTGGCATTTAACAATGCTTCGATATTCATGAAATTTCCAAAGTGCTCTACTGTAAGAGGTTGTCATGGCTGAGAGAAAACCAAGGCCGCGGCCTCCTTTGTTTCAGAATACAGACATTTAAAACCACGACAAAGGGATTAGAACTGTAATCATTTTAGCAAAGTCGTTCAAATAAGAGCGGGTTTTTTTTAAAAAAAAAATGCATTAAAAGGCCCTTGAGAGCCGTTAATTACACAAGCATTTAAAAACTCCAGAGAAATAGCAGGCTCTGCTAACTGAGGAGTAAAAAGGAAGAAAAAAGGGACAGAATTGTGAAGCAAAAGAAAAACTTTCCAAGGTGATATTAACTTCTTTCAATGACTTTATAAGTAAGTCTTCGCTTCGCGATTGTTCAAAGTTACAGCAGCCATGGAAAAGGTGCATTTTGGCCTGTAAATCACTTCCAACTGTCCAGTGGTGGGTTTCAAAAAATTTTTTGAACCTACTCTGTGGGTGTGGCCTCCTTTGTGGGAGTGGCTTGCCACCCATGTGACCTGGTGGCAGTGGCTTGCCGGCCATGTGTTCTCTCTCTCTCTCTCTCTCTCTCTCTCTTTCCTTCCTTTTGTCTGTGTCTGTGTCTGTCTCTATCTCTGTCTCTCTGTCTCTCTGTCTCTCCCTTTCCTTCCTTTTGTCTCTCTGTCCCTTTTTCCTTTTTTTCTTTCATCTCTCTCTCACTTTTTCTTTCTTTTTTCTTTTTTTCTTTTTTTCTTTCTTCCTTTCATTATCTTTCTCTGTCTCTGTCTCTATCTCTGTCTCTGTCTCTATCTCTGTCTCTGTCTCTCTGTGTGTGTGTGTGTCAGTGGTGGGTTTCAAAAAAATTTGGAACCTCTTTTGTAGGTGTGGCCTGCTTTCTGGTGGAACCTCTTCTAACCGGTTCGGTAAATTTGACGAACCAGTTCTACCGAACTGGTGCGAACTGATAGGAACCCACCTCTGCAACTGTCACAGAATGTCATCATATTCTACAGTGCAGTCATGGGATACAGTGCAGAAGTGGTATTCAGCAGGTTCTGACAAGTTCTGGAGAACCAGTGGCGGAAATTTTGAGTGGTTTGGAAAATCGGTAAATACCACCTCTGATGGTCCCCGCCCCCATCCATTCTCTGTGGTCATGTGGACGGCATGATAAATGCTGAAGGTGCATGGAATGCTGTTGCCTTCCCACCAAAGGTGGTTCCTATTTTTCTACTTTCCTTTTTTACATGCTTTCGAACTGCTAGGTTGGCAGAAGCTGGGATAAGTAATGGGATCTCACTCCGTTATGCGGCAGGGATTCAAACCGCCGAACTGCCAACTTTTCTGATCGACAAGCTTAGTGTCTTAGCCACTGAGCCACCGCATCCCTTTCCAGTACATTAGGAACAATTATTTCAAAAGACATATCAATTTTACACTGGAAAATGGGTGCATGTTTCAAAACAAGCGGATTGAAGTATATATTACTGTCCTTTTTAAAAAAAAAGAAATATGAAGTTTGATGAGTTGAACATGGTGTATATACCAAATGAGATGCTGAGAGAAACCAATAACTCATATATTCATCTTTCCCATTATTATAATCCAAACCTGACATTCAATCATCCTTATCAAAGGTTACCATAATCTTCCCAATCCACTTCTAGAATTTCCTTCCTTATTGATAGTTGTCAATCTACTCTATCAATCATGTCTCTTTGGAAGGCATGAAATAATCTACCATGCATCCTGGAGATACATTGGCCGCTATAGAAGACAAGAAACTGGACAGGAAAGCTTTAATCTAATTCATCAGGGCTATCTTACATTCCTTAGAAATCCAATTAGCTTCCTGTGTCTCTTGTTATCACTAGGATTTTACTGAGTGTCAGTGAAGTGTCCTTTTCTTTGCTCTAGTTACACAGCACTGAACATCACTTTGAAGGGAAAAGACTAGTCTATTTTTCACTCTTCTATCTTCCAAATATCAAGACAGCCTTCAACACTGACCAAAAAATAGCCAACATCTTAAGAAACCCCAAAGACAAAATCCAGCTAGAAAACCAAGGAGTCTACGAAATACCATGCAAAATCTGCCCTGCAACATACATAGGACAAACTAATAGGAGAATAAATGCATGCATCACAGAACACAAGAACACAGTAAGTAAGAAAGAAAAATCTTTCTCCCTTTTCCAACACCTTAAAGCTTCAGAATATGAAATTGATTTTGAAGGAACCAAATTAATCTCAAAAACTGAACACTTCAACAAGAGAATAATTATGGAAGCTATCAAAATAGAGAAACACCTCCACAACATGAATAAACGTGACGATACCTCCTGCCTACCAGACATCTGGAAACCAGTCCTAGTCAACAAACGAGCCCCACCCACCACCCAGGCCGTTACAACACTAAACAACAACGGACACACAGCCAGCACCAATCAGCACCAATCTACCAATCATGATACAGCCGCACATCAAATCAATCCACTTGCTGAAATGGGGCCAGCACTCCACACACCCACACCAAGGTTTGTAGAGGGATGGCAGCTCTGATCATGCTTTAAACCCAAAACACCAGCCAGAAGATGGGGAGTGAGACCTCGCCGAAATGTTGCCAAGACTATATATATATATATATATATATATATATATATATATGTATGTATGTATGTATGTATGTATGTATGTATGTATGTATGTATGTATGTTATATTTGTGCTGATAAATAAATAAAGGAGGAAATAAATTATTTATTTATCAGCACAAATATAACAAATGTAACAAAAAGGCAACAGTAAAAAATATTGGGTTTCTGTCTGGATGGTCTCTTGTGACGAGCCGAAGGATAGAGAATGGAAGTGTGATCTTCCTCCCATATTTGGGCATACCAGGGGTTGTGACTTTAAATAAATATATATATATATATATATATATATATATATATATATATATATATATATATATATATATATATATATATATATATATATATATATATATATATATATATATATATATATATATATATATATATATATAAGATTTTTACAACCCCTGGTAAGCCCCAATTATGGGAGGAAGCTAACTGCTTCCATCATCTGTCATTCGGCTCGTCACAAGAGTCCATCACGACAGAAACCCAATATTTTTACTGTTGCCTTTGTTATATTTGTGTTTTTTTTATTTGTGCTGATAAATAAATAAAGGGAGACTAGTATAGATCTATTTCAAGCTATATGGCTAGCTGATGACAGCTAAATAGCTTGAAATAGATCTATACTAGTCTCCCTTTATTTATTTATCAGCACAAATAAAAACACACACACACACACACACACACACACATATATGTGTGTGTGTGTGTGTGTGTGTGTTTATTTGTGCTGATATATATATATATATATATATGGAGGGAGGGAGAGGGAGAGGGGGGAGGGGGAGGGAGAGAGTGGGGGACAGCAGCTCCGATCACACTTTGCTCATACAGGCACGAGGCCGAAGACACCAGCCTGAAGATGATGAGTGGGACTTCGTCAAAACGTCGCCAACATACTATCAATCTTACACAGGAAAAGATCCGAATGCACGAAAACCTGCGTTTGTATATGTGTGTACACACACACACACACACACACACACACACACACACACACACACACACACATATATATATATATATATATATATATATATATATATATATATATATATATATATATATGCTCTCTGTGTGTGTGCGTGTATTTTCCAGCATAACTCTGGAACGCCTCAAGCAATTTCAGCCAAGTGTGGGGTACACAGATTACTTACACTCTGGAAACAAATCCCGTGGGGGTAAGACACCCGTAAAAACCCTTGCGGTGTGTGTTTTGTTAAGATACAGCCTGTTGTGCCTTAAAATGGCTTCTACTGTACTGCCTTAAAATGGCTTCTACTGTACAGCGCTGTGGAGTTCCCATGGTAATGGCTTCACAGTACTCCACAAGAGGGTTCCCTCTGGTAAGGGGAAAAACCCAACATTAGAAATATTCTAGGAAATATTAACGCAGAATATTTCCCCTAAAAGAGAAATAAAAATCTTAAAGGAAACAGAAACTCTGAGTCAACTCCCTGTTCCCAGGAGATATTTTGGTGCCAGCCTATCTACAAGACAAAAGACCTTCCCCCTCAGGACATAATAGGATTAGCGGTCTACCCATTTAAGCAGCAGAGCTCACCACATGGCACTTGGGAATATTACATCAGCCCAAGGTTCAATCAAACTTGATTCAGACAAAGATGACTCCACATGGGAGTCTGACAACAACCAATAGAATAGATTTCTTGAACAGGAACAGGAAGCTCAAGGGCAAAGCCCAAGGGAGGGTATAAATACCCCTTTCTCTAAAACCCATGTGATCAGTTGTCCAGGACCTAAAACCTACGTGGTCCTGTTCACCCAAAAAACCATCTTTCCAATCAGCTTCCATGTTTCCAGTGTCTCCCCACTTGGAACTGAACTCAGATGGACATTTCTTCCAAGAAGGTTATAAATCTTACTTCTTTGGAAATTTGTTAGTATGGAATGAAAGTTTTAATAAACAGTCCAGAATATAACCCAATGGGATTAAATTGCTTGATGACAAAACAAAACTGAAAGAAATATATTTTAGAGACCGTGTTTTTTCAATCTTGGCAGCTTTAAGACGTGTGGACTTCAACTCCCAGAATTCCCCAGCCAGCAAGGGTTCACAGGTCTTAACAGCAAGGCTGGCTGGGGAATTCTGGGAGTTGAAGTTCACACTTGCCTTAAAGACTCCAAGGTTGAGAAACACTGTTGATCATCGTGTGGTTTTATTTAATCCACATGCATGAGGACAAAGCTTCTCTGGAGACAAATTACAAATTTTCCTCTTTTGGAACATGGCTGTCAGGTTTTCGAAAGTTGCCCTAATTATAACAGACATGCCAATGCTTTATGAGTTGACAATGGCATTCATAATCTCTTATCTTTTCTTGGAACAGAACTGGCCTTTCTGTAAAATATTTTTCTTATTTTAAATTTGGGAAGAATGAATGCAACATGTTTTATGGCTCACCTCTGGTAGTTGATTTTTTTTTTAACTTGGTCTTTTCATCACTAATATTAGCCTTTTGAACGGCTTGTTCTCACTTCATAATTCTGGAACTTTTAAAATGTATAGCTGCCAACTGCTTTGGGTTTGATTGTCAGGTGTGCAACAGTGATGACGAAACTGTTCAATTAATTAATAATTTGAGTTATTTGTACCCCGTCTCCTCTTTTAACAAAGTAACAGAATTGGAAGGGACCGTGGAGACCTTATACTATTTTAGACAAATGGTTCTCCAATCCAGTGGTGGGATTCAAATTTTTTTACTACTGGTTCTGTGGGTGTGGCTTGGTGGGCGTGGTGGGCATGGCAGGGGAAGTATATAGTAAAATCTCCATTTCCTCCCCACTACAGGGGAAGGTTACTGCAAAATCCCCATTTCCTCCCAATCAGCTGAGATTTGGAAGGCAGAGAATAGATGGGGGCAGGGCCAGTCAGAGGTGGCATTTGCCGGTTCTCCGAACTACTCAAAATTTCCTCTACGGTTCTCCAGAACTGGTTAGAACCTGCTGAATGACACCTCTGGTCCAATCTCTTCTTAAAAACCTCCAGTGTTGGAGCACCCACAACCTCTGAAGGGAAGTTGTTCTATTGATTAATTGTTCTAACTGTCAGAAAATGTCTCCTTAGTTCTGCTTCTCTCCTTAATTAGTTTCCGTCTATTGCTTCTTGTCCTGCCTTCAGGTGCTTTGGAGAATAGGCAGGTCCCTTCTTCTTTGTGGAAGCCTCTTAGGTATTGGAACGCCGGTGTCACGTCACCCCTCGTTCTTCTTTTCGTTAAACTAGACATACCCAATTTCTACAACTGCTCTTCGTATGTTTTAGCCTTCGGTGCCCCAATCATCTTTTGCAAACACCGACAGACTCAAATATGGAATTTATCCAGTTTTCTTGCATTTCCGTTGCACTGAAATTTCCATCAGAAGTTCAGTGCCCCAATAGATGTAGCAAGCAATGTCCGGCTTGTTTTATCATGCGCTAACAAAGCGAGGTCAGCTCATAGGGCAGCTTATAATGATTACTACGCAGTGAAAAATGTTCCCAGCGTCTCTACCAAAAGTTTTCTTCCTCCGCTCTTTAGGTGAAGCGAAACCAAGGCCAGAGGTCAGCTATTATCTCTCAACCCCTGATGACTTTGCTCTTTGTTAGGATACAAAAGACTGTTGAAAAAAATGTGTGTGCCATTTTTTTGTTTTTAATCTCCTTAGAGAGCAAAGCCTAGCATTCAAGTACAGTTGAAGCTACCCCATTTTCCGAAAAGTTTGCAAAGTGGGGAAAAGCTCTGAGGGAGCAAACAGTACAGATGGTCCTCGGCTTACGACAGTTTGTTTAGTGACCGTTGGAAGTTGCAAAGGCAGTGGGAAAAAATGATTTCCACACTAACGACCTATTGTAGCATCTCCCTGGTCACATGATCAACATTCAGATGGACATTGCTTGCTACATCTATTGGGGCAAGTGACTCATACTTATGATGGTTGCAGTACCCCGGGGTCATAGGATCAAATTTCGCAGTCTTCAGACAAGCAGAGTCAATGGGAAAGTTGGATTCGCTTAATAACCATGTTGCTAACTTAAGAGCTGCAGTGATTCACTTAACAACTGTGACAAGAAAGGTTTGTAAACTGGGGGCAAAACCCAATTAGCAACTGTCTCGCTTAGTGACAGAAATGTTGGGCTTGATTATGGTCGACTTGTAGTCGGCCAAGTGTTTAGACTGGATTTGGCTTTTTTGTCCACTTCATGAGTTCTTCCCAAGAGCCTGGGAAAGGAAGAGATGGCCGTTGATTCTACTGAAGGTATTGTCACAGAATGAAAACCATTCTGAGTGATTAGAAAGCCATTCCGAAGGAAGACCACACTTAGAATATTGCATCCAGTTTTGGTCATCACGATGGAAAAAAGGATGTGGAGACTCTAGAAAGAGTGCAGAGAAGAGCAACAAAGAAGATTAGGGGACTGGAGGCTAAAACATATGAAGAACGGTTGCAGGAACTGGGTATGTCTAGTTTAATGAAAAGAAGGACTAGGGGAGACATGATAGCAGTCTTCCAATATCTCAGGGGTTGCTACAAAGAAGAGGGAGTCAAGCTATTCTCCAAAGCACCTGAGGGCAGGACAAGAAGCAATGAATGGAAATTAATCAAGGAGAGAAACAAGCTAGAATTAAGGAGATATTGCCTGACAACAAGAACAATTAATCAGGAGATAGAATGGAATGGAAGAATAGGATAGAATAGGATAGAATAGCATAGAATAGGATAGAATAAGATAGAATAGGATGCTGGAGAAGACTCCTGCGAGTCCCTTGGACTACAAGGCCATCCAACTGGTCAGTCCTGGAGGAGATCAACCCTGACTGCTCTTTAGAAGACCAGATCCCAAAGATGAAGCTCAAATGCTTTGGCCACCTAATGAGAAGGAAGCATTCCCTGGAGAAAAGCCTCATGCTGGGAAAGATGGAGGGCAAAAGAAGAAGGGGATGAGAGAGCATGAGGTGGCTGGATGGAGTCACTGAAGCAGCTTAAATGGACTCCAGAGAATGGTAGAAGACAGGAAGGCCTGGAAGAATGTTGTCCATAGGGTTGTGATGGGTCGGACACGACTTGATAACTAACAACAGAATAGAAACAGAAAAGTTTAAAATAGAATAGGATAGAATAGAATAGAAATAGAAATAAAAATGAATCGTTGTCACTTTAAATATACCCTAATCAACATACATTAAAATAAAATTTCATTGTATCCAGGTCTCAAAAGAGAACCATTAAACATATACCCACATATGCACACATATATGACACAGAGAAACATCACAATCTAGTTCACGTGTATGCAGTACATGTATATGGCGGGGTGGGGGGAGAATCCTATGGATTTACAAGTTGGATTGCATAAGGAACAAAGCTGTTACAGAATCTAGTACTCCTGCTACAGATACTTTGAAACCTCCCAGAAGGGAGCAGCAGAAACAGAGGCTGTGAAGTAGGTGTGTGTGTGTGTCCTTAACATTGCTTTGAGCTCTAAGCACATAGCACTTATAAGTAACATCCTGAATAATGAGAAGCGAGCTTCCTATAATCTTCTCGGCTGTCCTCACCACTCTCTGTAGGGACCTTCTATCTGAGGCACTGCTGCCACCAAGCCAAACAGTGATGCATTTTGGAACAACTTGCCTCCAGAAATTGTGAGTGTTCCAACACTGGAAGTTTTTAAGAAGAGATTGGACAACCATTTGCCTGAAATGGTGTAGGGCTTCCTGCCTGGTTTGGACTAGAAGACCTCCAAGGTCCCTTCCAACTCTGTTATTCTATTATGATGAAGTCTGTTGCAAACACTCGAGCAGGTATCCCAATCAATCATGCATTGTTACCAGCCAGGTTGCTCACAGTCTGTCACCCTTCCTACTCACACCTGCTATGCTCAAGGCAAGAACATTTTCAACCTGGGAGCACATTGCATCCCCCTCTAACCACATTGATCTCGACATTTTCAGCAAACCTGTGTGATGACCTGGAACAGGTTTGGATCTGAGCTTTACTGGCTGTTCAGCCTCTTTGGCATCTGTCAAGCACGCCTGCCAGCTGTCCAGTTAGCCCGTTCAAAGACCAGAAAAGACTTCTTTTGCTAAGGGACCGATCACTCGATTGCTATCGCTAGAGGTGATCAGTGCTCTGGGGGGGAAAACTTAGAGGGACACAAGAATATTTAATTCACTGATGAAGCAGCTCTTTGATTTCCTTCGCCAAAACAAAAGTTTTTCCTTCCCCTCGTTTCTTTTCTCCTTAAAAAGTGGCTTTCTTTCTCTTTCTTTGTTTTTTCCCCACTTATTCAACGAAACTGAACAGAGGAAAATTTTAAAACGCAATGGCAGTTGCATCCAGGTAGTCCTCGACTTACAACCACAATTGAGCCTAAAGTTTCTGTTCCTAAGAGAGACATTTGTGAATTGAGTTTTCGCCCCCCCCCCCCCCCGAAGTTAAGTGAATCACTGGAGTTGTTAAGTTAGTCACACGGTTCTTAAATGAATCGTTGACTTCCCCATTGACTTTGCTTGTCAGAAGGTCGCAAAAGGGGATCGCGTCACCCTGGGACACAGCGACCGTCATAAATGTGAGCCAGTTGCCAAAGTGTCTGAACTTTGATCACATGGGCAGGGGGATGCTGCAACGGTCGTGTGAAAAATGACCATAAGTCACTTCCCTGCAGTGCCTTTGCAACTTTGGACAGTCATTAAATGAACTGCCGTAAGTCAAGGACTACAGCTGAACTTACAACCATTCGTTCCGTGACCGAAGTTACAATGGCATGGAAAAAAGTGACTTGCACGTTTTTTACGCTTACAACACTTGCAACATTTCCATGGTCCAATATCAAAATTCAGACACTTGGCCACTGACTCATATTTATGACGGTTGCAGTGTCCTGAGTTCATGTGATCATCATGTTCCTTTTTACTTCTTGTCTCTGTTTCCTTTTATCTGAAACATGTGATTCAGAAATTGTGAATTTAGCTGCAGAATTAACTTGCATGAACTTCCCCTGTTTATAAAAGGTAAAGGTTCCCCTCGCACATATGTGCTAGTCATTCCTGACTCTAGGGGGCGGTGCTCATCTCCATTTCAAAGCCGAAGAGCCAGCACTGTCCTAGACATCTCCGTGGTCATGTTGCTGGCATGAATAAACACCAAAGGCATATGGAACACTGTTATATTCCCACTAAGGTAGTGTCTATTTTTCTACTTGCATTTTTACATGCTTTCGAACTGCTAGGTTGGCATAAGCTGGGACAAGTAACAGGAGCTCACTCCATTAGGCGGTGCTAGGGATTCGAACCGCCGACCTTTCTGATCGACAAGCTCAGCGCCTTAGGCACTGAGCCACCGCATCCCCTTCCTGTTTATACAGTTCAGCAAATAAATGCAGGCCTTTATACAATTTAAAGCTAAAGTGTCCTTCAAAACAGACTCAACTCCTGATGGTTTACGGACAAATCCATGAAACACTGTGGGCCCCAGTCAGTGGTGGGATTCAGCCAGTTCGCACCTATTCGGGAGAACCGGTTGGTAACTTTCTAAGCAGTTCGGAGAACCGATTGTTGGAAGAAATCTCCTTTTGTTTTTTTCCACTTTACAGGGCTAATCCTGTAAGGAAGGCAGGAAGGAAACATTCTAGTGTTGTTTCTAGCCTAATCTTTATTGCCCTGTTTATAGAAACTGCCTCTCTGGTTAACCCTTATTATATTGTAAGAGTTGAGGTGAAGCACCCATCATCGTGAGTGATGTTGAGTTGGCCATGCCCACCCAGTAACATGATCACCAAGCCCCACCTACCTTGCTGGTTATTAGGGCAGAGAACGGGTTGTTAAATTATTTGAATCCCACCACTGGCCCCAGTAAAACAGAAGCATTTTGTTCCTAACTATTTTTTTTTTCCAATTTCCCAACCTAGCCTACAAACCTGGCGTCCCCTACTGGTTTCCTTTCCAAATCCAACCTGGTTACATTTTGGGACCAGGACAAGCTGCCACCTGCTGAGATTTAGCATTTTTACAGAAGTGCTGAACATTCGTCAATGCTGACTGGCAGATGGTAAGAAAGATGTCAGGTTCCCTTCTGTTCCTCAACTGCGCCTCCAGGTATACTGTAATTACTATATCAGTGGGTAAAATAAATTGCTGAACATATATTGCTACATATGGCAGGATGCGTAGCAGTTCAAGGCCAAAGAATTTTTGCTGCACTGGCTGCTCGAAATCCTAAGACAACGTTTCTCAACCTTGACAGGTTTAAGGTGGTGTGTGGATGTCAACTCCCAGAATTCCCTAGCCAACATGCTGGCCGAGGAATTCTGGGAGTTGATGTCCATACACCCACACATCTTTTTTTAATTTTTTTATTTTATTTTTAAACAAACATAAAACAAACAGACATACACACACACAATACATAACAATCATCCTCCAGTTACATACAGTATGTCGATTGGTTACAAAGCTTTGTGCTTCCTCGCAACAGTCTCCACTTGGAATTTACACAAATTTTCATATCATCAATCCAATATATAGATAAACAATTGTTCTGATGATTAAACATTCATTTGACTATAACTGTTATTACATCCTTTTATATGAAATATTCTAAATTTAAAGTAAATCTATATTACGGCATTTCATTACATCCTCCTAAAATCATCCAATAATATTACATCTTTATACCATATCGCATATAAAAATTGTTTATATTTAATATCAAGGCTTTAAACATCCTCTCCATAGTCCTCACAATTTGTATAAAGTTTCATATTTATCAATATTATCAAACACCCACACATCTTAAAGTTTCCGGGTTGAGAAATCCACCCTACGATCATCTTCTTTTAATGAGCCCATAATCCCTTGCAGGGTGGAGTCCGGGCAACTGAATGGAGCTATCAGTGTGTTTACTGCCCAGATGCCCTTCCCGTCACCAATGTGGAGTTTTGTTCAGCAGATATATTCTCATTGTGCCCAGAGAGAGAAATATCTGCGAACTCAGAGCCCCGTGATTGTGAGGCATGATCTCCCCCTCTAGGCCACCGCACCACACCGAATATGAATACCACCCTAAGAGCTCTGTCATAAACTGCCTTTTTTATTTCTTCTAATCAAATGACACATTCCACATATCACAACCAAAATGCACAGGCCTATGTTAATTTTTCAGGATCTTTCAGCCTTCCATCCTTCCGGGGTGGGTAAAATGAGGACCCAGATTGTTGGGGGCAATAGGCTGACTCTGTAAACCGTTTAGAGAGGGTTGTAAAAGCACTATGAAGCTGTATATAAATCTAAGTGCTATCGCTACTTGCTTACTTGATGAGATATGTGGCACAGGGGTTAGAAGTATTGCAGACTAACTGCCCACTGCCAGGAGTTCGATCCTCACCGGTTCAACATTGATTTGGCCTTCTATCCTTCCGAAGCCAGTAAAACGAGGACCCAGATTGTTGGGGGGGGCAATAAGCTGGCTCTGTAAACCGCTTAGAGAGGACTGTAAAAGCACTGTGAAGCAGTATATAAGTCTAAGTGCCGTTGCTAATGCTTCTGACATTCATAGGTAGGATTCAGAGTATATCCTATTTAAATTCATGTGGCTTGAATTGGTTTTCATCAGTCACAATGGGTAGTAGGTTTTGATATTCCAGCTTTAAACATTTTATACATATAATAGTAGCAGAATAGAAATGGAAAGGAGGACACTAGGTGATCTCTCAAAAGAGAAACCAACCTTTGTGGTTTTCTTGCTCAGACTTCTATGCTAGATAAACAAGTTGCCAGAGATCCGTAATAACAACCCTGCCACAAACGATCGAGATCTTTGTCCCTAAGACAACTACAGATAGTCCTCAACGTATGATTAGTTGCCTAGCAACTATATGAAAAAGGGGACTTACAGCCCAGATTTGAACTTCCAACAGCTACTATCTCCCTCCAGTCACGTGACATTTTGGTTGCTTGGCAACCCACATTTATGGCTGTTTGCAGCACCCAATGGTCACTTGACTGTGATTTATGCAATTTAAGTCAACAGATGTTTACTTCTGTTTTCCAGCTAAACAACACCCCATCACGAACAGTGTAGTCACTTAACAGCTTCATTTGGCCTGTAACTTGCTAATTCTGTTTCATCGGCAGTTGTCCTTGATTGCCTTGTGTTATTCGTAGAAATAATAATGGTGGGCCACAAATACAATAAGTAAAAATAAGTAAACCACTGCATTCACTTCCCAAACTGTTCACATTCACTGAATGATTTGCTGCAAAAGTCATGAAATCAGAAGCACTGACGTGGTGACCTGCTTAACAGCCGTCATGACTTACAAGCAAAAATGCAGGCTCAATTGTTTTTTAAAAGTCAGTGGCAGGTTTGAGAACTTGCTCAATGCAACATGCCTGGGTAGATGCGCATTGTTTGAAGGGATAGAATAACAGTTTTGAAACGTAAATGTGCTAAACTATATTAAGAGTATTATTTGGGAATCTGTCATTTTTAAAATGAAGAGTGACAGACTTGGGCATCTGAGCTGGGGGGCAAGTAACATCAGATATATTATAATATCAGTGGGCAAAGGACATAAAATTCCCAGATGTGAAGATGTCATAATATGGGCAACATAATCAGATTGGTGTAATGATGAGCATGCTGGCCCAGAAACCAGGAGATGGTGAGTTCCAGTCCCGTCTTAGGCCTGAAAGCCAGCGGGTGACTTTGGGCCAATCACCAGGAGATGGTGAGCTTTAGTCCCACCTTACACTTTTGCAGAAAATGAACTGTGGGATGATGCATACACATTCTGGATTTTGTCTCTTGCTAGAGTAAAAAAAAAAATTAAGAGACTGAAACAACTACTGAGCCAAATAGTTATTGTTAATTAACTTTAAGGGCAGGAAGCTAAAACATACAAAGAACACGGCTGCATGAATTGTGTATGTCTAGTTTAATGAAAAGAAGGATTAGGTGTTCTGATATCTCAGGGGTTGCCACAAAGAAGAGGGAGTTAAACTATTCTCCAAAGCACTTGAGGGCAGAACAAGAAGCCTAGTCTAGAAGAGAAGGACCAGGTTAGACATGATAGCAATCTTCCAATATTTGAGGGGCTGCCACAGAGAGGAAAGGGTCAAGCTATTTTCCAAAGCACCTGAAGGAATAATGGATGGAAACTAATCAAGGAGAGATTCAATTTAGAAATAAGGAGAAATCTCCTGACAGTGAGAACAATCAACCAATGGAACGGAAGTTACCTTCAGAAGTTATGGGAGCTTCATCACTGGAAGCTTTCAAAAAGAGATTGGCCTGCCATCTGTCAAAAATGGTGTAAATGGGTCTGCCTGGGCAGGGGGCTTGGATTAGATGACCTACAAGGTTCCTTCCAACCCTGTTAAACTGATAACAGGTATGAAAGAAGCAATGGATGGAAACTAATCAGGGAGAGATCCAACCTAGAACTAGGGAGCAATTTCCTGATGGTTAGAACAATTAATCAGTGGAACAACTTGCCTTCAGAAATTGTGGATGCTCCAACACTGGATGTTTTTCAGAAGAGACTGGACAAACATTTGTTTGAAATGATACTAGAAGTCTTCTACTCTTTTAGTCTAGTACCCCCTGCTGAAGCAGGAGACCCTATACCATTTCAGACAAATGGTTGTCCAATCTCTTCTTAAAAACCTCCAATGTTGGAGCATTCACAACTTCTGAAGGCAAATAGTTCCACTGATTAATTGTCCTCATTGTCAGGAAATTTCTCCTTTGTTCTAGGTTGCTTCACTGTTATCATATCACCCTTAGTCCTTCTTTACTTTACTTTAATTTGATTTGTGACAATTTGTTACAAGTGGGTGTAACAAATTATATGTTTTTGAAAGAGCAAGATTTGGGGTTTTTTTCATTAAAAAAGCAAAACAGAAAAACAAAACCAGGCAATTAATCTTTTCCCTCACAAGTTATTTGGGGATACCATTTCTGGCGCAGGAACACAATGGAATAAAAATACTGCACTGTATTTTTAAACAGGAAACTGATGCCTCAAGAAAAGAATATGTTGGTGGGGCAAAACAAGTGTTTACTCATTGCGTGGGTTGTTGATAAAAATAAGATGCTGCAAATGAGAGGAATTCCTGATACTAACAGATCACCAAGACCTTGTGTGACTTCCAACAATGTGTAACCCTTGTTCCAAATGACACAGAGGAATCTGAAATTTGCAAGAACCTAACCTTAAGCATGTGTTGAGCAGATGTGAACTATTTCGTTGCACAAGAAGCCCACAAACTTATTTTTTTTTGGGGGGGGGGGAGGAAATTAAAAAACTTAAGTCTGAAAAAAATAACAACTGTTTTGTTGTCAAATGTTGGCGGTACTAATTTGAGGCTAGGGTGGGAGAAACTGAAGGCAATTGGTGGAGGCAATTAATCAGTGGGACAACTTTCCTCCAGAAGTTGTAAATGTTCCAACACTGGAAGTTTTTAAGAAGAGATTGGATAACCATTTGTCTGAAGTGGTGTAGGGCTTCTTGCCTAAGCAAGGAGTTGGATTAGAAGGCCTCCAAGGTCCCTTCCAACTCTGCTATTCCTATTCCTATTCCTATTCCTATTCCTATTCCTATTCCTATTCCTATTCCTATTCCTATTCCTATTCCTATTCCTATTCCTATTCCTATTCCTATTCCTATTCCTATTCCTACTCTACTCTACTCTACTCTACTCTACTCTACTCTACTCTACGCTATGCTACGCTACTCTAAACACAGCAGGGCTTAAATGTCAGTAAGGCAATCAGATTTAAGCTGTAAAAGAATCCACTCGATTCTTTTTTTTTAAAGTTTATTTTAGAATATCTTTGTTAAAGATTTATACCGTATTGGTTCTGGGAAGTCGGGGGGCGGAGGAGGTAGGGGGGGTTGAGTGGGGAGGGTAGGGGGAGGGAAGTAAACATTTGTAAAAGTTTTTTTTTTCAAAATTTTCAATTAAAAAAAAAAAGAATTCACTAGATGGAAGCAGAGTTAAAATTTTATGCTTCCCTTTGCTGCCCTCTACGGCTGGGGATTTTTTAAATCAAGAGATGATGGATAATCTAGCTCAGTGTTTCTCATTTCAAGTTTTCCAATACTTGAAGGCCTGTTGTAGGAAAGAGATGGTTAATACATCTCCATAGCACCTGAAGGCAGGACAAGAAGCAAAGAGTGGACACTTCTCAGTGGGATATCCAACCTGGAAATAAGAAGGGATTTCCCGACAGTGAGAACAATTAATCAATGGAACAGCTCGCCACCTGGAGTTGTGGTGCTCTATTGCTGGAGGTTTCCAAGATAAGATTGGATAACCATTTGTCCAGGATGTTAAAAAGATTCCAGATTTGGACAGGAGTTTGGATCCCAAGACCTCCAGGGTCCTAAGATTGTAGTTTATGGAAATGAAGAGGGAGGGGTGTCAACATATTTTCCGAAGCACCAGAAGGCAAGATAAGAAACGATGGATGGAAACTAATCAAGGAGACAAGCAACCTAGAACTAAGGAGAAATCTCCTGACAGTTAGAACAATTAACCAGTGGAACAACTTGCCTCTAGAAGTTGTGGGTGCTCCAACACTGGAGGCTTTTAAGAAGAAAAGTATCAAATATCTAATTCTACACATAATCATGGCAGTGAGAATTTCATTTGCACGGAATTGGAAAAATAAATACATACTAACGGAAGAAAACGTAATAAAAAAAATACTGGAATGCGATGGATAGGCTTACGAAAGAATTAAAAGATAAAGAAGAATCCGAATATTACTCAGTATGGGAGTTATGGTATAATTGGCTAGAGGAAAGAGGGAAAAAAGCAGGAAAGCAATAAAGTAAAGAAGAAAGATCAAGAAATTAAAAAAATAATTACAAAACCGGAAAGTGAATAAAGGTGGAAATACAAAATTGTAGACATAATAGTATGAAATAAAATGATATAATATAATATAATGTAATATAATGCAATGCAATGCAATACAATAGCAGAGTTGGAAGGGACCTTGGAGGTCTTCTAGTCCAACCCACTGCCTAAGCAGGAAACCCTATACCGTTTCAGACAAATGGATATCCAACATCTTCTTAAAGACTTCCAGTGTTGGGGCATTCACAACTTCTGGAGTCAAGTTGTTCCACTCATTAATTGTTCTAACTGTCAGGACATTTCTCTTCAGTTCTAAGTTGCTTCTCTCCTTGATTAGTTTCACCCATTGCTTCTTGTCCTACACTCAGGTGCCTTGGAAAATAGTTTGACTCCCTCTTCTTTGTGGCAACCCCTGAGATATTGGAAGACTGCTATCATGTCTCCCCTAGTCCTTCCTTTCATTAAACGAGACATACCCAGTTCCTGCAACCGTTCTTCATATGTTTTAGTCTCCAGTCCCCTAATCCTCTTTGTTGCTCTTCTCTGCACTCTTTCTAGAGTCTCCACATCTTTTCTACATCGTGGCAACCAAAACTGAATGCAGTATTTTAAGTGTGGTCTTACCGAGGCATCATAAAGTGGTATTAATACTTCGCTCAATCTTGATTCTATCCCTCTGTTTATGCAGCCTAGGACTGTGTTGGCTTTTTTGGCAGCTGCTGCACATGGCTGGCTCCTATTTAAATGATTGTCCACTAGCACTGCAAGATATAAGATTTCATGTACAGATAAAGGAAACACAATGGATATGTAAAAGAAATATAATGTGTAGCAAAGATGTTACGTTTGTATAATTTAAAAAAAAAAAAAAAAAAAGAAGAAGCGGTTGGATTACCATTTGTCTGGAATGAAACAGGGTCTCCTGATTATGCAGGGGGGGTTGGATTAAAAGCCCTCCAAGGTCCCTTCCAACTCTGTTATTCTGTTATATGCAATATCAAATTGCCTTTCGCTAAGGCATTTTTTTATTATTTTAAGTTTTTAGAATAGAATTCTTTATTAACCAAGTGTGATTGGACACCCAAGGAATGTTTCTCTTCAGTGCATAATCTGTCCGTTTGCATAAAAAGCTTTAAGTGATGAATCATGATCATAGTCATCATAAATATATTCATCATGAATCATAAGATACAACACTTAGTGATAGTCATAGGATACTAAATAAGCAATCCAAATAATACTAGGAAACTAAATAAAACAATATACATTGTAAAGATACAAGCAACACGGTTATAGTCATAAGTGGGAGGAGATAGGTACTAGTAGGAAGGATGAAAACTCTCTCAAACAGATGAATTGGCCGCTTTCATCTTGACAAACAACCGTTTAATCTTTATGTGACTCAGATTATAACCTGTTTGTGTGAGTCTTATCTCTCTTCTTCTATTGATTCACAACTTTTGTCTCTGTTGCTCACTTTACAAGGTCTTGTCTCCTCTCGCTGTTATTTTTTCCATGTCTCCCATATCTGAAGTCATCAGCCTTTCCCTGGGCCTCTCCAGGAGGGCAATGATGTTGCTGACGCTGCGGCATCAGCCCCCCCCACCCCATGTCAATATTTGTTCTGCTATCACACCTTGGGATAGCCACTCTTACTTTCACCAGAATAAGAAAGCGCTCATAAAACCATTTGGCATTACTGCAAATGAGGCATCTGCTATTGTTCAGCAGTGCCCTACCTGTAGCCAGCAGGCAAACCCTCTCCCTATGGGGGTAAACCCCAGGGGGACAGAGTGTTGCCAGATTTGGCAAATGCATGTTACGTATTCAGGCTATATTATGGCATCCCCACAAAGGGGTGAAGCCACCAAACATGTTATTAATCAATGTATTCGGACCTTTGCATCGTTGGGACGCCCAAAAGAATTAAAAACAGCCTTTGCTGCCTTTTGTAACCAATGGGGCATTGTGCATAAATTTGGCATTCCTTATAACAGCCAGGTTCAGGCGTTGGCTGAGCGCGCCAACCAGACATTAAAACATGCCCTGGACAGATATATTGGCAATAGGGGAAAACGCCCCCTGGCCTCCCAGCAGTGCAACACATCGGCAGCCACCATCCTCGGCAGCGACTCGTCATTTTGCAGCTCCACCTACTGCAGACACCTCCTGTCCACCTGTCTACTATCGCTGCTTGCCTGACTTGAACCTGCTGACCTGATTTCCTGGGAAAGGAACTACGCTGCAACCCAACTCAAAAAGACAAAGTTCTTTGGATTCCAGAATGGCACGTAAGACCATATTTGCCAAAACCACCTATACAACCACCTACACAAACACAGAAGCAGCCTCACCATGACCAACCAGCAGGAACCACAGCTTGAGGCTGTCTCTGTCTCTGACCTGGAACACAGAGCAGAGCACCCTCCACCTTCCACTCCCTCGACAGGCTGCTCCATCTTTCACCGCAGATCCCCCTACTATGTGTTTGGTTGAATGCTACCTGTTGTCATTATTTGAACCAGCCCGGACAAATTGAAACCAGTGTGGACAAATTACATGATACCGTTCAAACAGTTGGACAAACATACAAAGCCTTGGAGTCCTGGTGGGATTGGATGACCTCTTGGTTACCTAATTTTATCTGGTTGGGAAATGTTGTCAAGACCATTACAACCCTTGTTGCTTTGCTGATACTGTTGTGTTGCTGTATTCAATGTTTATCCTCTTTAGTAACTATGTGTAAGAATATACTCTCTAGCTTGGCTCCACAGAAGAACATTCACATTGTCAACCACATGGAGTTACATGAACAGTCAACCCCTTGCATGGGGAAAGCTCCCTTCCGCCTGCCCAGCGACGAAGAAGGAGACGCTGCCTTTTAAAAAACAAAAACATTCCGGATGTGTGTGTGCAGGGCAGTTTCTGCTGTCTGAAACACACATACACAGGGATGCAAAAACATCCCACCAGAAACATCCTTCCGGCCTAAACGGCCAGGACTCACTATGCAGCCTCATGTAACATGAGCTTTGTGAGCCAGCTACTCCCACACATGCCCTTTCCTCTCCCTATTCCATGCAGCTGTAACTTTCTGTTCCCACTGTGCCCACCCTTTGCCATGATGTGATTTTCTATTGGTTTATGTGTAGAATGCTGTGATTAGCCCTGTCAGATGAAGAGGGAAAGTCTTTTTGACAAAAAGAAAATAAAAAAGTAGGAGATGTTGTAATATAGTTCCTTGTGCAGGTGTGTGTCCTTCATGGCCTAGTTCATACTAGAGCCTGCAGAGTCACGCTGAATCACACAGGAGAAAACAAACTCCTAGAAAGCCATAACAACCTGATAGTGAATAACATAACATTCTGAGATGTGCTCTACCATTGACGTCCAGGATTTGACCATATATAGAGAGAACTTTCCTGAAGCAGTAGATTAGAAATTGTACTTTTACAGGTTGTTTTGTATCACATGCTATTGCTCCTCCTGCCTTTGTCCTGTCTCAATAAAAGGGGCTCTCAGGTTCCCTTCTGGGTCGTCCCATCCCGAGAAAATTTGTCTCCTGTCTTTTCTCAACATTGGCTTCATGGGCGAACAGCGGAAACTTCACATAAAACAATAATAGTGATACAGTCTTAGTAAATAGTTTGACAGTGTTCTGGGAATTAGTTGTTTAGCAGAGAGATGGCATGTGGGGAAAAACTGCCCTTGGGGCTAGTTGTTCTGGTGTGCGGTGCCCTATAGCTGGGATGGGGAACCCATGGCAGGGGTGGCAGAGGTGGCACACAGAGCCCTCTCTGTGGGCATGCTTGCCATCGCCAGCTGCTCTTCTGGTTTCTGGCGTATACTGGCATGCCGGCCAGCTGGTCTTTGCGGATGCGAGTGCCAGAAAACGGTCTGAAAAATGCCCCCCAAAACAGGCTATATTCCGGCTGTTTTTGGCCCCAAAAAATGGCCTGAAAATGACCCCAAAACCAGACCATTTTTCAGGCCATTTTCTGTCTGTTTTTTGAGCTGTTTTCCAGCTATTTTCAGCCCGCAAATGGCCTGAAAATAGCCTGGTTTGGGGGCATTTTTTGGGCTGTTTTTTGGCACTCCAGCACCCGTGAAGACCAGCTGGCCAACGTGCATACACGGACATTCTGGTTTAGGAACTCGGTGCCATCACTGCCCTATAGTGTCATTTTGAGGGTGGAAGTTGAAATAATGTATGTGAGGGATCTGTAGATATTTTTCATGCCTCCACTTCATCCCATTTGATTAGGGGACTGGAGGCTAAAACATATGAAGAACGGTTGCAGGAACTGGGTATGTCTAGTTTAATAGAAAGAAGGACTAGGGGAGACATGATAGCAGTGTTCCAATATCTCAGGGACTGCCAAAAAGAAGAGGGAGTCAAGCTACTCTCCAAAGCACTTGAGGACAGAACAAGAAGCAATGGGTGGAAACTAATCAAGGAGAAAAGCAACTTAGAACTGAGGAGAAATTTCCTGACAGTTAAAACAATTAAACAATGGAACAACTTGCCTCCAGAAGTTGTGAATGCCCCAACACTGGAAGTCTTTAAGAAGATGTTGGATAGCCATTTGTCTGAAATGGTATAGGGTTTCCTGCCTAGGCAGAGGGTTGGACTAGAAGGCCTCCAAGATCCCTTCCAACTCTGCTATTGTATTGTATTGTATTTGAAAGAAGCAGGGGTGTTTCAGGGCTCAGCCTCCAATTGCCACCCTGTCTAGGACTGAGTGTCAAGTAATTTGCAATAAAATCCTTCCTCCAGTCGATCCAATTGATTGGTCCAGAGTGCAGAGGATGTCAATATACCTCTGGCTCCAGGCAGAAATAAAACGGTAGAATAGCAAAGTATTGAAATGTCAAAATATTGGAAAATGTAAAAAAGACCCCACGGAGGCTAAGAAACCCTTTGAGAAGCTTAATAGGAATTCACTCAAAGGCCCCTTGGAGAAGCAAAAAGAGCTTTCCAGCTCTTACTGGCTCTTGTCTAATGCTCCAATAAAGATAAAATAAATCATGAAAAAACTTGCCCGAGGCAATGTACTTGACTGAGAAAAGAGGCTAAGTGGATGCCCGTCCCAGCTGGGCCCCACTGCGCGACATCCATTGACTTAGGAAAAGCTAAACTCACAGCAGGTTACATGAAGGTGCAAGTTTGCATCCTAATAGCAAGCAGAATATAAAATCCTAAGCATAAGAAATGATTTTAGGAGTCATCTAATCCAAACTCAGTATTGTGGTCTGCTGGTGGCCTGCGTAGCTGGAAGCAGAGTTGGACAGTGAGGAGGTTGGGGAAGAACATGGGCCAGTCTTGGAGGTTGAGGACAGCTCAGATGAGGCCTCTGCGTGAGAGGCAGAGACGGAGCTAGACAGCAGCGAGACAGAAGAACAGCTGGAGCCTGTTCCCAGTGTGCACATGCACAGAGCTGCCAGAAGACAAGAACAACTAAGAAAGCAGGGTTGACTTAGGAGTAAAGCCACACCTTGGAGGTCATTGGCCCCTCCCATAGGAAACAAAAGAGGAATGAAGGGGGAGGAGGCTTTTGCAGGAAACAATTCATTCATCGGTCTGGAAAGTTCTGTTTGTGAGAGACTCTGTGCCAAGTTTGCTTGGCTCTGTGTTTGGACACTAGTTATCTGGCAGCACTCCTAATGAGATAAGGTGCATGTGGATAAACATTCCTCTGAAAGACTGTTTGATAAGCCTTGCTGACTGTGAATGAAAGGAATTCACAGTCATGTAAATTATAGAGGTTTACAATTTGGGATGAACACCCTTTCAATGGTGTGGGACTAGGAATGGATTTCCAGAGGTAAAAATTGCAGACTGAAGGAACCAGGAGCTCTACTCAGGTGACTCTGAGGACACAGCAGTGGTGGGTTGCAGGCGGTATGTCCCGGTACGGGCATACCGGTGCCTGCCCGGAGCACCGGGTACTGTTCTGGAGGGCCCACCAAGTAGCACACTGCCTGAGAAATAAGTCTGAGTCGAGCTGGTGTGTCAAACTGTGACATCGCTAATCAAAGAGCAGCATAAGGCAGCCCCCCAAATTAATCTGGCTCCTCCTTCACAAACTGCTGAATGTCATTATTTGATAACTTGATAGATGAACATCTCCATCTCTTTTTCAGAAGGAAACTTCTGGGGTTGATGTCAACACTTTCAGATCAGTGGTGTGATATTTAAAGATCTCAAGGCTGCTCGCTCTTAAATGAGAATGGATATGGAGTTATGTCGGATCTCATCCTCAATCTGTATCCTTTGTACATCATGAAAATAAGACAAGAAATGGGGAAAACTGTAGGTCTAAAGATCAGAATAAGAATTGGAAGGAATCTTGGAAGTCTTCTAGTCCAACCCCCTGCTCAAGCAGGAGACCCTATACCCGTGATGGCAAACCTATGGCACGCATGCCCGAGATGGCACGCAGAGCCATCTTTCCGGACACGCAAGCTGTCACCCAACTCACCTGCAGATACACATTTGTGTGCACCCCAGCTGGTGTTTGGGCCTCTGGTGCGCACATGTGCGCAATTCAGGGAACCCAGCTGGTCTTGGAGCTCTCCTGCACATGAATTTGCATATGTGTGTGAGAGTACTGCTGTGCCCGCATGCGCAGATGGCATTCGTGCATGTGCATTGTGTGCACGAAAACTGCATGGATGCACAGATGGTGCAATTGCGCACACAGCACATAAGGGGAGCTTGTTAAAGTCACAGACATGCATAGATGGTGTGGTTGCACATGTAGCGCACGGGGGAGGAGCCGCATGTTAGCGTGGATAGCACACGTGTGTGCACCTGTTTGGCACACGGTGATCTTGATTGCATCCCTCTGTTAATGCAACCTAGATTGCGTTGGCTTTTTTGGCTGCTGCCACACACGGCTAGCTCATGTGATTGTCCACTAGGACTCCAAGATCCCTTTCACAGTGACTGCTACTGAGCCAGGTTTCCCCTCATCTGTACTTGTACATTTGATCGATGGAACATGTAGTATGATGACAATGATTTTGAAAGGGTCAGATACAAAATAAGCTACTCTGCCAAATTTGTGGATCCCAAGTAGTTCTTTAGAGATGATTCAGACCAGCTCTCATTTTCAATCCACAGTTCCTGCTTTAGGAGTCTCAATACGTGCGCGAATGTTTGCCTGGATTTCTTAAGAATCCGTGTATGTTCTTTCAATAGTTTTCAGCTTATTTGTTAACGAGCTGCAATGCCAATGACTCATTTCCTGTAATGAGCAGAATTCTTCTCTCTCTCTCTCTCTTTTAAATTAATGTCATTATAAACAGCAGTCAATGGCTCAGAAGAACACAGGTAAAGGTTTAATTAACTGCTGAAGAGGGGCTAGAAACATGCACGAAAATACAAAACCACCCATCTACCCACCCACCCACTCAAGCCATCAGCCTTGTTACAGAAAAGATTTCAGCCAGTCCTGTTCCCTGTGCTATAATGAGAGACTGTTATCCTTTCAAAAAGTGTATGACTTGTAATCTAAAGCAGCGTGAGACTCTGGTTCAAACAATATGGGGTTTTCAGAGAAGGTCTCCTGCCCACTGATTTGATGGAGCTGAACAAGGAGCTAAAATGTGCAGTCCATTTGGCTCTTACTTCCAGGAAGCATCAAGAGCAGAAGCAGTGGGAAGCTGTTCTTTGCATGTAAATTACACAGTCAAGAATTCTGGGGTGTTTTTTTTTGGAAGAGGTGGGGTGGTAAGCAAGCATCCTACAGCCAAACCTACACACAGCTATTATGACAATATCTGGAGCCTGCCAATCATTTCAATGCAGCAAGGGAGGGAGGGAAGAAAGAAGGAAGGAAGGAAGGAAGGAAGGAAGGAGGCTAGGAGAGAGAAAGAGGGTGGAAGGAAGGAAAGAAAGAAAGAAGGATGGAAAGAAAGAAGGAGAAAGGCAGAAGGAAAGAGTGAGAAAGAGGAAACAGTCTTTAAAAAAAGAAGTGTAGAAAGTTAGCACCCACCCATCTCCTAGAAGAATGAAATATTTTAGGAAATATTGGACAAGAAATTACAGGAGAACAGATAAAATACAAACCCAAAATCTTTCTACTGGGAATAATCAAAGGGAAATATACAAAGAAAATTCGTGACCCGACAAAAGCGCGAACGTCATAAGCGCGCTGACAAAATTGCGGCGCTAAAACCGCGATGTCAAAAGCGCATCGACAACAGCGCGCCGACAACAGCGCACCGACAGAAGCGCGATTTAAGTTAAGGTAAGGTTTAGGGTTAGGTTTAGGTTTAGGTTTAGGTTTAGGGTTAGGGTTAGGTTTAGGGTTAGGGTTAGGTTTAGGGTTAGGTTACAGCGCGCTTCTGTTGGCGCGCTGTTGTCGGCGCGCTTCAGGGCTCATTCGTCGCTCCTTCGTCGCACGGTTTTGTCATCGCGGTTTTGTCACCGCGGTTTAGTCAGGCGCGCTTTTGTCATTCACGCATTTGTGGTGGAACCAGAAAATTAAGTACATATTAACACATCTGCTAACTACAGCTAGAATAGCATTTGTTCAATGCTGGAAACAAAATAATACCCCCTCGGATGAATTAGTGATAAAAAAAAACCTTGGATTGTGCACAGATGGACAAATTAACACTGAAATTAAAAGATAAAGAAGAGTCGGAATATTATGAAATTTGGAACAATTGGTACAAATGGCTGCAAAAGAAGAATAAAATTAATTAAGCCAAAAAACTATATATATATATATATATATATATATATATATATATATATATATATATATATATATATATATATATATATATATATAATCTGTGTATAAAGGTATGTAAATATAGAAGCGAAATATTATATACATGTACAGGTATGATGACATAACAATGTTGATGTAATGACTGTAAGATGTTGTAGAAGGGAAAAATAATAAAAAATCTGCTAAAAATAAAATAAAATAAAATAAAAAGGCAGAATATTATATTTCCCAAGATGAGAAATTGAGAAACAGGTTCTTGGAGACAGAAACTGAGTCCCAGCTCCCTACCCTGGCAGATATTTTGGCACTAGCCTACCTACAAGACAAAAGGCCTCCAGCTCCAGGGTGATGGGATTAAGACATGACCCCCCAGGACATAATAGGTTTATCTATCAGCAGAACTCATCACATGACATAACCAAGCCCCTACATTACACCAGCCCCAAATTCAACCAAACCTGACTTCAAGACAAACATGACCTTGTGGGAGTCTGACAGCAACCAATAGAATACATGCTCTTGGCACAGGAACAGGAAGCTCAAGTTCAAAGCCCAAGAGAGGGTATAAATACCTCTCACTCTCCATTCCATGTGGTCAGCTACCCAGAATCACACATGCTTGGTGGTTCTGCTGTTCACCATTAAACCATCTTTCCAAGCAGCCTCCATGTGACACGCGATTTTCAGTGCCTTTCTCCCTACTTGGAACTGAACCCGGATGGACCTTTCTTCCAACAGAAGCAACTTTCATTCTTTTACAAAAGTCAATTTTGTTACACTTTACGTATACTTGTGTACCCGTGAAGTATTTAAATAATTTTTAAGACCGCCCAGTTTGAAGACTGCAATTCCGAGCAGTGTACAATACATACAAGGAATATTTATGCTGCCCAGAGTCGCTTTCAAATGAGGTAGGGCAGCAAATAAATTCAATAAATAAGTCAATATACAGTATTTTTCAGAGTATAAGGAGCACCTTTTTCCCTCAAAAAAGAGGCTGAAAATCTGGGTGCGACTTATACACTGAATACAACATTTTTTGCCTCCCGAAACCCTACCCCCTTCACCAAAATGGCCATGCAGAGCCTTTAGGGGGCTTTCAGAGAGCTCCTGGGGGCTGGAAAGGGCAGAAATGATTTTGCCCCCCCCCCAACCCCCAGGAGCACTGTATAAGCCTCCTAAAGGCTATTCATGACCTTTTTTTGAAAAGAAAATGGCCAGTTTTTGTGAAAAATGGGCCGTTTTGTGGAGGTCTGCAGAGTGCAAAACCTTTTTTTGTTAATTTGCCTCTTCAAAACCTTGGTGCGTCTTATACTCCGAAAAAAACGGTACTTATTTACATAAACATAACAATACTAGCAAAACCTACTTCACAACATATGCCTGCAGAAGTTCCCTCAAAGTGTATGAACTTATAAACAAAAAATATCTAAAAATCTGTATCACGAAAAAGTTGAACTCTCTCAGACGTATAAACTAAACGAAGAAGCCTGTGTTTGTTATTTAGACATACAAGGCCAAGCCAAATAAGGTGCATCTCACCAAATGTAAGTGCTCAAAAGATATGGATCCATCAGTCGATTCTCCAGGTACCCTCCAGGTACCCTCACCTCACGTGGGTCATATCAAAACTTCCCCATTTTAAAAAGTCTTGGATTTACTTACTTAGGATAAGATCTTTGATGGAAGACTGGCAGAATCGCAGCATCCCAGCTTGAAGACAGGAGCAGCTGATCTCGAAATCTCTCTGTAAAATGAGGGTAACAATCATAAACAAATGCATAATATTTTGATGCAGAAGAATCGGCCCTCTCAACACAGTTTCCGAATTTAGACCAGGCCTGTATAAACACGGTGCCTAAGGCTATCGTAGCTGTTATGGTCAGGTAGTAATAACAGGTGATGAGAAATGTTTGATCTAGTGCAGGGGTGTCAAATTCAAGGCTTAGATCTTAGCAATTTTTTTTTACTACCGAACCAGTAATAATGGCGGCTGGAACCCACCCCTGGGATCTGACCTGCAGGGTCACTCTGGAAACAATGTAGGATCGTGTTGAGGTCCGCCAGTGGCCAGCAGAGCTAGCAGCAGATTCAGACAATGAGGAGTTTGGGGAGGAACATGGGCCAGTCCTGGAGTCTGGGGAAGGCTCTGATGAGGGCTCTGTGTCGGACGCAGAGAGGGGGCCAGAGCCATATGCCAGTTATCAGCTGCCTTCAGAGTTAGACATCAGTGAGGCAGATGAACTGGAGCCTGTTCCCAGTGTGTGCATGCACAGAGTTGCCAGACGAAGGGAACATTTAAAGAACAGGGGTCAACTGGGGAGTAAGGCCATCGGTGGACAATGAATGGCCCCTTCCAGAGGAAATAAAAGAGGAGCAAAAGGGGAGTGGAGTTTGCAGGAGACAATTAGTTAATTGGTTCGTGACTCTCCGAGACTCCTTGCCAAGTTTTGCAGATATTGGCCTGTCAGCTCTCCAAGCCAGAGAAGATCTGTGACTGTAAATCCTCCCTTGAAAGACTTTGTTGGATGTGAATGAGCAGTATTAATAAAAGGGTTTTTTTGTCTGGACCAGGAGTTTGCTTCATGCTCTTGGGAAGCCTCAGTCAGAACAGACTCTGGGAACTCCTGTTCCCAGCAAACAGATCAAACAAACAAAAAAGAGTTTATTTTACGGTTTCATTAGGAATAAAATCTTAGCTGGATTTCTGGCTTGTTCCTGTTCTAAAAAGGCAAATGTTGAGGTCAGAGTAAATGTTAAAGCTTTTTTATGGATAGATACAGGAGAACATTACATCAAATACCTTAGAACAATGCTTCTCAATTTTAGCAACTTTAAAATGTGTGAACTTCAACTCCCAGAATTCCCTAGTTTGGGGAACTCTGGGAGTTGAAGTCCACATCTTCAAATTTCCAAGTTGCCGAAACGCCACTTTAAAATATTATTGGGAACATTTCAGGGAAAAAAATAGCTATTTTCTGCCCGCAGCTGCATTTGCAATTCAGTGATGCTGTATAACAAAACTGTGCGGCTTTCTCTGGGAGAGTTAAAAAGAGTTATGGAGATATGATGATGAAATAATCAAAGATCATTTTATAAAAATAAAACTCGGCTGTTGAAAGCACCGGCGTTATCATCAGTCAGCGGAATATATCAACTTTTAAGAACTTAAAGAATAAAAGATCTTCATTCATTATTTAGTCAAAAGAAAAAACTTTGGTCTAAAACCTATTGAAGAGAAAAAAGAAGAAAGGAAGGAAGGAATAAGTAGTTCTTTTTCTTCTAAAAATATAA